>NC_072376.2:75622500-75931607 GCF_028885625.2 Pongo pygmaeus
TATCTTCCCATAAAAACTAAACAGAAGAGTTCTGTGAAACTGCTTTGTGTAGTATGAATCCAACTCACAGAGTTGAACACTTCCTTTGAAAGAGCAGTTTTGAAACACTCTTTTTGTAGAATCTGCAAGTGTTCGTTTGGAGCGCTTTTTGGCCTATGGTGGAAAAGGAAATATCTTCACATATAAACCAGGCAGAAGCATTCTCAGAAACCTCTTTATGATGTGTGCATTCAACTCGGAGAGATAAGCCTTCCTTTTGATAGAGCAGTTTTGAAAGTGTGTTTTGGCAGAATCTGCAAGTGGTTACTTAGAGCCCTTTCAGGCCGTCGTTGCAAACGGGAATATCTTCCCATAAAAACGAAACTGAAACGTTCTGTGAAACTGCTTTGTGAAGTATGAATCCAACTCACAGAGTTGAACACTTCTTTTGAAAGAGCAGCTTTGAAACACTCTTTTTGTAGAATCTACATGTGTTCATTTGGAGCGCTTTGAGGCCTATGGTGGAAAAGGAAATATCGTCGCATAATACCTAGACAGAAGCATTCTTTGAAACTTCTTTATGATGTGTGCATTCAACTCACAGAGTTCAACTTTCCTTTTCATGGAGCAGTTTGGAAAGAGTCTTTTTGCAGCATCTGCAAGTGGATATTTGGAGCTCTTTCAGGCCTTTGTTAGAAGCGGGAATATCTTCCCATAAAAACTGGACAGAAGCATTCTCACAAACTGCTTTGTGATGTGTGTGTTCAACTCACAGAGGTGAACCTTTCCTTTGCTAGAGCAGTTATGAAACACTCTTTTTGTAGAATCTGCAAGTGTTCATTTGGAGCGATTTGAGGCCTATGGTGGAAAAAGAAATATCTTCACATAAAACCTAGACAGAAGCATTCTTTGAAACTTCTTTATGATGTGTGCATTCAACTCACAGAGTTGAACCTTCTTTTTCATGGAGCAGTTTGGAAAGAGTCTTTTTGCAGCATCTGCAAGTGGATATTTGGAGCTCTTTCAGGCCTTTGCTAGAAGCGGGAATATCTTCCCATAAAAACTGGACAGAAGCATTCTCACAAACTGCTTTGAGATGTGTGTGTTCAACTCACAGAGGTGAACCTTTCCTTTGCTAGAGCAGTTATGAAACACTCTTTTTGTAGAATCTGCAAGTTTTCATTTGGAGCGATTTGAGGCCTATGGTGGAAAAAGAAATATCTTCATATATAAACAAGGCAGAAGCATTCTCAGAAAGCTCTTTATGATGTGTGCATTCAACTCAGAGAGATAAGCCTTCCTTTTGATAGAGCAGTTTTGAAACTGTATTTTTGCAGAATCTGCAAGTGGATATTTGGAGCCCTTTCAGGCCTTCGTTGGAAACGGGAATATCTTCCCATAAAAACTAAACAGAAGAGTTCTGTGAAACTGCTTTGTGTAGTATGAATCCAACTCACAGAGTTGAACACTTCCTTTGAAAGAGCAGTTTTGAAACACTCTTTTTGTAGAATCTGCAAGTGTTCGTTTGGAGCGCTTTTTGGCCTATGGTGGAAAAGGAAATATCTTCACATATAAACCAGGCAGAAGCATTCTCAGAAACCTCTTTATGATGTGTGCATTCAACTCGGAGAGATAAGCCTTCCTTTTGATAGAGCAGTTTTGAAAGTGTGTTTTGGCAGAATCTGCAAGTGGTTACTTAGAGCCCTTTCAGGCCGTCGTTGCAAACGGGAATATCTTCCCATAAAAACGAAACTGAAACGTTCTGTGAAACTGCTTTGTGAAGTATGAATCCAACTCACAGAGTTGAACACTTCTTTTGAAAGAGCAGCTTTGAAACACTCTTTTTGTAGAATCTACATGTGTTCATTTGGAGCGCTTTGAGGCCTATGGTGGAAAAGGAAATATCGTCGCATAATACCTAGACAGAAGCATTCTTTGAAACTTCTTTATGATGTGTGCATTCAACTCACAGAGTTGAACTTTCCTTTTCATGGAGCAGTTTGGAAAGAGTCTTTTTGCAGCATCTGCAAGTGGATATTTGGAGCTCTTTCAGGCCTTTGTTAGAAGCGGGAATATCTTCCCATAAAAACTGGACAGAAGCATTCTCACAAACTGCTTTGTGATGTGTGTGTTCAACTCACAGAGGTGAACCTTTCCTTTGCTAGAGCAGTTATGAAACACTCTTTTTGTAGAATCTGCAAGTGTTCATTTGGAGCGATTTGAGGCCTATGGTGGAAAAAGAAATATCTTCATATATAAACAAGGCAGAAGCATTCTCAGAAAGCTCTTTATGATGTGTGCATTCAACTCAGAGAGATAAGCCTTCCTTTTGATAGAGCAGTTTTGAAACTGTATTTTTGCAGAATCTGCAAGTGGATATTTGGAGCCCTTTCAGGCCTTCGTTGGAAACGGGAATATCTTCCCATAAAAACTAAACAGAAGAGTTCTGTGAAACTGCTTTGTGTAGTATGAATCCAACTCACAGAGTTGAACACTTCCTTTGAAAGAGCAGTTTTGAAACACTCTTTTTGTAGAATCTGCAAGTGTTCGTTTGGAGCGCTTTTTGGCCTATGGTGGAAAAGGAAATATCTTCACATATAAACCAGGCAGAAGCATTCTCAGAAACCTCTTTATGATGTGTGCATTCAACTCGGAGAGATAAGCCTTCCTTTTGATAGAGCAGTTTTGAAAGTGTGTTTTGGCAGAATCTGCAAGTGGTTACTTAGAGCCCTTTCAGGCCTTCGTTGCAAACGGGAATATCTTCCCATAACAACGAAACTGAAACGTTCTGTGAAACTGCTTTGTGAAGTATGAATCCAACTCACAGAGTTGAACACTTCTTTTGAAAGAGCAGCTTTGAAACACTCTTTTTGTAGAATCTACATGTGTTCATTTGGAGCGCTTTGAGGCCTATGGTGGAAAAGGAAATATCGTCACATAATACCTAGACAGAAGCATTCTTTGAAACTTCTTTATGATGTGTGCATTCAACTCACAGAGTTGAACTTTCCTTTTCATGGAGCAGTTTGGAAAGAGTCTTTTTGCAGCATCTGCAATAGGATACTTGGAGCTCCTTCAGGCCTTTGTTAGAAGCGGGAATATCTTCCCATAAAAACTGGACAGAAGCATTCTCACAAACTGCTTTGTGATGTGTGTGTTCAACTCACAGAGGTGAACCTTTCCTTTGCTAGAGCAGTTATGAAACACTCTTTTTGTAGAATCTGCAAGTGTTCATTTGGAGCGATTTGAGGCCTATGTTGGAAAAAGAAATATCTTCATATATAAACAAGGCAGAAGCATTCTCAGAAAGCTCTTTATGATGTGTGCATTCAACTCAGAGAGATAAGCCTTCCTTTTGATAGAGCAGTTTTGCAACTGTGTTTTTGCAGAATCTGCAAGTGGATATTTGGAGCCCTTTCAGGCCTTCGTTGGAAACGGGAATATCTTCCCATAAAAACTAAACAGAAGCGTTCTGTGAAACTCCTTTGTGAAGTATGAATCCAACTCACAGAGTTGAACACTTCTTTTGAAAGAGCAGCTTTGAAACACTCTTTTTGTAGAATCTGCAATTGTTCATTTGGAGCGCTTTGAGGCCTATGGTGGAATAGGAAATATCTTCACATAAAACCTAGACAGAAGCATTCTTTGAAACTTCTTTATGATGTGTGCATTCAACTCACAGAGTTGAACATTCCTTTTCATGGAGCAGTTTGGAAAGAGTCTTCTTGCAGCATCTGCAAGTGGATATTTGGAGCTCTTTCAGGCCTTTGTTAGAAGCGGGAATATCTTCCCATTAAAACTGGACAGAAGCATTCTCACAAACTGCTTTGTGATGTGTGTGTTCAACTCACAGAGGTGAACCTTTCCTTTGCTAGAGCAGTTATGAAACACTCTTTTTGTAGAATCTGCAAGTGTTCATTTGGAGCGCTTTGAGGCCTATGGTGGAAAAAGAAATATCTTCACATAAAACCTAGACAGAAGCATTCTTTGAAACTTCTTTATGATGTGTGCATTCAACTCACAGAGTTGAACCTTGTTTTTCATGGAGCAGTTTGGAAAGAGTCTTTTTGCAGCATCTGCAAGTGGATATTTGGAGCTCTTTCAGGCCTTTGCTAGAAGCGGGAATATCTTCCCATAAAAACTGGACAGAAGCATTCTCACAAACTGCTTTGAGATGTGTGTGTTCAACTCACAGAGGTGAACCTTTCCTTTGCTAGAGCAGTTATGAAACACTCTTTTTGTAGAATCTGCAAGTTTTCATTTGGAGCAATTTGAGGCCTATGGTGGAAAAAGAAATATCTTCATATATAAACAAGGCAGAAGCATTCTCAGAAAGCTCTTTATGATGTGTGCATTCAACTCAGAGAGATAAGCCTTCCTTTTGATAGAGCAGTTTTGCAACTGTGTTTTTGCAGAATCTGCAAGTGGATATTTGGAGCCCTTTCAGGCCTTCGTTGGAAACGGGAATATCTTCCCATAAAAACTAAACAGAAGCGTTCTGTGAAACTCCTTTGTGAAGTATGAATCCAACTCACACAGTTGAACACTTCTTTTGAAAGAGCAGCTTTGAAACACTCTTTTTGTAGAATCTGCAAGTGTTCGTTTGGAGCGCTTTGAGGCCTATGGTGGAAAAGGAAATATCTTCACATATAAACCAGGCAGAAGCATTCTCAGAAACCTCTTTATGATGTGTGCATTCAACTCGGAGAGATAAGCCTTCCTTTTGATAGAGCAGTTTTGAAACTGTGTTTTGGCAGAATCTGCAAGTGGATACTTGGAGCCCTTTCAGGCCTTCGTTGCAAACGGGAATATCTTCCGATAAAAACGAAACAGAAACCTTCTGTGAAACTGCTTTGTGAAGTATGAATCCACCTCACAGAGTTGAACACTTCTTTTGAAAGAGCAGCTTTGAAACACTCTTTTTGTAGAATCTACATGTGTTCATTTGGAGCGCTTTGAGGCCTATGGTGGAAAAGGAAATATCGACACATAATACCTAGACAGAAGCATTCTTTGAAACTTCTTTATGATGTGTGCATTCAACTCACAGAGTTGAACATTCCTTTTCATGGAGCAGTTTGGAAAGAGTCTTTTTGCAGCATCTGCAAGTGGATATTTGGAGCTCTTTCAGGCCTTTGTTAGAAGCGGGAATATCTTCCCATTAAAACTGGACAGAAGCATTCTCACAAACTGCTTTGTGATGTGTGTGTTCAACTCACAGAGGTGAACCTTTCCTTTGCTAGAGGAGTTATGAAACACTCTTTTTGTAGAATCTGCAAGTGTTAATTTGGAGCGCTTTGAGGCCTATGGTGGAAAAAGGAATATCTTCACATAAAACCTAGACAGAAGCATTCTTTGAAACTTCTTTATGATGTGTGCATTCAACTCACAGAGTTGAACTTTCCTTTTCATGGAGCAGTTTGGAAAGAGTCTTTTTGCAGCATCTGCAAGTGGATATTTGGAGCTCTTTCAGGCCTTTGTTAGAAGCGGGAATATCTTCCCATAAAAACTGGACAGAAGCATTCTCACAAACTGCTTTGTGATGTGTGTGTTCAACTCACAGAGGTGAACCTTTCCTTTGCTAGAGCAGTTATGAAACACTCTTTTTGTAGAATCTGCAAGTGTTCATTTGGAGCGATTTGAGGCCTATGGTGGAAAAAGAAATATCTTCATATATAAACAAGGCAGAAGCATTCTCAGAAACCCCTTTATGATGTGTGCATTCAACTCAGAGAGATAAGCCTTCCTTTTGATAGAGCAGTTTTGAACCTGTGTTTTTGCAGAATCTGCAAGTGGATATTTGGAGCCCTTTCAGGCCTTCGTTGGAAACGGGAATAGCTTCCCTTAAAAACTAAACAGAAGAGTTCTGTGAAACTGCTTTGTGTAGTATGAATCCAACTCACAGAGTTGAACACTTCCTTTGAAAGAGCAGTTTTGAAACACTATTTTTGTAGAATCTGCAAGTGTTCGTTTGGAGCGCTTTGAGGCCTATGGTGGAAAAGGAAATATCTTCACATATAAACCAGGCAGAAGCATTCTCAGAAACCTCTTTATGATGTGTGCATTCAACTCGGAGAGATAAGCCTTCCTTTTGATAGAGCAGTTTTGAAAGTGTGTTTTGGCAGAATCTGCAAGTGGATACTTAGAGCCCTTTCAGGCCTTCGTTGCAAACGGGAATATCTTCCCATAAAAACGAAACAGAAACGTTCTGTGAAACTGCTTTTTGAAGTATGAATCCAACTCACAGAGTTGAACACTTCTTTTGAAAGAGCAGCTTTGAAACACTCTTTTTGTAGAATCTACATGTGTTCATTTGGAGCGCTTTGAGGCCTATGGTGGAAAAGGAAATATCGTCACATAATACCTAGACAGAAGCATTCTTTGAAACTTCTTTATGATGTGTGCATTCAACTCACAGAGTTGAACTTTCCTTTTCATGGAGCAGTTTGGAAAGAGTCTTTTTGCAGCATCTGCAAGTGGATATTTGGAGCTCTTTCAGGCCTTTGTTTGAAGCGGGAATATCTTCCCATAAAAACTGGACAGAAGCATTCTCACAAACTGCTTTGTGATGTGTGTGTTCAACTCACAGAGGTGAACCTTTCCTTTGCTAGAGCAGTTATGAAACACTCTTTTTGTAGAATCTGCAAGTGTTCATTTGGAGCGATTTGAGGCCTATGGTGGAAAAAGAAATATCTTCACATAAAACCTAGACAGAAGCATTCTTTGAAACTTCTTTATGATGTGTGCATTCAACTCACAGAGTTGAACCTTCTTTTTCATGGAGCAGTTTGGAAAGAGTCTTTTTGCAGCATCTGCAAGTGGATATTTGGAGCTCTTTCAGGCCTTTGCTAGAAGCGGGAATATCTTCCCATAAAAACTGGACAGAAGCATTCTCACAAACTGCTTTGAGATGTGTGTGTTCAACTCACAGAGGTGAACCTTTCCTTTGCTAGAGCAGTTATGAAACACTCTTTTTGTAGAATCTGCAAGTGTTCATTTGGAGCGATTTGAGGCCTATGGTGGAAAAAGAAATATCTTCATATATAAACAAGGCAGAAGCATTCTCAGAAAGCTCTTTATGATGTGTGCATTCAACTCAGAGAGATAAGCCTTCCTTTTGATAGAGCAGTTTTGAAACTGTATTTTTGCAGAATCTGCAAGTGGATATTTGGAGCCCTTTCAGGCCTTCGTTGGAAACGGGAATATCTTCCCATAAAAACTAAACAGAAGAGTTCTGTGAAACTGCTTTGTGTAGTATGAATCCAACTCACAGAGTTGAACACTTCCTTTGAAAGAGCAGTTTTGAAACACTCTTTTTGTAGAATCTGCAAGTGTTCGTTTGGAGCGCTTTTTGGCCTATGGTGGAAAAGGAAATATCTTCACATATAAACCAGGCAGAAGCATTCTCAGAAACCTCTTTATGATGTGTGCATTCAACTCGGAGAGATAAGCCTTCCTTTTGATAGAGCAGTTTTGAAAGTGTGTTTTGGCAGAATCTGCAAGTGGTTACTTAGAGCCCTTTCAGGCCTTCGTTGCAAACGGGAATATCTTCCCATAACAACGAAACTGAAACGTTCTGTGAAACTGCTTTGTGAAGTATGAATCCAACTCACAGAGTTGAACACTTCTTTTGAAAGAGCAGCTTTGAAACACTCTTTTTGTAGAATCTACATGTGTTCATTTGGAGCGCTTTGAGGCCTATGGTGGAAAAGGAAATATCGTCACATAATACCTAGACAGAAGCATTCTTTGAAACTTCTTTATGATGTGTGCATTCAACTCACAGAGTTGAACTTTCCTTTTCATGGAGCAGTTTGGAAAGAGTCTTTTTGCAGCATCTGCAATAGGATACTTGGAGCTCCTTCAGGCCTTTGTTAGAAGCGGGAATATCTTCCCATAAAAACTGGACAGAAGCATTCTCACAAACTGCTTTGTGATGTGTGTGTTCAACTCACAGAGGTGAACCTTTCCTTTGCTAGAGCAGTTATGAAACACTCTTTTTGTAGAATCTGCAAGTGTTCATTTGGAGCGATTTGAGGCCTATGTTGGAAAAAGAAATATCTTCATATATAAACAAGGCAGAAGCATTCTCAGAAAGCTCTTTATGATGTGTGCATTCAACTCAGAGAGATAAGCCTTCCTTTTGATAGAGCAGTTTTGCAACTGTGTTTTTGCAGAATCTGCAAGTGGATATTTGGAGCCCTTTCAGGCCTTCGTTGGAAACGGGAATATCTTCCCATAAAAACTAAACAGAAGCGTTCTGTGAAACTCCTTTCTGAAGTATGAATCCAACTCACAGAGTTGAACACTTCTTTTGAAAGAGCAGCTTTGAAACACTCTTTTTGTAGAATCTGCAATTGTTCATTTGGAGCGCTTTGAGGCCTATGGTGGAATAGGAAATATCTTCACATAAAACCTAGACAGAAGCATTCTTTGAAACTTCTTTATGATGTGTGCATTCAACTCACAGAGTTGAACATTCCTTTTCATGGAGCAGTTTGGAAAGAGTCTTCTTGCAGCATCTGCAAGTGGATATTTGGAGCTCTTTCAGGCCTTTGTTAGAAGCGGGAATATCTTCCCATTAAAACTGGACAGAAGCATTCTCACAAACTGCTTTGTGATGTGTGTGTTCAACTCACAGAGGTGAACCTTTCCTTTGCTAGAGCAGTTATGAAACACTCTTTTTGTAGAATCTGCAAGTGTTCATTTGGAGCGCTTTGAGGCCTATGGTGGAAAAAGAAATATCTTCACATAAAACCTAGACAGAAGCATTCTTTGAAACTTCTTTATGATGTGTGCATTCAACTCACAGAGTTGAACCTTGTTTTTCATGGAGCAGTTTGGAAAGAGTCTTTTTGCAGCATCTGCAAGTGGATATTTGGAGCTCTTTCAGGCCTTTGCTAGAAGCGGGAATATCTTCCCATAAAAACTGGACAGAAGCATTCTCACAAACTGCTTTGAGATGTGTGTGTTCAACTCACAGAGGTGAACCTTTCCTTTGCTAGAGCAGTTATGAAACACTCTTTTTGTAGAATCTGCAAGTTTTCATTTGGAGCGATTTGAGGCCTATGGTGGAAAAAGAAATATCTTCATATATAAACAAGGCAGAAGCATTCTCAGAAAGCTCTTTATGATGTGTGCATTCAACTCAGAGAGATAAGCCTTCCTTTTGATAGAGCAGTTTTGCAACTGTGTTTTTGCAGAATCTGCAAGTGGATATTTGGAGCCCTTTCAGGCCTTCGTTGGAAACGGGAATATCTTCCCATAAAAACTAAACAGAAGCGTTCTGTGAAACTCCTTTGTGAAGTATGAATCCAACTCACAGAGTTGAACACTTCTTTTGAAAGAGCAGCTTTGAAACACTCTTTTTGTAGAATCTGCAAGTGTTCGTTTGGAGCGCTTTGAGGCCTATGGTGGAAAAGGAAATATCTTCACATATAAACCAGGCAGAAGCATTCTCAGAAACCTCTTTATGATGTGTGCATTCAACTCGGAGAGATAAGCCTTCCTTTTGATAGAGCAGTTTTGAAACTGTGTTTTGGCAGAATCTGCAAGTGGATACTTGGAGCCCTTTCAGGCCTTCGTTGCAAACGGGAATATCTTCCGATAAAAACGAAACAGAAACCTTCTGTGAAACTGCTTTGTGAAGTATGAATCCACCTCACAGAGTTGAACACTTCTTTTGAAAGAGCAGCTTTGAAACACTCTTTTTGTAGAATCTACATGTGTTCATTTGGAGCGCTTTGAGGCCTATGGTGGAAAAGGAAATATCGACACATAATACCTAGACAGAAGCATTCTTTGAAACTTCTTTATGATGTGTGCATTCAACTCACAGAGTTGAACATTCCTTTTCATGGAGCAGTTTGGAAAGAGTCTTTTTGCAGCATCTGCAAGTGGATATTTGGAGCTCTTTCAGGCCTTTGTTAGAAGCGGGAATATCTTCCCATTAAAACTGGACAGAAGCATTCTCACAAACTGCTTTGTGATGTGTGTGTTCAACTCACAGAGGTGAACCTTTCCTTTGCTAGAGCAGTTATGAAACACTCTTTTTGTAGAATCTGCAAGTGTTCATTTGGAGCGCTTTGAGGCCTATGGTGGAAAAAGAAATATCTTCACATAAAACCTAGACAGAAGCATTCTTTGAAACTTCTTTATGATGTGTGCATTCAACTCACAGAGTTGAACTTTCCTTTTCATGGAGCAGTTTGGAAAGAGTCTTTTTGCAGCATCTGCAAGTGGATATTTGGAGCTCTTTCAGGCCTTTGTTAGAAGCGGGAATATCTTCCCATAAAAACTGGACAGAAGCATTCTCACAAACTGCTTTGTGATGTGTGTGTTCAACTCACAGAGGTGAACCTTTCCTTTGCTAGAGCAGTTATGAAACACTCTTTTTGTAGAATCTGCAAGTGTTCATTTGGAGCGATTTGAGGCCTATGGTGGAAAAAGAAATATCTTCATATATAAACAAGGCAGAAGCATTCTCAGAAAGCTCTTTATGATGTGTGCATTCAACTCAGAGAGATAAGCCTTCCTTTTGATAGAGCAGTTTTGCAACTGTGTTTTTGCAGAATCTGCAAGTGGATATTTGGAGCCCTTTCAGGCCTTCGTTGGAAACGGGAATATCTTCCCATAAAAACTAAACAGAAGCGTTCTGTGAAACTCCTTTGTGAAGTATGAATCCAACTCACACAGTTGAACACTTCTTTTGAAAGAGCAGCTTTGAAACACTCTTTTTGTAGAATCTGCAAGTGTTCGTTTGGAGCGCTTTGAGGCCAATGGTGGAAAAGGAAATATCTTCACATATAAACCAGGCAGAAGCATTCTCAGAAACCTCTTTATGATGTGTGCATTCAACTCGGAGAGATAAGCCTTCCTTTTGATAGAGCAGTTTTGAAACTGTGTTTTGGCAGAATCTGCAAGTGGATACTTGGAGCCCTTTCAGGCCTTCGTTGCAAACGGGAATATCTTCCGATAAAAACGAAACAGAAACCTTCTGTGAAACTGCTTTGTGAAGTATGAATCCAACTCACAGAGTTGAACACTTCTTTTGAAAGAGCAGCTTTGAAACACAGTTTTTGTAGAATCTACATGTGTTCATTTGGAGCGCTTTGAGGCCTATGGTGGAAAAGGAAATATCGTCACATAATACCTAGACAGAAGCATTCTTTGAAACTTCTTTATGATGTGTGCATTCAACTCACAGAGTTGAACTTTCCTTTTCATGGAGCAGTTTGGAAAGAGTCTTTTTGCAGCATCTGCAATAGGATACTTGGAGCTCTTTCAGGCCTTTGTTAGAAGCGGGAATATCTTCCCATAAAAACTGGACAGAAGCATTCTCACAAACTGCTTTGTGATGTGTGTGTTCAACTCACAGAGGTGAACCTTTCCTTTGCTAGAGCAGTTATGAAACACTCTTTTTGTAGAATCTACAAGTGTTCATTTGGAGCGCTTTGAGGCCTATGGTGGAAAAAGAAATATCTTCATATATAAACAAGGCAGAAGCATTCTCAGAAAGCTCTTTATGATGTGTGCATTCAACTCAGAGAGATAAGCCTTCCTTTTGATAGAGCAGTTTTGAACCTGTGTTTTTGCAGAATCTGCAAGTGGATATTTGGAGCCCTTTCAGGCCTTCGTTGGAAACGGGAATAGCTTCCCTTAAAAACTAAACAGAAGAGTTCTGTGAAACTGCTTTGTGTAGTATGAATCCAACTCACAGAGTTGAACACTTCCTTTGAAAGAGCAGTTTTGAAACACTCTTTTTGTAGAATCTGCAAGTGTTCGTTTGGAGCGCTTTGAGGCCTATGGTGGAAAAGGAAATATCTTCACATATAAACCATGCAGAAGCATTCTCAGAAACCTCTTTATGATGTGTGCATTCAACTCGGAGAGATAAGCCTTCCTTTTGATAGAGCAGTTTTGAAAGTGTGTTTTGGCAGAATCTGCAAGTGGATACTTAGAGCCCTTTCAGGCCTTCGTTGCAAACGGGAATATCTTCCCATAAAAACGAAACAGAAACGTTCTGTGAAACTGCTTTGTGAAGTATGAATCCAACTCACAGAGTTGAACACTTCTTTTGAAAGAGCAGCTTTGAAACACTCTTTTTGTAGAATCTACATGTGTTCATTTGGAGCGCTTTGAGGCCTATGGTGGAAAAGAAAATATCGTCACATAATACCTACACAGAAGCATTCTTTGAAACTTCTTTATGATGTGTGCATTCAACTCACAGAGTTGAACTTTCCTTTTCATGGAGCAGTTTGGAAAGAGTCTTTTTGCAGCATCTGCAAGTGGATATTTGGAGCTCTTTCAGGCCTTTGTTTGAAGCGGGAATATCTTCCCATAAAAACTGGACAGAAGCATTCTCACAAACTGCTTTGTGATGTGTGTGTTCAACTCACAGAGGTGAACCTTTCCTTTGCTAGAGCAGTTATGAAACACTCTTTTTGTAGAATCTGCAAGTGTTCATTTGGAGCGATTTGAGGCCTATGGTGGAAAAAGAAATATCTTCATATATAAACAAGGCAGAAGCATTCTCAGAAAGCTCTTTATGATGTGTGCATTCAACTCAGAGAGATAAGCCTTCCTTTTGATAGAGCAGTTTTGAAACTGTATTTTTGCAGAATCTGCAAGTGGATATTTGGAGCCCTTTCAGGCCTTCGTTGGAAACGGGAATATCTTCCCATAAAAACTAAACAGAAGAGTTCTGTGAAACTGCTTTGTGTAGTATGAATCCAACTCACAGAGTTGAAAACTTCCTTTGAAAGAGCAGTTTTGAAACACTCTTTTTGTAGAATCTGCAAGTGTTCGTTTGGAGCGCTCTTTGGCCTATGGTGGAAAAGGAAATATCTTCACATATAAACCAGGCAGAAGCATTCTCAGAAACCTCTTTATGATGTGTGCATTCAACTCGGAGAGATAAGCCTTCCTTTTGATAGAGCAGTTTTGAAACTGTGTTTTGGCAGAATCTGCAAGTGGTTACTTAGAGCCCTTTCAGGCCTTCGTTGCAAACGGGAATATCTTCCCATAAAAACGAAACTGAAACGTTCTGTGAAACTGCTTTGTGAAGTATGAATCCAACTCACAGAGTTGAACACTTCTTTTGAAAGAGCAGCTTTGAAACACTCTTTTTGTAGAATCTACATGTGTTCATTTGGAGCGCTTTGAGGCCTATGGTGGAAAAGGAAATATCGTCACATAATACCTAGACAGAAGCATTCTTTGAAACTTCTTTATGATGTGTGCATTCAACTCACAGAGTTGAACTTTCCCTTTCATGGAGCAGTTTGGAAAGAGTCTTTTTGCAGCATCTGCAAGTGGATATTTGGAGCTCTTTCAGGCCTTTGTTAGAAGCGGGAATATCTTCCCATAAAAACTGGACAGAAGCATTCTCACAAACTGCTTTGTGATGTGTGTGTTCAACTCACAGAGGTGAACCTTTCCTTTGCTAGAGCAGTTATGAAACACTCTTTTTGTAGAATCTGCAAGTGTTCATTTGGAGCGATTTGAGGCCTATGGTGGAAAAAGAAATATCTTCATATATAAACAAGGCAGAAGCATTCTCAGAATGCTCTTTATGATGTGTGCATTCAACTCAGAGAGATAAGCCTTCCTTTTGATAGAGCAGTTTTGCAACTGTGTTTTTGCAGAATCTGCAAGTGGATATTTGGAGCCCTTTCAGGCCTTCGTTGGAAACGGGAATATCTTCCCATAAAAACTAAACAGAAGCGTTCTGTGAAACTCCTTTGTGAAGTATGAATCCAACTCACAGAGTTGAACACTTCTTTTGAAAGAGCAGCTTTGAAACACTCTTTTTGTAGAATCTGCAAGTGTTCGTTTGGAGCGCTTTGAGGCCTATGGTGGAAAAGGAAATATCTTCACATATAAACCAGGCAGAAGCATTCTCAGAAACCTCTTTATGATGTGTGCATTCAACTCGGAGAGATAAGCCTTCCTTTTGATAGAGCAGTTTTGAAACTGTGTTTTGGCAGAATCTGCAAGTGGATACTTGGAGCCCTTTCAGGCCTTCGTTGCAAACGGGAATATCTTCCGATAAAAACGAAACAGAAACCTTCTGTGAAACTGCTTTGTGAAGTATGAATCCAACTCACAGAGTTGAACACTTCTTTTGAAAGAGCAGCTTTGAAACACTCTTTTTGTAGAATCTACATGTGTTCATTTGGAGCGCTTTGAGGCCTATGGTGGAAAAGGAAATATCGTCACATAATACCTAGACAGAAGCATTCTTTGAAACTTCTTTATGATGTGTGCATTCAACTCACAGAGTTGAACTTTCCTTTTCATGGAGCAGTTTGGAAAGAGTCTTTTTGCAGCATCTGCAATAGGATACTTGGAGCTCTTTCAGGCCTTTGTTAGAAGCGGGAATATCTTCCCATAAAAACTGGACAGAAGCATTCTCACAAACTGCTTTGTGATGTGTGTGTTCAACTCACAGAGGTGAACCTTTCCTTTGCTAGAGCAGTTATGAAACACTCTTTTTGTAGAATCTGCAAGTGTTCATTTGGAGCGATTTGAGGCCTATGGTGGAAAAAGAAATATCTTCATATATAAACAAGGCAGAAGCATTCTCAGAAAGCTCTTTATGATGTGTGCATTCAACTCAGAGAGATAAACCTTCCTTTTGATAGAGCAGTTTTGCAACTGTGTTTTTGCAGAATCTGCAAGTGGATATTTGGAGCCCTTTCAGGACTTCGTTGGAAACGGGAATATCTTCCCATAAAAACTAAACAGAAGCGTTCTGTGAAACTCCTTTGTGAAGTATGAATCCAACTCACAGAGTTGAACACTTCTTTTGAAAGAGCAGCTTTGAAACACTCTTTTTGTAGAATCTGCAATTGTTCATTTGGAGCGCTTTGAGGCCTATGGTGGAATAGGAAATATCTTCACATAAAACCTAGACAGAAGCATTCTTTGAAACTTCTTTATGATGTGTGCATTCAACTCACAGAGTTGAACATTCCTTTTCATGGAGCAGTTTGGAAAGAGTCTTTTTGCAGCATCTGCAAGTGGATATTTGGAGCTCTTTCAGGCCTTTGTTAGAAGCGGGAATATCTTCCCATTAAAACTGGACAGAAGCATTCTCACAAACTGCTTTGTGATGTGTGTGTTCAACTCACAGAGGTGAACCTTTCCTTTGCTAGAGCAGTTATGAAGCACTCTTTTTGTAGAATCTGCAAGTGTTCATTTGGAGCGCTTTGAGGCCTATGGTGGAAAAAGAAATATCTTCACATAAAACGTAGACAGAAGCATTCTTTGAAACTTCTTTATGATGTGTGCATTCAACTCACAGAGTTGAACCTTGTTTTTCATGGAGCAGTTTGGAAAGAGTCTTTTTGCAGCATCTGCAAGTGGATATTTGGAGCTCTTTCAGGCCTTTGTTAGAAGCGGGAATATCTTCCCATAAAAACTAAACCGAAGCATTCTCACAAACTGCTTTGTGATGTGTGTGTTCAACTCACAGAGGTGAACCTTTCCTTTGCTAGAGCAGTTATGAAACACTCTTTTTGTAGAATCTGCAAGTGTTCATTTGGAGCGCTTTGAGGCCTATGGTGGAAAAAGAAATATCTTCATATATAAACAAGGCAGAAGCATTCTCAGAAACCCCTTTATGATGTGTGCATTCAACTCAGAGAGATAAGCCTTCCTTTTGATAGAGCAGTTTTGAACCTGTGTTTTTGCAGAATCTGCAAGTGGATATTTGGAGCCCTTTCAGGCCTTCGTTGGAAACGGGAATAGCTTCCCTTAAAAACTAAACAGAAGAGTTCTGTGAAACTGCTTTGTGTAGTATGAATCCAACTCACAGAGTTGAACACTTCCTTTGAAAGAGCAGTTTTGAAACACTCTTTTTGTAGAATCTGCAAGTGTTCGTTTGGAGCGCTTTGAGGCCTATGGTGGAAAAGGAAATATCTTCACATATAAACCAGGCAGAAGCATTCTCAGAAACCTCTTTATGATGTGTGCATTCAACTCGGAGAGATAAGCCTTCCTTTTGATAGAGCAGTTTTGAAAGTGTGTTTTGGCAGAATCTGCAAGTGGATACTTAGAGCCCTTTCAGGCCTTCGTTGCAAACGGGAATATCTTCCCATAAAAACGAAACAGAAACGTTCTGTGAAACTGCTTTGTGAAGTATGAATCCAACTCACAGAGTTGAACACTTCTTTTGAAAGAGCAGCTTTGAAACACTCTTTTTGTAGAATCTACATGTGTTCATTTGGAGCGCTTTGAGGCCTATGGTGGAAAAGGAAATATCGTCACATAATACCTACACAGAAGCATTCTTTGAAACTTCTTTATGATGTGTGCATTCAACTCACAGAGTTGAACTTTCCTTTTCATGGAGCAGTTTGGAAAGAGTCTTTTTGCAGCATCTGCAAGTGGATATTTGGAGCTCTTTCAGGCCTTTGTTTGAAGCGGGAATATCTTCCCATAAAAACTGGACAGAAGCATTCTCACAAACTGCCTTGTGATGTGTGTGTTCAACTCACAGAGGTGAACCTTTCCTTTGCTAGAGCAGTTATGAAACACTCTTTTTGTAGAATCTGCAAGTGTTCATTTGGAGCGATTTGAGGCCTATGGTGGAAAAAGAAATATCTTCACATAAAACCTAGACAGAAGCATTCTTTGAAACTTCTTTATGATGTGTGCATTCAACTCACAGAGTTGAACCTTCTTTTTCATGGAGCAGTTTGGAAAGAGTCTTTTTGCAGCATCTGCAAGTGGATATTTGGAGCTCTTTCAGGCCTTTGCTAGAAGCGGGAATATCTTCCCATAAAAACTGGACAGAAGCATTCTCACAAACTGCTTTGAGATGTGTGTGTTCAACTCACAGAGGTGAACCTTTCCTTTGCTAGAGCAGTTATGAAACACTCTTTTTGTAGAATCTGCAAGTTTTCATTTGGAGCGATTTGAGGCCTATGGTGGAAAAAGAAATATCTTCATATATAAACAAGGCAGAAGCATTCTCAGAAAGCTCTTTATGATGTGTGCATTCAACTCAGAGAGATAAGCCTTCCTTTTGATAGAGCAGTTTTGAAACTGTATTTTTGCAGAATCTGCAAGTGGATATTTGGAGCCCTTTCAGGCCTTCGTTGGAAACGGGAATATCTTCCCATAAAAACTAAACAGAAGAGTTCTGTGAAACTGCTTTGTGTAGTATGAATCCAACTCACAGAGTTGAACACTTCCTTTGAAAGAGCAGTTTTGAAACACTCTTTTTGTAGAATCTGCAAGTGTTCGTTTGGAGCGCTTTTTGGCCTATGGTGGAAAAGGAAATATCTTCACATATAAACCAGGCAGAAGCATTCTCAGAAACCTCTTTATGATGTGTGCATTCAACTCGGAGAGATAAGCCTTCCTTTTGATAGAGCAGTTTTGAAAGTGTGTTTTGGCAGAATCTGCAAGTGGTTACTTAGAGCCCTTTCAGGCCGTCGTTGCAAACGGGAATATCTTCCCATAAAAACGAAACTGAAACGTTCTGTGAAACTGCTTTGTGAAGTATGAATCCAACTCACAGAGTTGAACACTTCTTTTGAAAGAGCAGCTTTGAAACACTCTTTTTGTAGAATCTACATGTGTTCATTTGGAGCGCTTTGAGGCCTATGGTGGAAAAGGAAATATCGTCGCATAATACCTAGACAGAAGCATTCTTTGAAACTTCTTTATGATGTGTGCATTCAACTCACAGAGTTGAACTTTCCTTTTCATGGAGCAGTTTGGAAAGAGTCTTTTTGCAGCATCTGCAAGTGGATATTTGGAGCTCTTTCAGGCCTTTGTTAGAAGCGGGAATATCTTCCCATAAAAACTGGACAGAAGCATTCTCACAAACTGCTTTGTGATGTGTGTGTTCAACTCACAGAGGTGAACCTTTCCTTTGCTAGAGCAGTTATGAAACACTCTTTTTGTAGAATCTGCAAGTGTTCATTTGGAGCGATTTGAGGCCTATGGTGGAAAAAGAAATATCTTCACATAAAACCTAGACAGAAGCATTCTTTGAAACTTCTTTATGATGTGTGCATTCAACACACAGAGTTGAACCTTCTTTTTCATGGAGCAGTTTGGAAAGAGTCTTTTTGCAGCATCTGCAAGTGGATATTTGGAGCTCTTTCAGGCCTTTGCTAGAAGCGGGAATATCTTCCCATAAAAACTGGACAGAAGCATTCTCACAAACTGCTTTGAGATGTGTGTGTTCAACTCACAGAGGTGAACCTTTCCTTTGCTAGAGCAGTTATGAAACACTCTTTTTGTAGAATCTGCAAGTTTTCATTTGGAGCGATTTGAGGCCTATGGTGGAAAAAGAAATATCTTCATATATAAACAAGGCAGAAGCATTCTCAGAAAGCTCTTTATGATGTGTGCATTCAACTCAGAGAGATAAGCCTTCCTTTTGATAGAGCAGTTTTGAAACTGTATTTTTGCAGAATCTGCAAGTGGATATTTGGAGCCCTTTCAGGCCTTCGTTGGAAACGGGAATATCTTCCCATAAAAACTAAACAGAAGAGTTCTGTGAAACTGCTTTGTGTAGTATGAATCCAACTCACAGAGTTGAACACTTCCTTTGAAAGAGCAGTTTTGAAACACTCTTTTTGTAGAATCTGCAAGTGTTCGTTTGGAGCGCTTTTTGGCCTATGGTGGAAAAGGAAATATCTTCACATATAAACCAGGCAGAAGCATTCTCAGAAACCTCTTTATGATGTGTGCATTCAACTCGGAGAGATAAGCCTTCCTTTTGATAGAGCAGTTTTGAAAGTGTGTTTTGGCAGAATCTGCAAGTGGTTACTTAGAGCCCTTTCAGGCCGTCGTTGCAAACGGGAATATCTTCCCATAAAAACGAAACTGAAACGTTCTGTGAAACTGCTTTGTGAAGTATGAATCCAACTCACAGAGTTGAACACTTCTTTTGAAAGAGCAGCTTTGAAACACTCTTTTTGTAGAATCTACATGTGTTCATTTGGAGCGCTTTGAGGCCTATGGTGGAAAAGGAAATATCGTCGCATAATACCTAGACAGAAGCATTCTTTGAAACTTCTTTATGATGTGTGCATTCAACTCACAGAGTTGAACTTTCCTTTTCATGGAGCAGTTTGGAAAGAGTCTTTTTGCAGCATCTGCAAGTGGATATTTGGAGCTCTTTCAGGCCTTTGTTAGAAGCGGGAATATCTTCCCATAAAAACTGGACAGAAGCATTCTCACAAACTGCTTTGTGATGTGTGTGTTCAACTCACAGAGGTGAACCTTTCCTTTGCTAGAGCAGTTATGAAACACTCTTTTTGTAGAATCTGCAAGTGTTCATTTGGAGCGATTTGAGGCCTATGGTGGAAAAAGAAATATCTTCATATATAAACAAGGCAGAAGCATTCTCAGAAAGCTCTTTATGATGTGTGCATTCAACTCAGAGAGATAAGCCTTCCTTTTGATAGAGCAGTTTTGCAACTGTGTTTTTGCAGAATCTGCAAGTGGATATTTGGAGCCCTTTCAGGCCTTCGTTGGAAACGGGAATATCTTCCCATAAAAACTAAACAGAAGCGTTCTGTGAAACTCCTTTGTGAAGTATGAATCCAACTCACACAGTTGAACACTTCTTTTGAAAGAGCAGCTTTGAAACACTCTTTTTGTAGAATCTGCAAGTGTTCGTTTGGAGCGCTTTGAGGCCTATGGTGGAAAAGGAAATATCTTCACATATAAACCAGGCAGAAGCATTCTCAGAAACCTCTTTATGATGTGTGCATTCAACTCGGAGAGATAAGCCTTCCTTTTGATAGAGCAGTTTTGAAACTGTGTTTTGGCAGAATCTGCAAGTGGATACTTGGAGCCCTTTCAGGCCTTCGTTGCAAACGGGAATATCTTCCGATAAAAACGAAACAGAAACCTTCTGTGAAACTGCTTTGTGAAGTATGAATCCACCTCACAGAGTTGAACACTTCTTTTGAAAGAGCAGCTTTGAAACACTCTTTTTGTAGAATCTACATGTGTTCATTTGGAGCGCTTTGAGGCCTATGGTGGAAAAGGAAATATCGACACATAATACCTAGACAGAAGCATTCTTTGAAACTTCTTTATGATGTGTGCATTCAACTCACAGAGTTGAACATTCCTTTTCATGGAGCAGTTTGGAAAGAGTCTTTTTGCAGCATCTGCAAGTGGATATTTGGAGCTCTTTCAGGCCTTTGTTAGAAGCGGGAATATCTTCCCATTAAAACTGGACAGAAGCATTCTCACAAACTGCTTTGTGATGTGTGTGTTCAACTCACAGAGGTGAACCTTTCCTTTGCTAGAGCAGTTATGAAACACTCTTTTTGTAGAATCTGCAAGTGTTCATTTGGAGCGCTTTGAGGCCTATGGTGGAAAAAGAAATATCTTCACATAAAACCTAGACAGAAGCATTCTTTGAAACTTCTTTACGATGTGTGCATTCAACACACAGAGTTGAACCTTCTTTTTCATGGAGCAGTTTGGAAAGAGTCTTTTTGCAGCATCTGCAAGTGGATATTTGGAGCTCTTTCAGGCCTTTGCTAGAAGCGGGAATATCTTCCCATAAAAACTGGACAGAAGCATTCTCACAAACTGCTTTGTGATGTGTGTGTTCAACTCACAGAGGTGAACCTTTCCTTTGCTAGAGCAGTTATGAAACACTCTTTTTGTAGAATCTGCAAGTGTTCATTTGGAGCGATTTGAGGCCTATGGTGGAAAAAGAAATATCTTCATATATAAACAAGGCAGAAGCATTCTCAGAAAGCTCTTTATGATGTGTGCATTCAACTCAGAGAGATAAGCCTTCCTTTTGATAGAGCAGTTTTGAAACTGTATTTTTGCAGAATCTGCAAGTGGATATTTGGAGCCCTTTCAGGCCTTCGTTGGAAACGGGAATATCTTCCCATAAAAACTAAACAGAAGAGTTCTGTGAAACTGCTTTGTGTAGTATGAATCCAACTCACAGAGTTGAACACTTCCTTTGAAAGTGCAGTTTTGAAACACTCTTTTTGTAGAATCTGCAAGTGTTCGTTTGGAGCGCTTTGAGGCCTATGGTGGAAAAGGAAATATCTTCACATATAAACCAGGCAGAAGCATTCTCAGAAACCTCTTTATGATGTGTGCATTCAACTCGGAGAGATAAGCCTTCCTTTTGATAGAGCAGTTTTGAAAGTGTGTTTTGGCAGAATCTGCAAGTTGTTACTTAGAGCCCTTTCAGGCCTTCGTTGCAAACGGGAATATCTTCCCATAAAAACGAAACAGAAACGTTCTGTGAAACTGCTTTGTGAAGTATGAATCCAACTCACAGAGTTGAACACTTCTTTTGAAAGAGCAGCTTTGAAACACTCTTTTTGTAGAATCTACATGTGTTCATTTGGAGCGCTTTGAGGCCTATGGTGGAAAAGGAAATATCGTCACATAATACCTAGACAGAAGCATTCTTTGAAACTTCTTTATGATGTGTGCATTGAACTCACAGAGTTGAACTTTCCTTTTCATGGAGCAGTTTGGAAAGAGTCTTTTTGCAGCATCTGCAAGTGGATATTTGGAGCTCTTTCAGGCCTTTGTTAGAAGCGGGAATATCTTCCCATAAAAACTGGACAGAAGCATTCTCACAAACTGCTTTGTGATGTGTGTGTTCAACTCACAGAGGTGAACCTTTCCTTTGCTAGAGCAGTTATGAAACACTCTTTTTGTAGAATCTGCAAGTGTTCATTTGGAGCGATTTGAGGCCTATGGTGGAAAAAGAAATATCTTCACATAAAACCTAGACAGAAGCATTCTTTGAAACTTCTTTATGATGTGTGCATTCAACTCACAGAGTTGAACCTTCTTTTTCATGGAGCAGTTTGGAAAGAGTCTTTTTGCAGCATCTGCAAGTGGATATTTGGAGCTCTTTCAGGCCTTTGCTAGAAGCGGGAATATCTTCCCATAAAAACTGGACAGAAGCATTCTCACAAACTGCTTTGAGATGTGTGTGTTCAACTCACAGAGGTGAACCTTTCCTTTGCTAGAGCAGTTATGAAACACTCTTTTTGTAGAATCTGCAAGTTTTCATTTGGAGCGATTTGAGGCCTATGGTGGAAAAAGAAATATCTTCATATATAAACAAGGCAGAAGCATTCTCAGAAAGCTCTTTATGATGTGTGCATTCAACTCAGAGAGATAAGCCTTCCTTTTGATAGAGCAGTTTTGAAACTGTATTTTTGCAGAATCTGCAAGTGGATATTTGGAGCCCTTTCAGGCCTTCGTTGGAAACGGGAATATCTTCCCATAAAAACTAAACAGAAGAGTTCTGTGAAACTGCTTTGTGTAGTATGAATCCAACTCACAGAGTTGAACACTTCCTTTGAAAGAGCAGTTTTGAAACACTCTTTTTGTAGAATCTGCAAGTGTTCGTTTGGAGCGCTTTTTGGCCTATGGTGGAAAAGGAAATATCTTCACATATAAACCAGGCAGAAGCATTCTCAGAAACCTCTTTATGATGTGTGCATTCAACTCGGAGAGATAAGCCTTCCTTTTGATAGAGCAGTTTTGAAAGTGTGTTTTGGCAGAATCTGCAAGTGGTTACTTAGAGCCCTTTCAGGCCGTCGTTGCAAACGGGAATATCTTCCCATAAAAAGGAAACTGAAACGTTCTGTGAAACTGCTTTGTGAAGTATGAATCCAACTCACAGAGTTGAACACTTCTTTTGAAAGAGCAGCTTTGAAACACTCTTTTTGTAGAATCTACATGTGTTCATTTGGAGCGCTTTGAGGCCTATGGTGGAAAAGGAAATATCGTCGCATAATACCTAGACAGAAGCATTCTTTGAAACTTCTTTATGATGTGTGCATTCAACTCACAGAGTTGAACTTTCCTTTTCATGGAGCAGTTTGGAAAGAGTCTTTTTGCAGCATCTGCAAGTGGATATTTGGAGCTCTTTCAGGCCTTTGTTAGAAGCGGGAATATCTTCCCATAAAAACTGGACAGAAGCATTCTCACAAACTGCTTTGTGATGTGTGTGTTCAACTCACAGAGGTGAACCTTTCCTTTGCTAGAGCAGTTATGAAGCACTCTTTTTGTAGAATCTGCAAGTGTTCATTTGGAGCGATTTGAGGCCTATGGTGGAAAAAGAAATATCTTCATATATAAACAAGGCAGAAGCATTCTCAGAAAGCTCTTTATGATGTGTGCATTCAACTCAGAGAGATAAGCCTTCCTTTTGATAGAGCAGTTTTGCAACTGTGTTTTTGCAGAATCTGCAAGTGGATATTTGGAGCCCTTTCAGGCCTTCGTTGGAAACGGGAATATCTTCCCATAAAAACTAAACAGAAGCGTTCTGTGAAACTCCTTTGTGAAGTATGAATCCAACTCACAGAGTTGAACACTTCTTTTGAAAGAGCAGCTTTGAAACACTCTTTTTGTAGAATCTGCAAGTGTTCGTTTGGAGCGCTTTGAGGCCTATGGTGGAAAAGGAAATATCTTCACATATAAACCAGGCAGAAGCATTCTCAGAAACCTCTTTATGATGTGTGCATTCAACTCGGAGAGATAAGCCTTCCTTTTGATAGAGCAGTTTTGAAACTGTGTTTTGGCAGAATCTGCAAGTGGATACTTGGAGCCCTTTCAGGCCTTCGTTGCAAACGGGAATATCTTCCGATAAAAACGAAACAGAAACCTTCTGTGAAACTGCTTTGTGAAGTATGAATCCACCTCACAGAGTTGAACACTTCTTTTGAAAGAGCAGCTTTGAAACACTCTTTTTGTAGAATCTACATGTGTTCATTTGGAGCGCTTTGAGGCCTATGGTGGAAAAGGAAATATCGACACATAATACCTAGACAGAAGCATTCTTTGAAACTTCTTTATGATGTGTGCATTCAACTCACAGAGTTGAACATTCCTTTTCATGGAGCAGTTTGGAAAGAGTCTTTTTGCAGCATCTGCAAGTGGATATTTGGAGCTCTTTCAGGCCTTTGTTAGAAGCGGGAATATCTTCCCATTAAAACTGGACAGAAGCATTCTCACAAACTGCTTTGTGATGTGTGTGTTCAACTCACAGAGGTGAACCTTTCCTTTGCTAGAGCAGTTATGAAACACTCTTTTTGTAGAATCTGCAAGTGTTCATTTGGAGCGCTTTGAGGCCTATGGTGGAAAAAGAAATATCTTCACATAAAACCTAGACAGAAGCATTCTTTGAAACTTCTTTATGATGTGTGCATTCAACACACAGAGTTGAACCTTCTTTTTCATGGAGCAGTTTGGAAAGAGTCTTTTTGCAGCATCTGCAAGTGGATATTTGGAGCTCTTTCAGGCCTTTGCTAGAAGCGGGAATATCTTCCCATAAAAACTGGACAGAAGCATTCTCACAAACTGCTTTGTGATGTGTGTGTTCAACTCACAGAGGTGAACCTTTCCTTTGCTAGAGCAGTTATGAAACACTCTTTTTGTAGAATCTGCAAGTGTTCATTTGGAGCGATTTGAGGCCTATGGTGGAAAAAGAAATATCTTCATATATAAACAAGGCAGAAGCATTCTCAGAAAGCTCTTTATGATGTGTGCATTCAACTCAGAGAGATAAGCCTTCCTTTTGATAGAGCAGTTTTGAAACTGTATTTTTGCAGAATCTGCAAGTGGATATTTGGAGCCCTTTCAGGCCTTCGTTGGAAACGGGAATATCTTCCCATAAAAACTAAACAGAAGAGTTCTGTGAAACTGCTTTGTGTAGTATGAATCCAACTCACAGAGTTGAACACTTCCTTTGAAAGAGCAGTTTTGAAACACTCTTTTTGTAGAATCTGCAAGTGTTCGTTTGGAGCGCTCTTTGGCCTATGGTGGAAAAGGAAATATCTTCACATATAAACCAGGCAGAAGCATTCTCAGAAACCTCTTTATGATGTGTGCATTCAACTCGGAGAGATAAGCCTTCCTTTTGATAGAGCAGTTTTGAAACTGTGTTTTGGCAGAATCTGCAAGTGGTTACTTAGAGCCCTTTCAGGCCTTCGTTGCAAACGGGAATATCTTCCCATAAAAACGAAACTGAAACGTTCTGAGAAACTGCTTTGTGAAGTATGAATCCAACTCACAGAGTTGAACACTTCTTTTGAAAGAGCAGCTTTGAAACACTCTTTTTGTAGAATCTACATGTGTTCATTTGGAGCGCTTTGAGGCCTATGGTGGAAAAGGAAATATCGTCACATAATACCTAGACAGAAGCATTCTTTGAAACTTCTTTATGATGTGTGCATTCAACTCACAGAGTTGAACTTTCCCTTTCATGGAGCAGTTTGGAAAGAGTCTTTTTGCAGCATCTGCAAGTGGATATTTGGAGCTCTTTCAGGCCTTTATTAGAAGCGGGAATATCTTCCCATAAAAACTGGACAGAAGCATTCTCACAAACTGCTTTGTGATGTGTGTGTTCAACTCACAGAGGTGAACCTTTCCTTTGCTAGAGCAGTTATGAAACACTCTTTTTGTAGAATCTGCAAGTGTTCATTTGGAGCGATTTGAGGCCTATGGTGGAAAAAGAAATATCTTCATATATAAACAAGGCAGAAGCATTCTCAGAATGCTCTTTATGATGTGTGCATTCAACTCAGAGAGATAAGCCTTCCTTTTGATAGAGCAGTTTTGCAACTGTGTTTTTGCAGAATCTGCAAGTGGATATTTGGAGCCCTTTCAGGCCTTCGTTGGAAACGGGAATATCTTCCCATAAAAACTAAACAGAAGCGTTCTGTGAAACTCCTTTGTGAAGTATGAATCCAACTCACAGAGTTGAACACTTCTTTTGAAAGAGCAGCTTTGAAACACTCTTTTTTTAGAATCTGCAAGTGTTCGTTTGGAGCGCTTTGAGGCCTATGGTGGAAAAGGAAATATCTTCACATATAAACCAGGCAGAAGCATTCTCAGAAACCTCTTTATGATGTGTGCATTCAACTCGGAGAGATAAGCCTTCCTTTTGATAGAGCAGTTTTGAAACTGTGTTTTGGCAGAATCTGCAAGTGGATACTTGGAGCCCTTTCAGGCCTTCGTTGCAAACGGGAATATCTTCCGATAAAAACGAAACAGAAACCTTCTGTGAAACTGCTTTGTGAAGTATGAATCCAACTCACAGAGTTGAACACTTCTTTTGAAAGAGCAGCTTTGAAACACTCTTTTTGTAGAATCTACATGTGTTCATTTGGAGCGCTTTGAGGCCTATGGTGGAAAAGGAAATATCGTCACATAATACCTAGACAGAAGCATTCTTTGAAACTTCTTTATGATGTGTGCATTCAACTCACAGAGTTGAACTTTCCTTTTCATGGAGCAGTTTGGAAAGAGTCTTTTTGCAGCATCTGCAATAGGATACTTGGAGCTCTTTCAGGCCTTTGTTAGAAGCGGGAATATCTTCCCATAAAAACTGGACAGAAGCATTCTCACAAACTGCTTTGTGATGTGTGTGTTCAACTCACAGAGGTGAACCTTTCCTTTGCTAGAGCAGTTATGAAACACTCTTTTTGTAGAATCTGCAAGTGTTCATTTGGAGCGATTTGAGGCCTATGGTGGAAAAAGAAATATCTTCATATATAAACAAGGCAGAAGCATTCTCAGAAAGCTCTTTATGATGTGTGCATTCAACTCAGAGAGATAAGCCTTCCTTTTGATAGAGCAGTTTTGCAACTGTGTTTTTGCAGAATCTGCAAGTGGATATTTGGAGCCCTTTCAGGCCTTCGTTGGAAACGGGAATATCTTCCCATAAAAACTAAACAGAAGCGTTCTGTGAAACTCCTTTGTGAAGTATGAATCCAACTCACAGAGTTGAACACTTCTTTTGAAAGAGCAGCTTTGAAACACTCTTTTTGTAGAATCTACATGTGTTCATTTGGAGCGCTTTGAGGCCTATGGTGGAAAAGAAAATATCGTCACATAATACCTACACAGAAGCATTCTTTGAAACTTCTTTATGATGTGTGCATTCAACTCACAGAGTTGAACATTCCTTTTCATGGAGCAGTTTGGAAAGAGTCTTTTTGCAGCATCTGCAAGTGGATATTTGGAGCTCTTTCAGGCCTTTGTTAGAAGCGGGAATATCTTCCCATTAAAACTGGACAGAAGCATTCTCACAAACTGCTTTCTGATGTGTGTGTTCAACTCACAGAGGTGAACCTTTCCTTTGCTAGAGCAGTTATGAAGCACTCTTTTTGTAGAATCTGCAAGTGTTCATTTGGAGCGCTTTGAGGCCTATGGTGGAAAAAGAAATATCTTCACATAAAACCTAGACAGAAGCATTCTTTGAAACTTCTTTATGATGTGTGCATTCAACTCACAGAGTTGAACCTTGTTTTTCATGGAGCAGTTTGGAAAGAGTCTTTTTGCAGCATCTGCAAGTGGATATTTGGAGCTCTTTCAGGCCTTTGTTAGAAGCGGGAATATCTTCCCATAAAAACTAAACCGAAGCATTCTCACAAACTGCTTTGTGATGTGTGTGTTCAACTCACAGAGGTGAACCTTTCCTTTGCTAGAGCAGTTATGAAACACTCTTTTTGTAGAATCTGCAAGTGTTCATTTGGAGCGCTTTGAGGCCTATGGTGGAAAAAGAAATATCTTCATATATAAACAAGGCAGAAGCATTCTCAGAAACCCCTTTATGATGTGTGCATTCAACTCAGAGAGATAAGCCTTCCTTTTGATAGAGCAGTTTTGAACCTGTGTTTTTGCAGAATCTGCAAGTGGATATTTGGAGCCCTTTCAGGCCTTCGTTGGAAACGGGAATAGCTTCCCTTAAAAACTAAACAGAAGAGTTCTGTGAAACTGCTTTGTGTAGTATGAATCCAACTCACAGAGTTGAACACTTCCTTTGAAAGAGCAGTTTTGAAACACTCTTTTTGTAGAATCTGCAAGTGTTCGTTTGGAGCGCTTTTTGGCCTATGGTGGAAAAGGAAATATCTTCACATATAAACCAGGCAGAAGCATTCTCAGAAACCTCTTTATGATGTGTGCATTCAACTCGGAGAGATAAGCCTTCCTTTTGATAGAGCAGTTTTGAAAGTGTGTTTTGGCAGAATCTGCAAGTGGTTACTTAGAGCCCTTTCAGGCCGTCGTTGCAAACGGGAATATCTTCCCATAAAAACGAAACTGAAACGTTCTGTGAAACTGCTTTGTGAAGTATGAATCCAACTCACAGAGTTGAACACTTCTTTTGAAAGAGCAGCTTTGAAACACTCTTTTTGTAGAATCTACATGTGTTCATTTGGAGCGCTTTGAGGCCTATGGTGGAAAAGGAAATATCGTCGCATAATACCTAGACAGAAGCATTCTTTGAAACTTCTTTATGATGTGTGCATTCAACTCACAGAGTTGAACTTTCCTTTTCATGGAGCAGTTTGGAAAGAGTCTTTTTGCAGCATCTGCAAGTGGATATTTGGAGCTCTTTCAGGCCTTTGTTAGAAGCGGGAATATCTTCCCATAAAAACTGGACAGAAGCATTCTCACAAACTGCTTTGTGATGTGTGTGTTCAACTCACAGAGGTGAACCTTTCCTTTGCTAGAGCAGTTATGAAACACTCTTTTTGTAGAATCTGCAAGTGTTCATTTGGAGCGATTTGAGGCCTATGGTGGAAAAAGAAATATCTTCACATAAAACCTAGACAGAAGCATTCTTTGAAACTTCTTTATGATGTGTGCATTCAACTCACAGAGTTGAACCTTCTTTTTCATGGAGCAGTTTGGAAAGAGTCTTTTTGCAGCATCTGCAAGTGGATATTTGGAGCTCTTTCAGGCCTTTGCTAGAAGCGGGAATATCTTCCCATAAAAACTGGACAGAAGCATTCTCACAAACTGCTTTGAGATGTGTGTGTTCAACTCACAGAGGTGAACCTTTCCTTTGCTAGAGCAGTTATGAAACACTCTTTTTGTAGAATCTGCAAGTTTTCATTTGGAGCGATTTGAGGCCTATGGTGGAAAAAGAAATATCTTCATATATAAACAAGGCAGAAGCATTCTCAGAAAGCTCTTTATGATGTGTGCATTCAACTCAGAGAGATAAGCCTTCCTTTTGATAGAGCAGTTTTGAAACTGTATTTTTGCAGAATCTGCAAGTGGATATTTGGAGCCCTTTCAGGCCTTCGTTGGAAACGGGAATATCTTCCCATAAAAACTAAACAGAAGAGTTCTGTGAAACTGCTTTGTGTAGTATGAATCCAACTCACAGAGTTGAACACTTCCTTTGAAAGAGCAGTTTTGAAACACTCTTTTTGTAGAATCTGCAAGTGTTCGTTTGGAGGGCTTTTTGGCCTATGGTGGAAAAGGAAATATCTTCACATATAAACCAGGCAGAAGCATTCTCAGAAACCTCTTTATGATGTGTGCATTCAACTCGGAGAGATAAGCCTTCCTTTTGATAGAGCAGTTTTGAAAGTGTGTTTTGGCAGAATCTGCAAGTGGTTACTTAGAGCCCTTTCAGGCCGTCGTTGCAAACGGGAATATCTTCCCATAAAAACGAAACTGAAACGTTCTGTGAAACTGCTTTGTGAAGTATGAATCCAACTCACAGAGTTGAACACTTCTTTTGAAAGAGCAGCTTTGAAACACTCTTTTTGTAGAATCTACATGTGTTCATTTGGAGCGCTTTGAGGCCTATGGTGGAAAAGGAAATATCGTCGCATAATACCTAGACAGAAGCATTCTTTGAAACTTCTTTATGATGTGTGCATTCAACTCACAGAGTTGAACTTTCCTTTTCATGGAGCAGTTTGGAAAGAGTCTTTTTGCAGCATCTGCAAGTGGATATTTGGAGCTCTTTCAGGCCTTTGTTAGAAGCGGGAATATCTTCCCATAAAAACTGGACAGAAGCATTCTCACAAACTGCTTTGTGATGTGTGTGTTCAACTCACAGAGGTGAACCTTTCCTTTGCTAGAGCAGTTATGAAACACTCTTTTTGTAGAATCTGCAAGTGTTCATTTGGAGCGATTTGAGGCCTATGGTGGAAAAAGAAATATCTTCATATATAAACAAGGCAGAAGCATTCTCAGAAAGCTCTTTATGATGTGTGCATTCAACTCAGAGAGATAAGCCTTCCTTTTGATAGAGCAGTTTTGCAACTGTGTTTTTGCAGAATCTGCAAGTGGATATTTGGAGCCCTTTCAGGCCTTCGTTGGAAACGGGAATATCTTCCCATAAAAACTAAACAGAAGGGTTCTGTGAAACTCCTTTGTGAAGTATGAATCCAACTCACACAGTTGAACACTTCTTTTGAAAGAGCAGCTTTGAAACACTCTTTTTGTAGAATCTGGAAGTGTTCGTTTGGAGCGCTTTGAGGCCTATGGTGGAAAAGGAAATATCTTCACATATAAACCAGGCAGAAGCATTCTCAGAAACCTCTTTATGATGTGTGCATTCAACTCGGAGAGATAAGCCTTCCTTTTGATAGAGCAGTTTTGAAACTGTGTTTTGGCAGAATCTGCAAGTGGATACTTGGAGCCCTTTCAGGCCTTCGTTGCAAACGGGAATATCTTCCGATAAAAACGAAACAGAAACCTTCTGTGAAACTGCTTTGTGAAGTATGAATCCACCTCACAGAGTTGAACACTTCTTTTGAAAGAGCAGCTTTGAAACACTCTTTTTGTAGAATCTACATGTGTTCATTTGGAGCGCTTTGAGGCCTATGGTGGAAAAGGAAATATCGACACATAATACCTAGACAGAAGCATTCTTTGAAACTTCTTTATGATGTGTGCATTCAACTCACAGAGTTGAACATTCCTTTTCATGGAGCAGTTTGGAAAGAGTCTTTTTGCAGCATCTGCAAGTGGATATTTGGAGCTCTTTCAGGCCTTTGTTAGAAGCGGGAATATCTTCCCATTAAAACTGGACAGAAGCATTCTCACAAACTGCTTTGTGATGTGTGTGTTCAACTCACAGAGGTGAACCTTTCCTTTGCTAGAGCAGTTATGAAACACTCTTTTTGTAGAATCTGCAAGTGTTCATTTGGAGCGCTTTGAGGCCTATGGTGGAAAAAGAAATATCTTCACATAAAACCTAGACAGAAGCATTCTTTGAAACTTCTTTATGATGTGTGCATTCAACACACAGAGTTGAACCTTCTTTTTCATGGAGCAGTTTGGAAAGGAGTCTTTTTGCAGCATCTGCAAGTGGATATTTGGAGCTCTTTCAGGCCTTTGCTAGAAGCGGGAATATCTTCCCATAAAAACTGGACAGAAGCATTCTCACAAACTGCTTTGTGATGTGTGTGTTCAACTCACAGAGGTGAACCTTTCCTTTGCTAGAGCAGTTATGAAACACTCTTTTTGTAGAATCTGCAAGTGTTCATTTGGAGCGATTTGAGGCCTATGGTGGAAAAAGAAATATCTTCATATACAAACAAGGCAGAAGCATTCTCAGAAAGCTCTTTATGATGTGTGCATTCAACTCAGAGAGATAAGCCTTCCTTTTGATAGAGCAGTTTTGAAACTGTATTTTTGCAGAATCTGCAAGTGGGTATTTGGAGCCCTTTCAGGCCTTCGTTGGAAACGGGAATATCTTCCCATAAAAACTAAACAGAAGAGTTCTGTGAAACTGCTTTGTGTAGTATGAATCCAACTCACAGAGTTGAACACTTCCTTTGAAAGTGCAGTTTTGAAACACTCTTTTTGTAGAATCTGCAAGTGTTCGTTTGGAGCGCTTTGAGGCCTATGGTGGAAAAGGAAATATCTTCACATATAAACCAGGCAGAAGCATTCTCAGAAACCTCTTTATGATGTGTGCATTCAACTCGGAGAGATAAGCCTTCCTTTTGATAGAGCAGTTTTGAAAGTGTGTTTTGGCAGAATCTGCAAGTTGTTACTTAGAGCCCTTTCAGGCCTTCGTTGCAAACGGGAATATCTTCCCATAAAAACGAAACAGAAACGTTCTGTGAAACTGCTTTGTGAAGTATGAATCCAACTCACAGAGTTGAACACTTCTTTTGAAAGAGCAGCTTTGAAACACTCTTTTTGTAGAATCTACATGTGTTCATTTGGAGCGCTTTGAGGCCTATGGTGGAAAAGGAAATATCGTCACATAATACCTAGACAGAAGCATTCTTTGAAACTTCTTTATGATGTGTGCATTCAACTCACAGAGTTGAACTTTCCTTTTCATGGAGCAGTTTGGAAAGAGTCTTTTTGCAGCATCTGCAAGTGGATATTTGGAGCTCTTTCAGGCCTTTGTTAGAAGCGGGAATATCTTCCCATAAAAACTGGACAGAAGCATTCTCACAAACTGCTTTGTGATGTGTGTGTTCAACTCACAGAGGTGAACCTTTCCTTTGCTAGAGCAGTTATGAAACACTCTTTTTGTAGAATCTGCAAGTGTTCATTTGGAGCGATTTGAGGCCTATGGTGGAAAAAGAAATATCTTCATATATAAACAAGGCAGAAGCATTCTCAGAAAGCTCTTTATGATGTGTGCATTCAACTCAGAGAGATAAGCCTTCCTTTTGATAGAGCAGTTTTGCAACTGTGTTTTTGCAGAATCTGCAAGTGGATATTTGGAGCCCTTTCAGGCCTTCGTTGGAAACGGGAATATCTTCCCATAAAAACTAAACAGAAGCGTTCTGTGAAACTCCTTTGTGAAGTATGAATCCAACTCACAGAGTTGAACACTTCTTTTGAAAGAGCAGCTTTGAAACACTCTTTTTGTAGAATCTGCAAGTGTTCGTTTGGAGCGCTTTGAGGCCTATGGTGGAAAAGGAAATATCTTCACATATAAACCAGGCAGAAGCATTCTCAGAAACCTCTTTATGATGTGTGCATTCAACTCGGAGAGATAAGCCTTCCTTTTGATAGAGCAGTTTTGAAACTGTGTTTTGGCAGAATCTGCAAGTGGATACTTGGAGCCCTTTCAGGCCTTCGTTGCAAACGGGAATATCTTCCGATAAAAACGAAACAGAAACCTTCTGTGAAACTGCTTTGTGAAGTATGAATCCAACTCACAGAGTTGAACACTTCTTTTGAAAGAGCAGCTTTGAAACACAGTTTTTGTAGAATCTACATGTGTTCATTTGGAGCGCTTTGAGGCCTATGGTGGAAAAGGAAATATCGTCACATAATACCTAGACAGAAGCATTCTTTGAAACTTTTTTATGATGTGTGCATTCAACTCACAGAGTTGAACTTTCCTTTTCATGGAGCAGTTTGGAAAGAGTCTTTTTGCAGCATCTGCAATAGGATACTTGGAGCTCTTTCAGGCCTTTGTTAGAAGCGGGAATATCTTCCCATAAAAACTGGACAGAAGCATTCTCACAAACTGCTTTGTGATGTGTGTGTTCAACTCACAGAGGTGAACCTTTCCTTTGCTAGAGCAGTTATGAAACACTCTTTTTGTAGAATCTACAAGTGTTCATTTGGAGCGATTTGAGGCCTATGGTGGAAAAAGAAATATCTTCATATATAAACAAGGCAGAAGCATTCTCAGAAAGCTCTTTATGATGTGTGCATTCAACTCAGAGAGATAAGCCTTCCTTTTGATAGAGCAGTTTTGCAACTGTGTTTTTGCAGAATCTGCAAGTGGATATTTGGAGCCCTTTCAGGCCTTCGTTGGAAACGGGAATATCTTCCCATAAAAACTAAACAGAAGCGTTCTGTGAAACTCCTTTGTGAAGTAAGAATCCAACTCACAGAGTTGAACACTTCTTTTGAAAGAGCAGCTTTGAAACACTCTTTTTGTAGAATCTGCAATTGTTCATTTGGAGCGCTTTGAGGCCTATGGTGGAATAGGAAATATCTTCACATAAAACCTAGACAGAAGCATTCTTTGAAACTTCTTTATGATGTGTGCATTCAACTCACAGAGTTGAACATTCCTTTTCATGGAGCAGTTTGGAAAGAGTCTTTTTGCAGCATCTGCAAGTGGATATTTGGAGCTCTTTCAGGCCTTTGTTAGAAGCGGGAATATCTTCCCATTAAAACTGGACAGAAGCATTCTCACAAACTGCTTTGTGATGTGTGTGTTCAACTCACAGAGGTGAACCTTTCCTTTGCTAGAGCAGTTATGAAACACTCTTTTTGTAGAATCTGCAAGTTTTCATTTGGAGCGATTTGAGGCCTATGGTGGAAAAAGAAATATCTTCATATATAAACAAGGCAGAAGCATTCTCAGAAACCCCTTTATGATGTGTGCATTCAACTCAGAGAGATAAGCATTCCTTTTGATAGAGCAGTTTTGAACCTGTGTTTTTGCAGAATCTGCAAGTGGATATTTGGAGCCCTTTCAGGCCTTCGTTGGAAACGGGAATAGCTTCCCTTAAAAACTAAACAGAAGAGTTCTGTGAAACTGCTTTGTGTAGTATGAATCCAACTCACAGAGTTGAACACTTCCTTTGAAAGAGCAGTTTTGAAACACTCTTTTTGTAGAATCTGCAAGTGTTCGTTTGGAGCGCTTTGAGGCCTATGGTGGAAAAGGAAATATCTTCACATATAAACCAGGCAGAAGCATTCTCAGAAACCTCTTTATGATGTGTGCATTCAACTCGGAGAGATAAGCCTTCCTTTTGATAGAGCAGTTTTGAAACTGTGTTTTGGCAGAATCTGCAAGTGGATACTTGGAGCCCTTTCAGGCCTTCGTTGCAAACGGGAATATCTTCCGATAAAAACGAAACAGAAACATTCTGTGAAACTGCTTTGTGAAGTATGAATCTACCTCACAGAGTTGAACACTTCTTTTGAAAGAGCAGCTTTGAAACACTCTTTTTGTAGAATCTACATGTGTTCATTTGGAGCGCTTTGAGGCCTATGGTGGAAAAGGAAATATCGACACATAATACCTAGACAGAAGCATTCTTTGAAACTTCTTTATGATGTGTGCATTCAACTCACAGAGTTGAACATTCCTTTTCATGGAGCAGTTTGGAAAGAGTCTTTTTGCAGCATCTGCAAGTGGATATTTGGAGCTCTTTCAGGCCTTTGTTAGAAGCGGGAATATCTTCCCATTAAAACTGGACAGAAGCATTCTCACAAACTGCTTTGTGATGTGTGTGTTCAACTCACAGAGGTGAACCTTTCCTTTGCTAGAGCAGTTATGAAACACTCTTTTTGTAGAATCTGCAAGTGTTCATTTGGAGCGCTTTGAGGCCTATGGTGGAAAAAGAAATATCTTCACATAAAACCTAGACAGAAGCATTCTTTGAAACTTCTTTATGATGTGTGCATTCAACACACAGAGTTGAACCTTCTTTTTCATGGAGCAGTTTGGAAAGAGTCTTTTTGCAGCATCTGCAAGTGGATATTTGGAGCTCTTTCAGGCCTTTGTTAGAAGCGAGAATATCTTCCCACAAAAACTGGACAGAAGCATTCTCACAAACTGCTTTGTGATGTGTGTGTTCAACTCACAGAGGTGAACCTTTCCTTTGCTAGAGCAGTTATGAAACACTCTTTTTGTAGAATCTGCAAGTGTTCATTTGGAGCGATTTGAGGCCTATGGTGGAAAAAGAAATATCTTCATATATAAACAAGGCAGAAGCATTCTCAGAAAGCTCTTTATGATGTGTGCATTCAACTCAGAGAGATAAGCCTTCCTTTTGATAGAGCAGTTTTGAAACTGTATTTTTGCAGAATCTGCAAGTGGATATTTGGAGCCCTTTCAGGCCTTCGTTGGAAACGGGAATATCTTCCCATAAAAACTAAACAGAAGAGTTCTGTGAAACTGCTTTGTGTAGTATGAATCCAACTCACAGAGTTGAACACTTCCTTTGAAAGTGCAGTTTTGAAACACTCTTTTTGTAGAATCTGCAAGTGTTCGTTTGGAGCGCTTTGAGGCCTATGGTGGAAAAGGAAATATCTTCACATATAAACCAGGCAGAAGCATTCTCAGAAACCTCTTTATGATGTGTGCATTCAACTCGGAGAGATAAGCCTTCCTTTTGATAGAGCAGTTTTGAAAGTGTGTTTTGGCAGAATCTGCAAGTTGTTACTTAGAGCCCTTTCAGGCCTTCGTTGCAAACGGGAATATCTTCCCATAAAAACGAAACAGAAACGTTCTGTGAAACTGCTTTGTGAAGTATGAATCCAACTCACAGAGTTGAACACTTCTTTTGAAACAGCAGCTTTGAAACACTCTTTTTGTAGAATCTACATGTGTTCATTTGGAGCGCTTTGAGGCCTATGGTGGAAAAGGAAATATCGTCACATAATACCTAGACAGAAGCATTCTTTGAAACTTCTTTATGATGTGTGCATTCAACTCACAGAGTTGAACTTTCCTTTTCATGGAGCAGTTTGGAAAGAGTCTTTTTGCAGCATCTGCAAGTGGATATTTGGAGCTCTTTCAGGCCTTTGTTAGAAGCGGGAATATCTTCCCATAAAAACTGGACAGAAGCATTCTCACAAACTGCTTTGTGATGTGTGTGTTCAACTCACAGAGGTGAACCTTTCCTTTGCTAGAGCAGTTATGAAACACTCTTTTTGTAGAATCTGCAAGTGTTCATTTGGAGCGATTTGAGGCCTATGGTGGAAAAAGAAATATCTTCATATATAAACAAGGCAGAAGCATTCTCAGAAAGCTCTTTATGATGTGTGCATTCAACTCAGAGAGATAAGCCTTCCTTTTGATAGAGCAGTTTTGCAACTGTGTTTTTGCAGAATCTGCAAGTGGATATTTGGAGCCCTTTCAGGCCTTCGTTGGAAACGGGAATATCTTCCCATAAAAACTAAACAGAAGCGTTCTGTGAAACTCCTTTGTGAAGTATGAATCCAACTCACAGAGTTGAACACTTCTTTTGAAAGAGCAGCTTTGAAACACTCTTTTTGTAGAATCTGCAAGTGTTCGTTTGGAGCGCTTTGAGGCCTATGGTGGAAAAGGAAATATCTTCACATATAAACCAGGCAGAAGCATTCTCAGAAACCTCTTTATGATGTGTGCATTCAACTCGGAGAGATAAGCCTTCCTCTTGATAGAGCAGTTTTGAAACTGTGTTTTGGCAGAATCTGCAAGTGGATACTTGGAGCCCTTTCAGGCCTTCGTTGCAAACGGGAATATCTTCCGATAAAAACGAAACAGAACCCTTCTGAGAAACTGCTTTGTGAAGTATGAATCCAACTCACAGAGTTGAACACTTCTTTTGAAAGAGCAGCTTTGAAACACAGTTTTTGTAGAATCTACATGTGTTCATTTGGAGCGCTTTGAGGCCTATGGTGGAAAAGGAAATATCGTCACATAATACCTAGACAGAAGCATTCTTTGAAACTTTTTTATGATGTGTGCATTCAACTCACAGAGTTGAACTTTCCTTTTCATGGAGCAGTTTGGAAAGAGTCTTTTTGCAGCATCTGCAATAGGATACTTGGAGCTCTTTCAGGCCTTTGTTAGAAGCGGGAATATCTTCCCATAAAAACTGGACAGAAGCATTCTCACAAACTGCTTTGTGATGTGTGTGTTCAACTCACAGAGGTGAACCTTTCCTTTGCTAGAGCAGTTATGAAACACTCTTTTTGTAGAATCTGCAAGTGTTCATTTGGAGCGATTTGAGGCCTATGGTGGAAAAAGAAATATCTTCATATATAAACAAGGCAGAAGCATTCTCAGAAAGCTCTTTATGATGTGTGCATTCAACTCAGAGAGATAAGCCTTCCTTTTGATAGAGCAGTTTTGCAACTGTGTTTTTGCAGAATCTGCAAGTGGATATTTGGAGCCCTTTCAGGCCTTCGTTGGAAACGGGAATATCTTCCAATAAAAACTAAACAGAAGCGTTCTGTGAAACTCCTTTGTGAAGTATGAATCCAACTCACAGAGTTGAACACTTCTTTTGAAAGAGCAGCTTTGAAACACTCTTTTTGTAGAATCTGCAATTGTTCATTTGGAGCGCTTTGAGGCCTATGGTGGAATAGGAAATATCTTCACATAAAACCTAGACAGAAGCATTCTTTGAAACTTCTTTATGATGTGTGCATTCAACTCACAGAGTTGAACATTCCTTTTCATGGAGCAGTTTGGAAAGAGTCTTTTTGCAGCATCTGCAAGTGGATATTTGGAGCTCTTTCAGGCCTTTGTTAGAAGCGGGAATATCTTCCCATTAAAACTGGACAGAAGCATTCTCACAAACTGCTTTGTGATGTGTGTGTTCAACTCACAGAGGTGAACCTTTCCTTTGCTAGAGCAGTTATGAAGCACTCTTTTTGTAGAATCTGCAAGTGTTCATTTGGAGCGCTTTGAGGCCTATGGTGGAAAAAGAAATATCTTCACATAAAACCTAGACAGAAGCATTCTTTGAAACTTCTTTATGATGTGTGCATTCAACTCACAGAGTTGAACCTTGTTTTTCATGGAGCAGTTTGGAAAGAGTCTTTTTGCAGCATCTGCAAGTGGATATTTGGAGCTCTTTCAGGCCTTTGTTAGAAGCGGGAATATCTTCCCATAAAAACTAAACCGAAGCATTCTCACAAACTGCTTTGTGATGTGTGTGTTCAACTCACAGAGGTGAACCTTTCCTTTGCTAGAGCAGTTATGAAACACTCTTTTTGTAGAATCTGCAAGTGTTCATTTGGAGCGCTTTGAGGCCTATGGTGGAAAAAGAAATATCTTCATATATAAACAAGGCAGAAGCATTCTCAGAAACCCCTTTATGATGTGTGCATTCAACTCAGAGAGATAAGCATTCCTTTTGATAGAGCAGTTTTGAACCTGTGTTTTTGCAGAATCTGCAAGTGGATATTTGGAGCCCTTTCAGGCCTTCGTTGGAAACGGGAATAGCTTCCCTTAAAAACTAAACAGAAGAGTTCTGTGAAACTGCTTTTTGTAGTATGAATCCAACTCACAGAGTTGAACACTTCCTTTGAAAGAACAGTTTTGAAACACTCTTTTTGTAGAATCTGCAAGTGTTCGTTTGGAGCGCTTTGAGGCCTATGGTGGAAAAGGAAATATCTTCACATATAAACCAGGCAGAAGCATTCTCAGAAACCTCTTTATGATGTGTGCATTCAACTCGGAGAGATAAGCCTTCCTTTTGATAGAGCAGTTTTGAAACTGTGTTTTGGCAGAATCTGCAAGTGGATACTTGGAGCCCTTTCAGGCCTTCGTTGCAAACGGGAAAATCTTCCGATAAAAACGAAACAGAAACCTTCTGTGAAACTGCTTTGTGAAGTATGAATCCAACTCACAGAGTTGAACACTTCTTTTGAAAGAGCAGCTTTGAAACACTCTTTTTGTAGAATCTACATGTGTTCATTTGGAGCGCTTTGAGGCCTATGGTGGAAAAGGAAATATCGTCACATAATACCTAGACAGAAGCATTCTTTGAAACTTCTTTATGATGTGTGCATTCAACTCACAGAGTTGAACTTTCCCTTTCATGGAGCAGTTTGGAAAGAGTCTTTTTGCAGCATCTGCAAGTGGATATTTGGAGCTCTTTCAGGCCTTTGTTAGAAGCGGGAATATCTTCCCATAAAAACTGGACAGAAGCATTCTCACAAACTGCTTTGTGATGTGTGTGTTCAACTCACAGAGGTGAACCTTTCCTTTGCTAGAGCAGTTATGAAACACTCTTTTTGTAGAATCTGCAAGTGTTCATTTGGAGCGATTTGAGGCCTATGGTGGAAAAAGAAATATCTTCATATATAAACAAGGCAGAAGCATTCTCAGAAAGCTCTTTATGATGTGTGCATTCAACTCAGAGAGATAAGCCTTCCTTTTGATAGAGCAGTTTTGCAACTGTGTTTTTGCAGAATCTGCAAGTGGATATTTGGAGCCCTTTCAGGCCTTCGTTGGAAACGGGAATATCTTCCCATAAAAACTAAACAGAAGCGTTCTGTGAAACTCCTTTGTGAAGTATGAATCCAACTCACAGAGTTGAACACTTCTTTTGAAAGAGCAGCTTTGAAACACTCTTTTTGTAGAATCTGCAAGTGTTCGTTTGGAGCGCTTTGAGGCCTATGGTGGAAAAGGAAATATCTTCACATATAAACCAGGCAGAAGCATTCTCAGAAACCTCTTTATGATGTGTGCATTCAACTCGGAGAGATAAGCCTTCCTTTTGATAGAGCAGTTTTGAAACTGTGTTTTGGCAGAATCTGCAAGTGGATACTTGGAGCCCTTTCAGGCCTTCGTTGCAAACGGGAATATCTTCCGATAAAAACGAAACAGAAACCTTCTGTGAAACTGCTTTGTGAAGTATGAATCCAACTCACAGAGTTGAACACTTCTTTTGAAAGAGCAGCTTTGAAACACAGTTTTTGTAGAATCTACATGTGTTCATTTGGAGCGCTTTGAGGCCTATGGTGGAAAAGGAAATATCGTCACATAATACCTAGACAGAAGCATTCTTTGAAACTTTTTTATGATGTGTGCATTCAACTCACAGAGTTGAACTTTCCTTTTCATGGAGCAGTTTGGAAAGAGTCTTTTTGCAGCATCTGCAATAGGATACTTGGAGCTCTTTCAGGCCTTTGTTAGAAGCGGGAATATCTTCCCATAAAAACTGGACAGAAGCATTCTCACAAACTGCTTTGTGATGTGTGTGTTCAACTCACAGAGGTGAACCTTTCCTTTGCTAGAGCAGTTATGAAACACTCTTTTTGTAGAATCTACAAGTGTTCATTTGGAGCGATTTGAGGCCTATGGTGGAAAAAGAAATATCTTCATATATAAACAAGGCAGAAGCATTCTCAGAAAGCTCTTTATGATGTGTGCATTCAACTCAGAGAGATAAGCCTTCCTTTTGATAGAGCAGTTTTGCAACTGTGTTTTTGCAGAATCTGCAAGTGGATATTTGGAGCCCTTTCAGGCCTTCGTTGGAAACGGGAATATCTTCCAATAAAAACTAAACAGAAGCGTTCTGTGAAACTCCTTTGTGAAGTATGAATCCAACTCACAGAGTTGAACACTTCTTTTGAAAGAGCAGCTTTGAAACACTCTTTTTGTAGAATCTGCAATTGTTCATTTGGAGCGCTTTGAGGCCTATGGTGGAATAGGAAATATCTTCACATAAAACCTAGACAGAAGCATTCTTTGAAACTTCTTTATGATGTGTGCATTCAACTCACAGAGTTGAACATTCCTTTTCATGGAGCAGTTTGGAAAGAGTCTTTTTGCAGCATCTGCAAGTGGATATTTGGAGCTCTTTCAGGCCTTTGTTAGAAGCGGGAATATCTTCCCATTAAAACTGGACAGAAGCATTCTCACAAACTGCTTTGTGATGTGTGTGTTCAACTCACAGAGGTGAACCTTTCCTTTGCTAGAGCAGTTATGAAGCACTCTTTTTGTAGAATCTGCAAGTGTTCATTTGGAGCGCTTTGAGGCCTATGGTGGAAAAAGAAATATCTTCACATAAAACCTAGACAGAAGCATTCTTTGAAACTTCTTTATGATGTGTGCATTCAACTCACAGAGTTGAACCTTGTTTTTCATGGAGCAGTTTGGAAAGAGTCTTTTTGCAGCATCTGCAAGTGGATATTTGGAGCTCTTTCAGGCCTTTGTTAGAAGCGGGAATATCTTCCCATAAAAACTAAACCGAAGCATTCTCACAAACTGCTTTGTGATGTGTGTGTTCAACTCACAGAGGTGAACCTTTCCTTTGCTAGAGCAGTTATGAAACACTCTTTTTGTAGAATCTGCAAGTGTTCATTTGGAGCGCTTTGAGGCCTATGGTGGAAAAAGAAATATCTTCATATATAAACAAGGCAGAAGCATTCTCAGAAACCCCTTTATGATGTGTGCATTCAACTCAGAGAGATAAGCATTCCTTTTGATAGAGCAGTTTTGAACCTGTGTTTTTCCAGAATCTGCAAGTGGATATTTGGAGCCCTTTCAGGCCTTCGTTGGAAACGGGAATAGCTTCCCTTAAAAACTAAACAGAAGAGTTCTGTGAAACTCCTTTGTAGTATGAATCCAACTCACAGAGTTGAACACTTCCTTTGAAAGAGCAGTTTTGAAACACTCATTTTGTAGAATCTGCAAGTGTTCGTTTGGAGCGCTTTGAGGCCTATGGTGGAAAAGGAAATATCTTCACATATAAACCAGGCAGAAGCATTCTCAGAAACCTCTTTATGATGTGTGCATTCAACTCGGAGAGATAAGCCTTCCTTTTGATAGAGCAGTTTTGAAACTGTGTTTTGGCAGAATCTGCAAGTGGATACTTGGAGCCCTTTCAGGCCTTCGTTGCAAACGGGAATATCTTCCGATAAAAACGAAACAGAAACCTTCTGTGAAACTGCTTTGTGAAGTATGAATCCAACTCACAGAGTTGAACACTTCTTTTGAAAGAGCAGCTTTGAAACACTCTTTTTGTAGAATCTACATGTGTTCATTTGGAGCGCTTTGAGGCCTATGGTGGAAAAGGAAATATCGTCACATAATACCTAGACAGAAGCATTCTTTGAAACTTCTTTATGATGTGTGCATTCAACTCACAGAGTTGAACTTTCCCTTTCATGGAGCAGTTTGGAAAGAGTCTTTTTGCAGCATCTGCAAGTGGATATTTGGAGCTCTTTCAGGCCTTTGTTAGAAGCGGGAATATCTTCCCATAAAAACTGGACAGAAGCATTCTCACAAACTGCTTTGTGATGTGTGTGTTCAACTCACAGAGGTGAACCTTTCCTTTGCTAGAGCAGTTATGAAACACTCTTTTTGTAGAATCTGCAAGTGTTCATTTGGAGCGATTTGAGGCCTATGGTGGAAAAAGAAATATCTTCATATATAAACAAGGCAGAAGCATTCTCAGAAAGCTCTTTATGATGTGTGCATTCAACTCAGAGAGATAAGCCTTCCTTTTGATAGAGCAGTTTTGCAACTGTGTTTTTGCAGAATCTGCAAGTGGATATTTGGAGCCCTTTCAGGCCTTCGTTGGAAACGGGAATATCTTCCCATAAAAACTAAACAGAAGGGTTCTGTGAAACTCCTTTGTGAAGTATGAATCCAACTCACACAGTTGAACACTTCTTTTGAAAGAGCAGCTTTGAAACACTCTTTTTGTAGAATCTGGAAGTGTTCGTTTGGAGCGCTTTGAGGCCTATGGTGGAAAAGGAAATATCTTCACATATAAACCAGGCAGAAGCATTCTCAGAAACCTCTTTATGATGTGTGCATTCAACTCGGAGAGATAAGCCTTCCTTTTGATAGAGCAGTTTTGAAACTGTGTTTTGGCAGAATCTGCAAGTGGATACTTGGAGCCCTTTCAGGCCTTCGTTGCAAACGGGAATATCTTCCGATAAAAACGAAACAGAAACCTTCTGTGAAACTGCTTTGTGAAGTATGAATCCACCTCACAGAGTTGAACACTTCTTTTGAAAGAGCAGCTTTGAAACACTCTTTTTGTAGAATCTACATGTGTTCATTTGGAGCGCTTTGAGGCCTATGGTGGAAAAGGAAATATCGACACATAATACCTAGACAGAAGCATTCTTTGAAACTTCTTTATGATGTGTGCATTCAACTCACAGAGTTGAACATTCCTTTTCATGGAGCAGTTTGGAAAGAGTCTTTTTGCAGCATCTGCAAGTGGATATTTGGAGCTCTTTCAGGCCTTTGTTAGAAGCGGGAATATCTTCCCATTAAAACTGGACAGAAGCATTCTCACAAACTGCTTTGTGATGTGTGTGTTCAACTCACAGAGGTGAACCTTTCCTTTGCTAGAGCAGTTATGAAACACTCTTTTTGTAGAATCTGCAAGTGTTCATTTGGAGCGCTTTGAGGCCTATGGTGGAAAAAGAAATATCTTCACATAAAACCTAGACAGAAGCATTCTTTGAAACTTCTTTATGATGTGTGCATTCAACACACAGAGTTGAACCTTCTTTTTCATGGAGCAGTTTGGAAAGGAGTCTTTTTGCAGCATCTGCAAGTGGATATTTGGAGCTCTTTCAGGCCTTTGCTAGAAGCGGGAATATCTTCCCATAAAAACTGGACAGAAGCATTCTCACAAACTGCTTTGTGATGTGTGTGTTCAACTCACAGAGGTGAACCTTTCCTTTGCTAGAGCAGTTATGAAACACTCTTTTTGTAGAATCTGCAAGTGTTCATTTGGAGCGATTTGAGGCCTATGGTGGAAAAAGAAATATCTTCATATACAAACAAGGCAGAAGCATTCTCAGAAAGCTCTTTATGATGTGTGCATTCAACTCAGAGAGATAAGCCTTCCTTTTGATAGAGCAGTTTTGAAACTGTATTTTTGCAGAATCTGCAAGTGGGTATTTGGAGCCCTTTCAGGCCTTCGTTGGAAACGGGAATATCTTCCCATAAAAACTAAACAGAAGAGTTCTGTGAAACTGCTTTGTGTAGTATGAATCCAACTCACAGAGTTGAACACTTCCTTTGAAAGTGCAGTTTTGAAACACTCTTTTTGTAGAATCTGCAAGTGTTCGTTTGGAGCGCTTTGAGGCCTATGGTGGAAAAGGAAATATCTTCACATATAAACCAGGCAGAAGCATTCTCAGAAACCTCTTTATGATGTGTGCATTCAACTCGGAGAGATAAGCCTTCCTTTTGATAGAGCAGTTTTGAAAGTGTGTTTTGGCAGAATCTGCAAGTTGTTACTTAGAGCCCTTTCAGGCCTTCGTTGCAAACGGGAATATCTTCCCATAAAAACGAAACAGAAACGTTCTGTGAAACTGCTTTGTGAAGTATGAATCCAACTCACAGAGTTGAACACTTCTTTTGAAAGAGCAGCTTTGAAACACTCTTTTTGTAGAATCTACATGTGTTCATTTGGAGCGCTTTGAGGCCTATGGTGGAAAAGGAAATATCGTCACATAATACCTAGACAGAAGCATTCTTTGAAACTTCTTTATGATGTGTGCATTCAACTCACAGAGTTGAACTTTCCTTTTCATGGAGCAGTTTGGAAAGAGTCTTTTTGCAGCATCTGCAAGTGGATATTTGGAGCTCTTTCAGGCCTTTGTTAGAAGCGGGAATATCTTCCCATAAAAACTGGACAGAAGCATTCTCACAAACTGCTTTGTGATGTGTGTGTTCAACTCACAGAGGTGAACCTTTCCTTTGCTAGAGCAGTTATGAAACACTCTTTTTGTAGAATCTGCAAGTGTTCATTTGGAGCGATTTGAGGCCTATGGTGGAAAAAGAAATATCTTCATATATAAACAAGGCAGAAGCATTCTCAGAAAGCTCTTTATGATGTGTGCATTCAACTCAGAGAGATAAGCCTTCCTTTTGATAGAGCAGTTTTGCAACTGTGTTTTTGCAGAATCTGCAAGTGGATATTTGGAGCCCTTTCAGGCCTTCGTTGGAAACGGGAATATCTTCCCATAAAAACTAAACAGAAGCGTTCTGTGAAACTCCTTTGTGAAGTATGAATCCAACTCACAGAGTTGAACACTTCTTTTGAAAGAGCAGCTTTGAAACACTCTTTTTGTAGAATCTGCAAGTGTTCGTTTGGAGCGCTTTGAGGCCTATGGTGGAAAAGGAAATATCTTCACATATAAACCAGGCAGAAGCATTCTCAGAAACCTCTTTATGATGTGTGCATTCAACTCGGAGAGATAAGCCTTCCTTTTGATAGAGCAGTTTTGAAACTGTGTTTTGGCAGAATCTGCAAGTGGATACTTGGAGCCCTTTCAGGCCTTCGTTGCAAACGGGAATATCTTCCGATAAAAACGAAACAGAAACCTTCTGTGAAACTGCTTTGTGAAGTATGAATCCAACTCACAGAGTTGAACACTTCTTTTGAAAGAGCAGCTTTGAAACACAGTTTTTGTAGAATCTACATGTGTTCATTTGGAGCGCTTTGAGGCCTATGGTGGAAAAGGAAATATCGTCACATAATACCTAGACAGAAGCATTCTTTGAAACTTTTTTATGATGTGTGCATTCAACTCACAGAGTTGAACTTTCCTTTTCATGGAGCAGTTTGGAAAGAGTCTTTTTGCAGCATCTGCAATAGGATACTTGGAGCTCTTTCAGGCCTTTGTTAGAAGCGGGAATATCTTCCCATAAAAACTGGACAGAAGCATTCTCACAAACTGCTTTGTGATGTGTGTGTTCAACTCACAGAGGTGAACCTTTCCTTTGCTAGAGCAGTTATGAAACACTCTTTTTGTAGAATCTACAAGTGTTCATTTGGAGCGATTTGAGGCCTATGGTGGAAAAAGAAATATCTTCATATATAAACAAGGCAGAAGCATTCTCAGAAAGCTCTTTATGATGTGTGCATTCAACTCAGAGAGATAAGCCTTCCTTTTGATAGAGCAGTTTTGCAACTGTGTTTTTGCAGAATCTGCAAGTGGATATTTGGAGCCCTTTCAGGCCTTCGTTGGAAACGGGAATATCTTCCCATAAAAACTAAACAGAAGCGTTCTGTGAAACTCCTTTGTGAAGTAAGAATCCAACTCACAGAGTTGAACACTTCTTTTGAAAGAGCAGCTTTGAAACACTCTTTTTGTAGAATCTGCAATTGTTCATTTGGAGCGCTTTGAGGCCTATGGTGGAATAGGAAATATCTTCACATAAAACCTAGACAGAAGCATTCTTTGAAACTTCTTTATGATGTGTGCATTCAACTCACAGAGTTGAACATTCCTTTTCATGGAGCAGTTTGGAAAGAGTCTTTTTGCAGCATCTGCAAGTGGATATTTGGAGCTCTTTCAGGCCTTTGTTAGAAGCGGGAATATCTTCCCATTAAAACTGGACAGAAGCATTCTCACAAACTGCTTTGTGATGTGTGTGTTCAACTCACAGAGGTGAACCTTTCCTTTGCTAGAGCAGTTATGAAACACTCTTTTTGTAGAATCTGCAAGTTTTCATTTGGAGCGATTTGAGGCCTATGGTGGAAAAAGAAATATCTTCATATATAAACAAGGCAGAAGCATTCTCAGAAACCCCTTTATGATGTGTGCATTCAACTCAGAGAGATAAGCATTCCTTTTGATAGAGCAGTTTTGAACCTGTGTTTTTGCAGAATCTGCAAGTGGATATTTGGAGCCCTTTCAGGCCTTCGTTGGAAACGGGAATAGCTTCCCTTAAAAACTAAACAGAAGAGTTCTGTGAAACTGCTTTGTGTAGTATGAATCCAACTCACAGAGTTGAACACTTCCTTTGAAAGAGCAGTTTTGAAACACTCTTTTTGTAGAATCTGCAAGTGTTCGTTTGGAGCGCTTTGAGGCCTATGGTGGAAAAGGAAATATCTTCACATATAAACCAGGCAGAAGCATTCTCAGAAACCTCTTTATGATGTGTGCATTCAACTCGGAGAGATAAGCCTTCCTTTTGATAGAGCAGTTTTGAAACTGTGTTTTGGCAGAATCTGCAAGTGGATACTTGGAGCCCTTTCAGGCCTTCGTTGCAAACGGGAATATCTTCCGATAAAAACGAAACAGAAACATTCTGTGAAACTGCTTTGTGAAGTATGAATCTACCTCACAGAGTTGAACACTTCTTTTGAAAGAGCAGCTTTGAAACACTCTTTTTGTAGAATCTACATGTGTTCATTTGGAGCGCTTTGAGGCCTATGGTGGAAAAGGAAATATCGACACATAATACCTAGACAGAAGCATTCTTTGAAACTTCTTTATGATGTGTGCATTCAACTCACAGAGTTGAACATTCCTTTTCATGGAGCAGTTTGGAAAGAGTCTTTTTGCAGCATCTGCAAGTGGATATTTGGAGCTCTTTCAGGCCTTTGTTAGAAGCGGGAATATCTTCCCATTAAAACTGGACAGAAGCATTCTCACAAACTGCTTTGTGATGTGTGTGTTCAACTCACAGAGGTGAACCTTTCCTTTGCTAGAGCAGTTATGAAACACTCTTTTTGTAGAATCTGCAAGTGTTCATTTGGAGCGCTTTGAGGCCTATGGTGGAAAAAGAAATATCTTCACATAAAACCTAGACAGAAGCATTCTTTGAAACTTCTTTATGATGTGTGCATTCAACACACAGAGTTGAACCTTCTTTTTCATGGAGCAGTTTGGAAAGAGTCTTTTTGCAGCATCTGCAAGTGGATATTTGGAGCTCTTTCAGGCCTTTGTTAGAAGCGAGAATATCTTCCCACAAAAACTGGACAGAAGCATTCTCACAAACTGCTTTGTGATGTGTGTGTTCAACTCACAGAGGTGAACCTTTCCTTTGCTAGAGCAGTTATGAAACACTCTTTTTGTAGAATCTGCAAGTGTTCATTTGGAGCGATTTGAGGCCTATGGTGGAAAAAGAAATATCTTCATATATAAACAAGGCAGAAGCATTCTCAGAAAGCTCTTTATGATGTGTGCATTCAACTCAGAGAGATAAGCCTTCCTTTTGATAGAGCAGTTTTGAAACTGTATTTTTGCAGAATCTGCAAGTGGATATTTGGAGCCCTTTCAGGCCTTCGTTGGAAACGGGAATATCTTCCCATAAAAACTAAACAGAAGAGTTCTGTGAAACTGCTTTGTGTAGTATGAATCCAACTCACAGAGTTGAACACTTCCTTTGAAAGTGCAGTTTTGAAACACTCTTTTTGTAGAATCTGCAAGTGTTCGTTTGGAGCGCTTTGAGGCCTATGGTGGAAAAGGAAATATCTTCACATATAAACCAGGCAGAAGCATTCTCAGAAACCTCTTTATGATGTGTGCATTCAACTCGGAGAGATAAGCCTTCCTTTTGATAGAGCAGTTTTGAAAGTGTGTTTTGGCAGAATCTGCAAGTTGTTACTTAGAGCCCTTTCAGGCCTTCGTTGCAAACGGGAATATCTTCCCATAAAAACGAAACAGAAACGTTCTGTGAAACTGCTTTGTGAAGTATGAATCCAACTCACAGAGTTGAACACTTCTTTTGAAACAGCAGCTTTGAAACACTCTTTTTGTAGAATCTACATGTGTTCATTTGGAGCGCTTTGAGGCCTATGGTGGAAAAGGAAATATCGTCACATAATACCTAGACAGAAGCATTCTTTGAAACTTCTTTATGATGTGTGCATTCAACTCACAGAGTTGAACTTTCCTTTTCATGGAGCAGTTTGGAAAGAGTCTTTTTGCAGCATCTGCAAGTGGATATTTGGAGCTCTTTCAGGCCTTTGTTAGAAGCGGGAATATCTTCCCATAAAAACTGGACAGAAGCATTCTCACAAACTGCTTTGTGATGTGTGTGTTCAACTCACAGAGGTGAACCTTTCCTTTGCTAGAGCAGTTATGAAACACTCTTTTTGTAGAATCTGCAAGTGTTCATTTGGAGCGATTTGAGGCCTATGGTGGAAAAAGAAATATCTTCATATATAAACAAGGCAGAAGCATTCTCAGAAAGCTCTTTATGATGTGTGCATTCAACTCAGAGAGATAAGCCTTCCTTTTGATAGAGCAGTTTTGCAACTGTGTTTTTGCAGAATCTGCAAGTGGATATTTGGAGCCCTTTCAGGCCTTCGTTGGAAACGGGAATATCTTCCCATAAAAACTAAACAGAAGCGTTCTGTGAAACTCCTTTGTGAAGTATGAATCCAACTCACAGAGTTGAACACTTCTTTTGAAAGAGCAGCTTTGAAACACTCTTTTTGTAGAATCTGCAAGTGTTCGTTTGGAGCGCTTTGAGGCCTATGGTGGAAAAGGAAATATCTTCACATATAAACCAGGCAGAAGCATTCTCAGAAACCTCTTTATGATGTGTGCATTCAACTCGGAGAGATAAGCCTTCCTCTTGATAGAGCAGTTTTGAAACTGTGTTTTGGCAGAATCTGCAAGTGGATACTTGGAGCCCTTTCAGGCCTTCGTTGCAAACGGGAATATCTTCCGATAAAAACGAAACAGAACCCTTCTGAGAAACTGCTTTGTGAAGTATGAATCCAACTCACAGAGTTGAACACTTCTTTTGAAAGAGCAGCTTTGAAACACAGTTTTTGTAGAATCTACATGTGTTCATTTGGAGCGCTTTGAGGCCTATGGTGGAAAAGGAAATATCGTCACATAATACCTAGACAGAAGCATTCTTTGAAACTTTTTTATGATGTGTGCATTCAACTCACAGAGTTGAACTTTCCTTTTCATGGAGCAGTTTGGAAAGAGTCTTTTTGCAGCATCTGCAATAGGATACTTGGAGCTCTTTCAGGCCTTTGTTAGAAGCGGGAATATCTTCCCATAAAAACTGGACAGAAGCATTCTCACAAACTGCTTTGTGATGTGTGTGTTCAACTCACAGAGGTGAACCTTTCCTTTGCTAGAGCAGTTATGAAACACTCTTTTTGTAGAATCTGCAAGTGTTCATTTGGAGCGATTTGAGGCCTATGGTGGAAAAAGAAATATCTTCATATATAAACAAGGCAGAAGCATTCTCAGAAAGCTCTTTATGATGTGTGCATTCAACTCAGAGAGATAAGCCTTCCTTTTGATAGAGCAGTTTTGCAACTGTGTTTTTGCAGAATCTGCAAGTGGATATTTGGAGCCCTTTCAGGCCTTCGTTGGAAACGGGAATATCTTCCAATAAAAACTAAACAGAAGCGTTCTGTGAAACTCCTTTGTGAAGTATGAATCCAACTCACAGAGTTGAACACTTCTTTTGAAAGAGCAGCTTTGAAACACTCTTTTTGTAGAATCTGCAATTGTTCATTTGGAGCGCTTTGAGGCCTATGGTGGAATAGGAAATATCTTCACATAAAACCTAGACAGAAGCATTCTTTGAAACTTCTTTATGATGTGTGCATTCAACTCACAGAGTTGAACATTCCTTTTCATGGAGCAGTTTGGAAAGAGTCTTTTTGCAGCATCTGCAAGTGGATATTTGGAGCTCTTTCAGGCCTTTGTTAGAAGCGGGAATATCTTCCCATTAAAACTGGACAGAAGCATTCTCACAAACTGCTTTGTGATGTGTGTGTTCAACTCACAGAGGTGAACCTTTCCTTTGCTAGAGCAGTTATGAAGCACTCTTTTTGTAGAATCTGCAAGTGTTCATTTGGAGCGCTTTGAGGCCTATGGTGGAAAAAGAAATATCTTCACATAAAACCTAGACAGAAGCATTCTTTGAAACTTCTTTATGATGTGTGCATTCAACTCACAGAGTTGAACCTTGTTTTTCATGGAGCAGTTTGGAAAGAGTCTTTTTGCAGCATCTGCAAGTGGATATTTGGAGCTCTTTCAGGCCTTTGTTAGAAGCGGGAATATCTTCCCATAAAAACTAAACCGAAGCATTCTCACAAACTGCTTTGTGATGTGTGTGTTCAACTCACAGAGGTGAACCTTTCCTTTGCTAGAGCAGTTATGAAACACTCTTTTTGTAGAATCTGCAAGTGTTCATTTGGAGCGCTTTGAGGCCTATGGTGGAAAAAGAAATATCTTCATATATAAACAAGGCAGAAGCATTCTCAGAAACCCCTTTATGATGTGTGCATTCAACTCAGAGAGATAAGCATTCCTTTTGATAGAGCAGTTTTGAACCTGTGTTTTTGCAGAATCTGCAAGTGGATATTTGGAGCCCTTTCAGGCCTTCGTTGGAAACGGGAATAGCTTCCCTTAAAAACTAAACAGAAGAGTTCTGTGAAACTGCTTTTTGTAGTATGAATCCAACTCACAGAGTTGAACACTTCCTTTGAAAGAACAGTTTTGAAACACTCTTTTTGTAGAATCTGCAAGTGTTCGTTTGGAGCGCTTTGAGGCCTATGGTGGAAAAGGAAATATCTTCACATATAAACCAGGCAGAAGCATTCTCAGAAACCTCTTTATGATGTGTGCATTCAACTCGGAGAGATAAGCCTTCCTTTTGATAGAGCAGTTTTGAAACTGTGTTTTGGCAGAATCTGCAAGTGGATACTTGGAGCCCTTTCAGGCCTTCGTTGCAAACGGGAAAATCTTCCGATAAAAACGAAACAGAAACCTTCTGTGAAACTGCTTTGTGAAGTATGAATCCAACTCACAGAGTTGAACACTTCTTTTGAAAGAGCAGCTTTGAAACACTCTTTTTGTAGAATCTACATGTGTTCATTTGGAGCGCTTTGAGGCCTATGGTGGAAAAGGAAATATCGTCACATAATACCTAGACAGAAGCATTCTTTGAAACTTCTTTATGATGTGTGCATTCAACTCACAGAGTTGAACTTTCCCTTTCATGGAGCAGTTTGGAAAGAGTCTTTTTGCAGCATCTGCAAGTGGATATTTGGAGCTCTTTCAGGCCTTTGTTAGAAGCGGGAATATCTTCCCATAAAAACTGGACAGAAGCATTCTCACAAACTGCTTTGTGATGTGTGTGTTCAACTCACAGAGGTGAACCTTTCCTTTGCTAGAGCAGTTATGAAACACTCTTTTTGTAGAATCTGCAAGTGTTCATTTGGAGCGATTTGAGGCCTATGGTGGAAAAAGAAATATCTTCATATATAAACAAGGCAGAAGCATTCTCAGAAAGCTCTTTATGATGTGTGCATTCAACTCAGAGAGATAAGCCTTCCTTTTGATAGAGCAGTTTTGCAACTGTGTTTTTGCAGAATCTGCAAGTGGATATTTGGAGCCCTTTCAGGCCTTCGTTGGAAACGGGAATATCTTCCCATAAAAACTAAACAGAAGCGTTCTGTGAAACTCCTTTGTGAAGTATGAATCCAACTCACAGAGTTGAACACTTCTTTTGAAAGAGCAGCTTTGAAACACTCTTTTTGTAGAATCTGCAAGTGTTCGTTTGGAGCGCTTTGAGGCCTATGGTGGAAAAGGAAATATCTTCACATATAAACCAGGCAGAAGCATTCTCAGAAACCTCTTTATGATGTGTGCATTCAACTCGGAGAGATAAGCCTTCCTTTTGATAGAGCAGTTTTGAAACTGTGTTTTGGCAGAATCTGCAAGTGGATACTTGGAGCCCTTTCAGGCCTTCGTTGCAAACGGGAATATCTTCCGATAAAAACGAAACAGAAACCTTCTGTGAAACTGCTTTGTGAAGTATGAATCCAACTCACAGAGTTGAACACTTCTTTTGAAAGAGCAGCTTTGAAACACAGTTTTTGTAGAATCTACATGTGTTCATTTGGAGCGCTTTGAGGCCTATGGTGGAAAAGGAAATATCGTCACATAATACCTAGACAGAAGCATTCTTTGAAACTTTTTTATGATGTGTGCATTCAACTCACAGAGTTGAACTTTCCTTTTCATGGAGCAGTTTGGAAAGAGTCTTTTTGCAGCATCTGCAATAGGATACTTGGAGCTCTTTCAGGCCTTTGTTAGAAGCGGGAATATCTTCCCATAAAAACTGGACAGAAGCATTCTCACAAACTGCTTTGTGATGTGTGTGTTCAACTCACAGAGGTGAACCTTTCCTTTGCTAGAGCAGTTATGAAACACTCTTTTTGTAGAATCTACAAGTGTTCATTTGGAGCGATTTGAGGCCTATGGTGGAAAAAGAAATATCTTCATATATAAACAAGGCAGAAGCATTCTCAGAAAGCTCTTTATGATGTGTGCATTCAACTCAGAGAGATAAGCCTTCCTTTTGATAGAGCAGTTTTGCAACTGTGTTTTTGCAGAATCTGCAAGTGGATATTTGGAGCCCTTTCAGGCCTTCGTTGGAAACGGGAATATCTTCCAATAAAAACTAAACAGAAGCGTTCTGTGAAACTCCTTTGTGAAGTATGAATCCAACTCACAGAGTTGAACACTTCTTTTGAAAGAGCAGCTTTGAAACACTCTTTTTGTAGAATCTGCAATTGTTCATTTGGAGCGCTTTGAGGCCTATGGTGGAATAGGAAATATCTTCACATAAAACCTAGACAGAAGCATTCTTTGAAACTTCTTTATGATGTGTGCATTCAACTCACAGAGTTGAACATTCCTTTTCATGGAGCAGTTTGGAAAGAGTCTTTTTGCAGCATCTGCAAGTGGATATTTGGAGCTCTTTCAGGCCTTTGTTAGAAGCGGGAATATCTTCCCATTAAAACTGGACAGAAGCATTCTCACAAACTGCTTTGTGATGTGTGTGTTCAACTCACAGAGGTGAACCTTTCCTTTGCTAGAGCAGTTATGAAGCACTCTTTTTGTAGAATCTGCAAGTGTTCATTTGGAGCGCTTTGAGGCCTATGGTGGAAAAAGAAATATCTTCACATAAAACCTAGACAGAAGCATTCTTTGAAACTTCTTTATGATGTGTGCATTCAACTCACAGAGTTGAACCTTGTTTTTCATGGAGCAGTTTGGAAAGAGTCTTTTTGCAGCATCTGCAAGTGGATATTTGGAGCTCTTTCAGGCCTTTGTTAGAAGCGGGAATATCTTCCCATAAAAACTAAACCGAAGCATTCTCACAAACTGCTTTGTGATGTGTGTGTTCAACTCACAGAGGTGAACCTTTCCTTTGCTAGAGCAGTTATGAAACACTCTTTTTGTAGAATCTGCAAGTGTTCATTTGGAGCGCTTTGAGGCCTATGGTGGAAAAAGAAATATCTTCATATATAAACAAGGCAGAAGCATTCTCAGAAACCCCTTTATGATGTGTGCATTCAACTCAGAGAGATAAGCATTCCTTTTGATAGAGCAGTTTTGAACCTGTGTTTTTCCAGAATCTGCAAGTGGATATTTGGAGCCCTTTCAGGCCTTCGTTGGAAACGGGAATAGCTTCCCTTAAAAACTAAACAGAAGAGTTCTGTGAAACTCCTTTGTAGTATGAATCCAACTCACAGAGTTGAACACTTCCTTTGAAAGAGCAGTTTTGAAACACTCATTTTGTAGAATCTGCAAGTGTTCGTTTGGAGCGCTTTGAGGCCTATGGTGGAAAAGGAAATATCTTCACATATAAACCAGGCAGAAGCATTCTCAGAAACCTCTTTATGATGTGTGCATTCAACTCGGAGAGATAAGCCTTCCTTTTGATAGAGCAGTTTTGAAACTGTGTTTTGGCAGAATCTGCAAGTGGATACTTGGAGCCCTTTCAGGCCTTCGTTGCAAACGGGAATATCTTCCGATAAAAACGAAACAGAAACCTTCTGTGAAACTGCTTTGTGAAGTATGAATCCAACTCACAGAGTTGAACACTTCTTTTGAAAGAGCAGCTTTGAAACACTCTTTTTGTAGAATCTACATGTGTTCATTTGGAGCGCTTTGAGGCCTATGGTGGAAAAGGAAATATCGTCACATAATACCTAGACAGAAGCATTCTTTGAAACTTCTTTATGATGTGTGCATTCAACTCACAGAGTTGAACTTTCCCTTTCATGGAGCAGTTTGGAAAGAGTCTTTTTGCAGCATCTGCAAGTGGATATTTGGAGCTCTTTCAGGCCTTTGTTAGAAGCGGGAATATCTTCCCATAAAAACTGGACAGAAGCATTCTCACAAACTGCTTTGTGATGTGTGTGTTCAACTCACAGAGGTGAACCTTTCCTTTGCTAGAGCAGTTATGAAACACTCTTTTTGTAGAATCTGCAAGTGTTCATTTGGAGCGATTTGAGGCCTATGGTGGAAAAAGAAATATCTTCATATATAAACAAGGCAGAAGCATTCTCAGAAAGCTCTTTATGATGTGTGCATTCAACTCAGAGAGATAAGCCTTCCTTTTGATAGAGCAGTTTTGCAACTGTGTTTTTGCAGAATCTGCAAGTGGATATTTGGAGCCCTTTCAGGCCTTCGTAGGAAACGGGAATATCTTCCCATAAAAACTAAACAGAAGCGTTCTGTGAAACTCCTTTGTGAAGTATGAATCCAACTCACAGAGTTGAACACTTCTTTTGAAAGAGCAGCTTTGAAACACTCTTTTTGTAGAATCTGCAAGTGTTCGTTTGGAGCGCTTTGAGGCCTATGGTGGAAAAGGAAATATCTTCACATATAAACCAGGCAGAAGCATTCTCAGAAACCTCTTTATGATGTGTGCATTCAACTCGGAGAGATAAGCCTTCCTTTTGATAGAGCAGTTTTGAAACTGTGTTTTGGCAGAATCTGCAAGTGGATACTTGGAGCCCTTTCAGGCCTTCGTTGCAAACGGGAATATCTTCCGATAAAAACGAAACAGAAACCTTCTGTGAAACTGCTTTGTGAAGTATGAATCCAACTCACAGAGTTGAACACTTCTTTTGAAAGAGCAGCTTTGAAACACAGTTTTTGTAGAATCTACATGTGTTCATTTGGAGCGCTTTGAGGCCTATGGTGGAAAAGGAAATATCGTCACATAATACCTAGACAGAAGCATTCTTTGAAACTTTTTTATGATGTGTGCATTCAACTCACAGAGTTGAACTTTCCTTTTCATGGAGCAGTTTGGAAAGAGTCTTTTTGCAGCATCTGCAATAGGATACTTGGAGCTCTTTCAGGCCTTTGTTAGAAGCGGGAATATCTTCCCATAAAAACTGGACAGAAGCATTCTCACAAACTGCTTTGTGATGTGTGTGTTCAACTCACAGAGGTGAACCTTTCCTTTGCTAGAGCAGTTATGAAACACTCTTTTTGTAGAATCTACAAGTGTTCATTTGGAGCGATTTGAGGCCTATGGTGGAAAAAGAAATATCTTCATATATAAACAAGGCAGAAGCATTCTCAGAAAGCTCTTTATGATGTGTGCATTCAACTCAGAGAGATAAGCCTTCCTTTTGATAGAGCAGTTTTGCAACTGTGTTTTTGCAGAATCTGCAAGTGGATATTTGGAGCCCTTTCAGGCCTTCGTTGGAAACGGGAATATCTTCCAATAAAAACTAAACAGAAGCGTTCTGTGAAACTCCTTTGTGAAGTATGAATCCAACTCACAGAGTTGAACACTTCTTTTGAAAGAGCAGCTTTGAAACACTCTTTTTGTAGAATCTGCAATTGTTCATTTGGAGCGCTTTGAGGCCTATGGTGGAATAGGAAATATCTTCACATAAAACCTAGACAGAAGCATTCTTTGAAACTTCTTTATGATGTGTGCATTCAACTCACAGAGTTGAACATTCCTTTTCATGGAGCAGTTTGGAAAGAGTCTTTTTGCAGCATCTGCAAGTGGATATTTGGAGCTCTTTCAGGCCTTTGTTAGAAGCGGGAATATCTTCCCATTAAAACTGGACAGAAGCATTCTCACAAACTGCTTTGTGATGTGTGTGTTCAACTCACAGAGGTGAACCTTTCCTTTGCTAGAGCAGTTATGAAGCACTCTTTTTGTAGAATCTGCAAGTGTTCATTTGGAGCGCTTTGAGGCCTATGGTGGAAAAAGAAATATCTTCACATAAAACCTAGACAGAAGCATTCTTTGAAACTTCTTTATGATGTGTGCATTCAACTCACAGAGTTGAACCTTGTTTTTCATGGAGCAGTTTGGAAAGAGTCTTTTTGCAGCATCTGCAAGTGGATATTTGGAGCTCTTTCAGGCCTTTGTTAGAAGCGGGAATATCTTCCCATAAAAACTAAACCGAAGCATTCTCACAAACTGCTTTGTGATGTGTGTGTTCAACTCACAGAGGTGAACCTTTCCTTTGCTAGAGCAGTTATGAAACACTCTTTTTGTAGAATCTGCAAGTGTTCATTTGGAGCGCTTTGAGGCCTATGGTGGAAAAAGAAATATCTTCATATATAAACAAGGCAGAAGCATTCTCAGAAACCCCTTTATGATGTGTGCATTCAACTCAGAGAGATAAGCATTCCTTTTGATAGAGCAGTTTTGAACCTGTGTTTTTGCAGAATCTGCAAGTGGATATTTGGAGCCCTTTCAGGCCTTCGTTGGAAACGGGAATAGCTTCCCTTAAAAACTAAACAGAAGAGTTCTGTGAAACTGCTTTGTGTAGTATGAATCCAACTCACAGAGTTGAACACTTCCTTTGAAAGAGCAGTTTTGAAACACTCTTTTTGTAGAATCTGCAAGTGTTCGTTTGGAGCGCTTTGAGGCCTATGGTGGAAAAGGAAATATCTTCACATATAAACCAGGCAGAAGCATTCTCAGAAACCTCTTTATGATGTGTGCATTCAACTCGGAGAGATAAGCCTTCCTTTTGATAGAGCAGTTTTGAAACTGTGTTTTGGCAGAATCTGCAAGTGGATACTTGGAGCCCTTTCAGGCCTTCGTTGCAAACGGGAATATCTTCCGATAAAAACGAAACAGAAACCTTCTGTGAAACTGCTTTGTGAAGTATGAATCCAACTCACAGAGTTGAACACTTCTTTTGAAAGAGCACCTTTGAAACACTCTTTTTGTAGAATCTACATGTGTTCATTTGGAGCGCTTTGAGGCCTATGGTGGAAAAGGAAATATCGTCACATAATACCTAGACAGAAGCATTCTTTGAAACTTCTTTATGATGTGTGCATTCAACTCACAGAGTTGAACTTTCCTTTTCATGGAGCAGTTTGGAAAGAGTCTTTTTGCAGCATCTGCAATAGGATACTTGGAGCTCTTTCAGGCCTTTGTTAGAAGCGGGAATATCTTCCCATAAAAACTGGACAGAAGCATTCTCACAAACTGCTTTGTGATGTGTGTGTTCAACTCACAGAGGTGAACCTTTCCTTTGCTAGAGCAGTTATGAAACACTCTTTTTGTAGAATCTGCAAGTGTTCATTTGGAGCGATTTGAGGCCTATGGTGGAAAAAGAAATATCTTCACATAAAACCTAGACAGAAGCATTCTTTGAAACTTCTTTATGATGTGTGCATTCAACTCACAGAGTTGAACCTTCTTTTCCATGGAGCAGTTTGGAAAGAGTCTTTTTGCAGCATCTGCAAGTGGATATTTGGAGCTCTTTCAGGCCTTTGCTAGAAGCGGGAATATCTTCCCATAAAAACTGGACAGAAGCATTCTCACAAACTGCTTTGAGATGTGTGTGTTCAACTCACAGAGGTGAACCTTTCCTTTGCTAGAGCAGTTATGAAACACTCTTTTTGTAGAATCTGCAAGTTTTCATTTGGAGCGATTTGAGGCCTATGGTGGAAAAAGAAATATCTTCATATATAAACAAGGCAGAAGCATTCTCAGAAAGCTCTTTATGATGTGTGCATTCAACTCAGAGAGATAAGCCTTCCTTTTGATAGAGCAGTTTTGAAACTGTATTTTTGCAGAATCTGCAAGTGGATATTTGGAGCCCTTTCAGGCCTTCGTTGGAAACGGGAATATCTTCCCATAAAAACTAAACAGAAGAGTTCTGTGAAACTGCTTTGTGTAGTATGAATCCAACTCACAGAGTTGAACACTTCCTTTGAAAGAGCAGTTTTGAAACACTCTTTTTGTAGAATCTGCAAGTGTTCGTTTGGAGCGCTCTTTGGCCTATGGTGGAAAAGGAAATATCTTCACATATAAACCAGGCAGAAGCATTCTCAGAAAACTCTTTATGATGTGTGCATTCAACTCGGAGAGATAAGCCTTCCTTTTGATAGAGCAGTTTTGAAACTGTGTTTTGGCAGAATCTGCAAGTGGTTACTTAGAGCCCTTTCAGGCCTTCGTTGCAAACGGGAATATCTTCCCATAAAAACGAAACTGAAACGTTCTGTGAAACTGCTTTGTGAAGTATGAATCCAACTCACAGAGTTGAACACTTCTTTTGAAAGAGCAGCTTTGAAACACTCTTTTTGTAGAATCTACATGTGTTCATTTGGAGCGCTTTGAGGCCTATGGTGGAAAAGGAAATATCGTCACATAATACCTAGACAGAAGCATTCTTTGAAACTTCTTTATGATGTGTGCATTCAACTCACAGAGTTGAACTTTCCCTTTCATGGAGCAGTTTGGAAAGAGTCTTTTTGCAGCATCTGCAAGTGGATATTTGGAGCTCTTTCAGGCCTTTGTTAGAAGCGGGAATATCTTCCCATAAAAACTGGACAGAAGCATTCTCACAAACTGCTTTGTGATGTGTGTGTTCAACTCACAGAGGTGAACCTTTCCTTTGCTAGAGCAGTTATGAAACACTCTTTTTGTAGAATCTGCAAGTGTTCATTTGGAGCGATTTGAGGCCTATGGTGGAAAAAGAAATATCTTCATATATAAACAAGGCAGAAGCATTCTCAGAATGCTCTTTATGATGTGTGCATTCAACTCAGAGAGATAAGCCTTCCTTTTGATAGAGCAGTTTCGCAACTGTGTTTTTGCAGAATCTGCAAGTGGATATTTGGAGCCCTTTCAGGCCTTCGTTGGAAACGGGAATATCTTCCCATAAAAACTAAACAGAAGCGTTCTGTGAAACTCCTTTGTGAAGTATGAATCCAACTCACAGAGTTGAACACTTCTTTTGAAAGAGCAGCTTTGAAACACTCTTTTTGTAGAATCTGCAAGTGTTCGTTTGGAGCGCTTTGAGGCCTATGGTGGAAAAGGAAATATCTTCACATATAAACCAGGCAGAAGCATTCTCAGAAACCTCTTTATGATGTGTGCATTCAACTCGGAGAGATAAGCCTTCCTTTTGATAGAGCAGTTTTGAAACTGTGTTTTGGCAGAATCTGCAAGTGGATACTTGGAGCCCTTTCAGGCCTTCGTTGCAAACGGGAATATCTTCCGTAAAAACGAAACAGAAACCTTCTGTGAAACTGCTTTGTGAAGTATGAATCCAACTCACAGAGTTGAACACTTCTTTTGAAAGAGCAGCTTTGAAACACTCTTTTTGTAGAATCTACATGTGTTCATTTGGAGCGCTTTGAGGCCTAAGGTGGAAAAGGAAATATCGTCACATAATACCTAGACAGAAGCATTCTTTGAAACTTCTTTATGATGTGTGCATTCAACTCACAGAGTTGAACTTTCCTTTTCATGGAGCAGTTTGGAAAGAGTCTTTTTGCAGCATCTGCAATAGGATACTTGGAGCTCTTTCAGGCCTTTGTTAGAAGCGGGAATATCTTCCCATAAAAACTGGACAGAAGCATTCTCACAAACTGCTTTGTGATGTGTGTGTTCAACTCACAGAGGTGAACCTTTCCTTTGCTAGAGCAGTTATGAAACACTCTTTTTGTAGAATCTGCAAGTGTTCATTTGGAGCGATTTGAGGCCTATGGTGGAAAAAGAAATATCTTCATATATAAACAAGGCAGAAGCATTCTCAGAAAGCTCTTTATGATGTGTGCATTCAACTCAGAGAGATAAGCCTTCCTTTTGATAGAGCAGTTTTGCAACTGTGTTTTTGCAGAATCTGCAAGTGGATATTTGGAGCCCTTTCAGGCCTTCGTTGGAAACGGGAATATCTTCCCATAAAAACTAAACAGAAGCGTTCTGTGAAACTCCTTTGTGAAGTATGAATCCAACTCACAGAGTTGAACACTTCTTTTGAAAGAGCAGCTTTGAAACACTCTTTTTGTAGAATCTGCAATTGTTCATTTGGAGCGCTTTGAGGCCTATGGTGGAATAGGAAATATCTTCACATAAAACCTAGACAGAAGCATTCTTTGAAACTTCTTTATGATGTGTGCATTCAACTCACAGAGTTGAACATTCCTTTTCATGGAGCAGTTTGGAAAGAGTCTTTTTGCAGCATCTGCAAGTGGATATTTGGAGCTCTTTCAGGCCTTTGTTAGAAGCGGGAATATCTTCCCATTAAAACTGGACAGAAGCATTCTCACAAACTGCTTTGTGATGTGTGTGTTCAACTCACAGAGGTGAACCTTTCCTTTGCTAGAGCAGTTATGAAGCACTCTTTTTGTAGAATCTGCAAGTGTTCATTTGGAGCGCTTTGAGGCCTATGGTGGAAAAAGAAATATCTTCACATAAAACCTAGACAGAAGCATTCTTTGAAACTTCTTTATGATGTGTGCATTCAACTCACAGAGTTGAACCTTGTTTTTCATGGAGCAGTTTGGAAAGAGTCTTTTTGCAGCATCTGCAAGTGGATATTTGGAGCTCTTTCAGGCCTTTGTTAGAAGCGGGAATATCTTCCCATAAAAACTAAACCGAAGCATTCTCACAAACTGCTTTGTGATGTGTGTGTTCAACTCACAGAGGTGAACCTTTCCTTTGCTAGAGCAGTTATGAAACACTCTTTTTGTAGAATCTGCAAGTGTTCATTTGGAGCGCTTTGAGGCCTATGGTGGAAAAAGAAATATCTTCATATATAAACAAGGCAGAAGCATTCTCAGAAACCCCTTTATGATGTGTGCATTCAACTCAGAGAGATAAGCCTTCCTTTTGATAGAGCAGTTTGAACCTGTGTTTTTGCAGAATCTGCAAGTGGATATTTGGAGCCCTTTCAGGCCTTCGTTGGAAACGGGAATAGCTTCCCTTAAAAACTAAACAGAAGAGTTCTGTGAAACTGCTTTGTGTAGTATGAATCCAACTCACAGAGTTGAACACTTCCTTTGAAAGAGCAGTTTTGAAACACTCTTTTTGTAGAATCTGCAAGTGTTCGTTTGGAGCGCTTTGAGGCCTATGGTGGAAAAGGAAATATCTTCACATATAAACCAGGCAGAAGCATTCTCAGAAACCTCTTTATGATGTGTGCATTCAACTCGGAGAGATAAGCCTTCCTTTTGATAGAGCAGTTTTGAAAGTGTGTTTTGGCAGAATCTGCAAGTGGATACTTACAGCCCTTTCAGGCCTTCGTTGCAAACGGGAATATCTTCCCATAAAAACGAAACAGAAACGTTCTGTGAAACTGGTTTGTGAAGTATGAATCCAACTCACAGAGTTGAACACTTCTTTTGAAAGAGCAGCTTTGAAACACTCTTTTTGTAGAATCTACATGTGTTCATTTGGAGCGCTTTGAGGCCTATGGTGGAAAAGGAAATATCGTCACATAATACCTACACAGAAGCATTCTTTGAAACTTCTTTATGATGTGTGCATTCAACTCACAGAGTTGAACCTTCTTTTTCATGGAGCAGTTTGGAAAGAGTCTTTTTGCAGCATCTGCAAGTGGATATTTGGAGCTCTTTCAGGCCTTTGCTAGAAGCGGGAATATCTTCCCATAAAAACTGGACAGAAGCATTCTCACAAACTGCTTTGAGATGTGTGTGTTCAACTCACAGAGGTGAACCTTTCCTTTGCTAGAGCAGTTATGAAACACTCTTTTTGTAGAATCTGCAAGTTTTCATTTGGAGCGATTTGAGGCCTATGGTGGAAAAAGAAATATCTTCATATATAAACAAGGCAGAAGCATTCTCAGAAAGCTCTTTATGATGTGTGCATTCAACTCAGAGAGATAAGCCTTCCTTTTGATAGAGCAGTTTTGCAACTGTGTTTTTGCAGAATCTGCAAGTGGATATTTGGAGCCCTTTCAGGCCTTCGTTGGAAACGGGAATATCTTCCCATAAAAACTAAACAGAAGCGTTCTGTGAAACTCCTTTGTGAAGTATGAATCCAACTCACACAGTTGAACACTTCTTTTGAAAGAGCAGCTTTGAAACACTCTTTTTGTAGAATCTGCAAGTGTTCGTTTGGAGCGCTTTGAGGCCTATGGTGGAAAAGGAAATATCTTCACATATAAACCAGGCAGAAGCATTCTCAGAAACCTCTTTATGATGTGTGCATTCAACTCGGAGAGATAAGCCTTCCTTTTGATAGAGCAGTTTTGAAACTGTGTTTTGGCAGAATCTGCAAGTGGATACTTGGAGCCCTTTCAGGCCTTCGTTGCAAACGGGAATATCTTCCGATAAAAACGAAACAGAAACCTTCTGTGAAACTGCTTTGTGAAGTATGAATCCACCTCACAGAGTTGAACACTTCTTTTGAAAGAGCAGCTTTGAAACACTCTTTTTGTAGAATCTACATGTGTTCATTTGGAGCGCTTTGAGGCCTATGGTGGAAAAGGAAATATCGTCACATAATACCTAGACAGAAGCATTCTTTGAAACTTCTTTATGATGTGTGCATTCAACTCACAGAGTTGAACTTTCCCTTTCATGGAGCAGTTTGGAAAGAGTCTTTTTGCAGCATCTGCAAGTGGATATTTGGAGCTCTTTCAGGCCTTTGTTAGAGGCGGGAATATCTTCCCATAAAAACTGGACAGAAGCATTCTCACAAACTGCTTTGTGATGTGTGTGTTCAACTCACAGAGGTGAACCTTTCCTTTGCTAGAGCAGTTATGAAACACTCTTTTTGTAGAATCTGCAAGTGTTCATTTGGAGCGATTTGAGGCCTATGGTGGAAAAAGAAATATCTTCATATATAAACAAGGCAGAAGCATTCTCAGAATGCTCTTTATGATGTGTGCATTCAACTCAGAGAGATAAGCCTTCCTTTTGATAGAGCAGTTTTGCAACTGTGTTTTTGCAGAATCTGCAAGTGGATATTTGGAGCCCTTTCAGGCCTTCGTTGGAAACGGGAATATCTTCCCATAAAAACTAAACAGAAGCGTTCTGTGAAACTCCTTTGTGAAGTATGAATCCAACTCACAGAGTTGAACACTTCTTTTGAAAGAGCAGCTTTGAAACACTCTTTTTGTAGAATCTGCAAGTGTTCGTTTGGAGCGCTTTGAGGCCTATGGTGGAAAAGGAAATATCTTCACATATAAACCAGGCAGAAGCATTCTCAGAAACCTCTTTATGATGTGTGCATTCAACTCAGAGAGATAAGCCTTCCTTTTGATAGAGCAGTTTTGCAACTGTGTTTTGGCAGAATCTGCAAGTGGATACTTGGAGCCCTTTCAGGCCTTCGTTGCAAACGGGAATATCTTCCCATAAAAACTAAACAGAAGCGTTCTGTGAAACTCCTTTGTGAAGTATGAATCCAACTCACAGAGTTGAACACTTCTTTTGAAAGAGCAGCTTTGAAACACTCTTTTTGTAGAATCTGCAATTGTTCATTTGGAGCGCTTTGGGGCCTATGGTGGAAAAGGAAATATCGTCACATAATACCTAGACAGAAGCATTCTTTGAAACTTCTTTATGATGTGTGCATTCAACTCACAGAGTTGAACATTCCTTTTCATGGAGCAGTTTGGAAAGAGTCTTTTTGCAGCATCTGCAAGTGGATATTTGGAGCTCTTTCAGGCCTTTGTTAGAAGCGGGAATATCTTCCCATTAAAACTGGACAGAAGCATTCTCACAAACTGCTTTGTGATGTGTGTGTTCAACTCACAGAGGTGAACCTTTCCTTTGCTAGAGCAGTTATGAAGCACTCTTTTTGTAGAATCTGCAAGTGTTCATTTGGAGCGCTTTGAGGCCTATGGTGGAAAAAGAAATATCTTCACATAAAACCTAGACAGAAGCATTCTTTGAAACTTCTTTATGATGTGTGCATTCAACTCACAGAGTTGAACCTTGTTTTTCATGGAGCAGTTTGGAAAGAGTCTTTTTGCAGCATCTGCAAGTGGATATTTGGAGCTCTTTCAGGCCTTTGTTAGAAGCGGGAATATCTTCCCATAAAAACTAAACCGAAGCATTCTCACAAACTGCTTTGTGATGTGTGTGTTCAACTCACAGAGGTGAACCTTTCCTTTGCTAGAGCAGTTATGAAACACTCTTTTTGTAGAATCTGCAAGTGTTCATTTGGAGCGCTTTGAGGCCTATGGTGGAAAAAGAAATATCTTCATATATAAACAAGGCAGAAGCATTCTCAGAAACCCCTTTATGATGTGTGCATTCAACTCAGAGAGATAAGCCTTCCTTTTGATAGAGCAGTTTTGAACCTGTGTTTTTGCAGAATCTGCAAGTGGATATTTGGAGCCCTTTCAGGCCTTCGTTGGAAACGGGAATAGCTTCCCTTAAAAACTAAACAGAAGAGTTCTGTGAAACTGCTTTGTGTAGTATGAATCCAACTCACAGAGTTGAACACTTCCTTTGAAAGAGCAGTTTTGAAACACTCTTTTTGTAGAATCTGCAAGTGTTCGTTTGGAGCGCTTTGAGGCCTATGGTGGAAAAGGAAATATCTTCACATATAAACCAGGCAGAAGCATTCTCAGAAACCTCTTTATGATGTGTGCATTCAACTCGGAGAGATAAGCCTTCCTTTTGATAGAGCAGTTTTGAAACTGTGTTTTGGCAGAATCTGCAAGTGGATACTTGGAGCCCTTTCAGGCCTTCGTTGCAAACGGGAATATCTTCCGATAAAAACGAAACAGAAAACTTCTGTGAAACTGCTTTGTGAAGTATGAATCCAACTCACAGAGTTGAACACTTCTTTTGAAAGAGCAGCTTTGAAACACTCTTTTTGTAGAATCTACATGTGTTCATTTGGAGCGCTTTGAGGCCTATGGTGGAAAAGGAAATATCGTCACATAATACCTAGACAGAAGCATTCTTTGAAACTTCTTTATGATGTGTGCATTCAACTCACAGAGTTGAACTTTCCTTTTCATGGAGCAGTTTGGAAAGAGTCTTTTTGCAGCATCTGCAATAGGATACTTGGAGCTCTTTCAGGCCTTTGTTAGAAGCGGGAATATCTTCCCATAAAAACTGGACAGAAGCATTCTCACAAACTGCTTTGTGATGTGTGTGTTCAACTCACAGAGGTGAACCTTTCCTTTGCTAGAGCAGTTATGAAACACTCTTTTTGTAGAATCTGCAAGTGTTCATTTGGAGCGATTTGAGGCCTATGGTGGAAAAAGAAATATCTTCACATAAAACCTAGACAGAAGCATTCTTTGAAACTTCTTTATGATGTGTGCATTCAACTCACAGAGTTGAACCTTCTTTTTCATGGAGCAGTTTGGAAAGAGTCTTTTTGCAGCATCTGCAAGTGGATATTTGGAGCTCTTTCAGGCCTTTGCTAGAAGCGGGAATATCTTCCCATAAAAACTGGACAGAAGCATTCTCACAAACTGCTTTGAGATGTGTGTGTTCAACTCACAGAGGTGAACCTTTCCTTTGCTAGAGCAGTTATGAAACACTCTTTTTGTAGAATCTGCAAGTTTTCATTTGGAGCGATTTGAGGCCTATGGTGGAAAAAGAAATATCTTCATATATAAACAAGGCAGAAGCATTCTCAGAAAGCTCTTTATGATGTGTGCATTCAACTCAGAAGAGATAAGCCTTCCTTTTGATAGAGCAGTTTTGAAACTGTATTTTTGCAGAATCAGCAAGTGGATATTTGGAGCCCTTTCAGGCCTTCGTTGGAAACGGGAATATCTTCCCATAAAAACTAAACAGAAGAATTCTGTGAAACTGCTTTGTGTAGTATGAATCCAACTCACAGAGTTGAACACTTCCTTTGAAAGAGCAGTTTTGAAACACTCTTTTTGTAGAATCTGCAAGTGTTCGTTTGGAGCGCTCTTTGGCCTATGGTGGAAAAGGAAATATCTTCACATATAAACCAGGCAGAAGCATTCTCAGAAACCTCTTTATGATGTGTGCATTCAACTCGGAGAGATAAGCCTTCCTTTTGATAGAGCAGTTTTGAAACTGTGTTTTGGCAGAATCTGCAAGTGGTTACTTAGAGCCCTTTCAGGCCTTCGTTGCAAACGGGAATATCTTCCCATAAAAACGAAACTGAAACGTTCTGTGAAACTGCTTTGTGAAGTATGAATCCAACTCACAGAGTTGAACACTTCTTTTGAAAGAGCAGCTTTGAAACACTCTTTTTGTAGAATCTGCAAGTGTTCATTTGGAGCGCTTTGAGGCCTATGGTGGAAAAGGAAATATCGTCACATAATACCTAGACAGAAGCATTCTTTGAAACTTCTTTATGATGTGTGCATTCAACTCACAGAGTTGAACTTTCCCTTTCATGGAGCAGTTTGGAAAGAGTCTTTTTGCAGCATCTGCAAGTGGATATTTGGAGCTCTTTCAGGCCTTTGGTAGAAGCGGGAATATCTTCCCATAAAAACTGGACAGAAGCATTCTCACAAACTGCTTTGTGATGTGTGTGTTCAACTCACAGAGGTGAACCTTTCCTTTGCTAGAGCAGTTATGAAACACTCTTTTTGTAGAATCTGCAAGTGTTCATTTGGAGCGATTTGAGGCCTATGGTGGAAAAAGAAATATCTTCATATATAAACAAGGCAGAAGCATTCTCAGAAAGCTCTTTATGATGTGTGCATTCAACACACAGAGTTGAACCTTCTTTTTCATGGAGCAGTTTGGAAAGAGTCTTTTTGCAGCATCTGCAAGTGGATATTTGGAGCTCTTTCAAGCCTTTGCTAGAAGCGGGAATATCTTCCCATAAAAACTGGACAGAAGCATTCTCACAAACTGCTTTGTGATGTGTGTGTTCAACTCACAGAGGTGAACCTTTCCTTTGCTAGAGCAGTTATGAAACACTCTTTTTGTAGAATCTGCAAGTGTTCATTTGGAGCGATTTGAGGCCTATGGTGGAAAAAGAAATATCTTCATATATAAACAAGGCAGAAGCATTCTCAGAAAGCTCTTTATGATGTGTGCATTCAACTCAGAGAGATAAGCCTTCCTTTTGATAGAGCAGTTTTGAAACTGTATTTTTGCAGAATCTGCAAGTGGATATTTGGAGCCCTTTCAGGCCTTCGTTGGAAACGGGAATATCTTCCCATAAAAACTAAACAGAAGAGTTCTGTGAAACTGCTTTGTGTAGTATGAATCCAACTCACAGAGTTGAACACTTCCTTTGAAAGTGCAGTTTTGAAACACTCTTTTTGTAGAATCTGCAAGTGTTCGTTTGGAGCGCTTTGAGGCCTATGGTGGAAAAGGAAATATCTTCACATATAAACCAGGCAGAAGCATTCTCAGAAACCTCTTTATGATGTGTGCATTCAACTCGGAGAGATAAGCCTTCCTTTTGATAGAGCAGTTTTGAAAGTGTGTTTTGGCAGAATCTGCAAGTTGTTACTTAGAGCCCTTTCAGGCCTTCGTTGCAAACGGGAATATCTTCCCATAAAAACGAAACAGAAACGTTCTGTGAAACTGCTTTGTGAAGTATGAATCCAACTCACAGAGTTGAACACTTCTTTTGAAAGAGCAGCTTTGAAACACTCTTTTTGTAGAATCTACATGTGTTCATTTGGAGCGCTTTGAGGCCTATGGTGGAAAAGGAAATATCGTCACATAATACCTAGACAGAAGCATTCTTTGAAACTTCTTTATGATGTGTGCATTCAACTCACAGAGTTGAACTTTCCTTTTCATGGAGCAGTTTGGAAAGAGTCTTTTTGCAGCATCTGCAAGTGGATATTTGGAGCTCTTTCAGGCCTTTGTTAGAAGCGGGAATATCTTCCCATAAAAACTGGACAGAAGCATTCTCACAAACTGCTTTGTGATGTGTGTGTTCAACTCACAGAGGTGAACCTTTCCTTTGCTAGAGCAGTTATGAAACACTCTTTTTGTAGAATCTGCAAGTGTTCATTTGGAGCGATTTGAGGCCTATGGTGGAAAAAGAAATATCTTCATATATAAACAAGGCAGAAGCATTCTCAGAAAGCTCTTTATGATGTGTGCATTCAACTCAGAGAGATAAGCCTTCCTTTTGATAGAGCAGTTTTGCAACTGTGTTTTTGCAGAATCTGCAAGTGGATATTTGGAGCCCTTTCAGGCCTTCGTTGGAAACGGGAATATCTTCCCATAAAAACTAAACAGAAGCGTTCTGTGAAACTCCTTTGTGAAGTATGAATCCAACTCACACAGTTGAACACTTCTTTTGAAAGAGCAGCTTTGAAACACTCTTTTTGTAGAATCTGCAAGTGTTCGTTTGGAGCGCTTTGAGGCCTATGGTGGAAAAGGAAATATCTTCACATATAAACCAGGCAGAAGCATTCTCAGAAACCTCTTTATGATGTGTGCATTCAACTCGGAGAGATAAGCCTTCCTTTTGATAGAGCAGTTTTGAAACTGTGTTTTGGCAGAATCTGCAAGTGGATACTTGGAGCCCTTTCAGGCCTTCGTTGCAAACGGGAATATCTTCCGATAAAAACGAAACAGAAACCTTCTGTGAAACTGCTTTGTGAAGTATGAATCCAACTCACAGAGTTGAACACTTCTTTTGAAAGAGCAGCTTTGAAACACAGTTTTTGTAGAATCTACATGTGTTCACTTGGAGCGCTTTGAGGCCTATGGTGGAAAAGGAAATATCGTCACATAATACCTAGACAGAAGCATTCTTTGAAACTTCTTTATGATGTGTGCATTCAACTCACAGAGTTGAACTTTCCTTTTCATGGAGCAGTTTGGAAAGAGTCTTTTTGCAGCATCTGCAATAGGATACTTGGAGCTCTTTCAGGCCTTTGTTAGAAGCGGGAATATCTTCCCATAAAAACTGGACAGAAGCATTCTCACAAACTGCTTTGTGATGTGTGTGTTCAACTCACAGAGGTGAACCTTTCCTTTGCTAGAGCAGTTATGAAACACTCTTTTTGTAGAATCTGCAAGTGTTCATTTGGAGCGATTTGAGGCCTATGGTGGAAAAAGAAATATCTTCACATAAAACCTAGACAGAAGCATTCTTTGAAACTTCTTTATGATGTGTGCATTCAACTCACAGAGTTGAACCTTCTTTTTCATGGAGCAGTTTGGAAAGAGTCTTTTTGCAGCATCTGCAAGTGGATATTTGGAGCTCTTTCAGGCCTTTGCTAGAAGCGGGAATATCTTCCCATAAAAACTGGACAGAAGCATTCTCACAAACTGCTTTGAGATGTGTGTGTTCAACTCACAGAGGTGAACCTTTCCTTTGCTAGAGCAGTTATGAAACACTCTTTTTGTAGAATCTGCAAGTTTTCATTTGGAGCGATTTGAGGCCTATGGTGGAAAAAGAAATATCTTCATATATAAACAAGGCAGAAGCATTCTCAGAAAGCTCTTTATGATGTGTGCATTCAACTCAGAAGAGATAAGCCTTCCTTTTGATAGAGCAGTTTTGAAACTGTATTTTTGCAGAATCAGCAAGTGGATATTTGGAGCCCTTTCAGGCCTTCGTTGGAAACGGGAATATCTTCCCATAAAAACTAAACAGAAGAATTCTGTGAAACTGCTTTGTGTAGTATGAATCCAACTCACAGAGTTGAACACTTCCTTTGAAAGAGCAGTTTTGAAACACTCTTTTTGTAGAATCTGCAAGTGTTCGTTTGGAGCGCTCTTTGGCCTATGGTGGAAAAGGAAATATCTTCACATATAAACCAGGCAGAAGCATTCTCAGAAACCTCTTTATGATGTGTGCATTCAACTCGGAGAGATAAGCCTTCCTTTTGATAGAGCAGTTTTGAAACTGTGTTTTGGCAGAATCTGCAAGTGGTTACTTAGAGCCCTTTCAGGCCTTCGTTGCAAACGGGAATATCTTCCCATAAAAACGAAACTGAAACGTTCTGTGAAACTGCTTTGTGAAGTATGAATCCAACTCACAGAGTTGAACACTTCTTTTGAAAGAGCAGCTTTGAAACACTCTTTTTGTAGAATCTACATGTGTTCATTTGGAGCGCTTTGAGGCCTATGGTGGAAAAGGAAATATCGTCACATAATACCTAGACAGAAGCATTCTTTGAAACTTCTTTATGATGTGTGCATTCAACTCACAGAGTTGAACTTTCCCTTTCATGGAGCAGTTTGGAAAGAGTCTTTTTGCAGCATCTGCAAGTGGATATTTGGAGCTCTTTCAGGCCTTTGTTAGAAGCGGGAATATCTTCCCATAAAAACTGGACAGAAGCATTCTCACAAACTGCTTTGTGATGTGTGTGTTCAACTCACAGAGGTGAACCTTTCCTTTGCTAGAGCAGTTATGAAACACTCTTTTTGTAGAATCTGCAAGTGTTCATTTGGAGCGATTTGAGGCCTATGGTGGAAAAAGAAATATCTTCATATATAAACAAGGCAGAAGCATTCTCAGAATGCTCTTTATGATGTGTGCATTCAACTCAGAGAGATAAGCCTTCCTTTTGATAGAGCAGTTTTGTAACTGTGTTTTTGCAGAATCTGCAAGTGGATATTTGGAGCCCTTTCAGGCCTTCGTTGGAAACGGGAATATCTTCCCATAAAAACTAAACAGAAGCGTTCTGTGAAACTCCTTTGTGAAGTATGAATCCAACTCACAGAGTTGAACACTTCTTATGAAAGAGCAGCTTTGAAACACTCTTTTTGTAGAATCTGCAAGTGTTCGTTTGGAGCGCTTTGAGGCCTATGGTGGAAAAGGAAATATCTTCACATATAAACCAGGCAGAAGCATTCTCAGAAACCTCTTTATGATGTGTGCATTCAACTCGGAGAGATAAGCCTTCCTTTTGATAGAGCAGTTTTGAAACTGTGTTTTGGCAGAATCTGCAAGTGGATACTTGGAGCCCTTTCAGGCCTTCGTTGCAAACGGGAATATCTTCCGATAAAAACGAAACAGAAACCTTCTGTGAAACTGCTTTGTGAAGTATGAATCCAACTCACAGAGTTGAACACTTCTTTTGAAAGAGCAGCTTTGAAACACTCTTTTTGTAGAATCTACATGTGTTCATTTGGAGCGCTTTGAGGCCTATGGTGGAAAAGGAAATATCGTCACATAATACCTAGACAGAAGCATTCTTTGAAACTTCTTTATGATGTGTGCATTCAACTCACAGAGTTGAACTTTCCTTTTCATGGAGCAGTTTGGAAAGAGTCTTTTTGCAGCATCTGCAATAGGATACTTGGAGCTCTTTCAGGCCTTTGTTAGAAGCGGGAATATCTTCCCATAAAAACTGGACAGAAGCATTCTCACAAACTGCTTTGTGATGTGTGTGTTCAACTCACAGAGGTGAACCTTTCCTTTGCTAGAGCAGTTATGAAACACTCTTTTTGTAGAATCTGCAAGTGTTCATTTGGAGCGATTTGAGGCCTATGGTGGAAAAAGAAATATCTTCACATAAAACCTAGACAGAAGCATTCTTTGAAACTTCTTTATGATGTGTGCATTCAACTCACAGAGTTGAACCTTCTTTTTCATGGAGCAGTTTGGAAAGAGTCTTTTTGCAGCATCTGCAAGTGGATATTTGGAGCTCTTTCAGGCCTTTGCTAGAAGCGGGAATATCTTCCCATAAAAACTGGACAGAAGCATTCTCACAAACTGCTTTGAGATGTGTGTGTTCAACTCACAGAGGTGAACCTTTCCTTTGCTAGAGCAGTTATGAAACACTCTTTTTGTAGAATCTGCAAGTTTTCATTTGGAGCGATTTGAGGCCTATGGTGGAAAAAGAAATATCTTCATATATAAACAAGGCAGAAGCATTCTCAGAAAGCTCTTTATGATGTGTGCATTCAACTCAGAGAGATAAGCCTTCCTTTTGATAGAGCAGTTTTGAAACTGTATTTTTGCAGAATCTGCAAGTGGATATTTGGAGCCGTTTCAGGCCTTCGTTGGAAACGGGAATATCTTCCCATAAAAACTAAACAGAAGAGTTCTGTGAAACTGCTTTGTGTAGTATGAATCCAACTCACAGAGTTGAACACTTCCTTTGAAAGAGCAGTTTTGAAACACTCTTTTTGTAGAATCTGCAAGTGTTCGTTTGGAGCGCTCTTTGGCCTATGGTGGAAAAGGAAATATCTTCACATATAAACCAGGCAGAAGCATTCTCAGAAACCTCTTTATGATGTGTGCATTCAACTCGGAGAGATAAGCCTTCCTTTTGATAGAGCAGTTTTGAAACTGTGTTTTGGCAGAATCTGCAAGTGGTTACTTAGAGCCCTTTCAGGCCTTCGTTGCAAACGGGAATATCTTCCCATAAAAACGAAACTGAAACGTTCTGTGAAACTGCTTTGTGAAGTATGAATCCAACTCACAGAGTTGAACACTTCTTTTGAAAGAGCAGCTTTGAAACACTCTTTTTGTAGAATCTACATGTGTTCATTTGGAGCGCTTTGAGGCCTACGGTGGAAAAGGAAATATCGTCACATAATACCTAGACAGAAGCATTCTTTGAAACTTCTTTATGATGTGTGCATTCAACTCACAGAGTTGAACTTTCCCTTTCATGGAGCAGTTTGGAAAGAGTCTTTTTGCAGCATCTGCAAGTGGATATTTTGAGCTCTTTCAGGCCTTTGTTAGAAGCGGGAATATCTTCCCATAAAAACTGGACAGAAGCATTCTCACAAACTGCTTTGTGATGTGTGTGTTCAACTCACAGAGGTGAACCTTTCCTTTGCTAGAGCAGTTATGAAACACTCTTTTTGTAGAATCTGCAAGTGTTCATTTGGAGCGATTTGAGGCCTATGGTGGAAAAAGAAATATCTTCATATATAAACAAGGCAGAAGCATTCTCAGAATGCTCTTTATGATGTGTGCATTCAACTCAGAGAGATAAGCCTTCCTTTTGATAGAGCAGTTTTGCAACTGTGTTTTTGCAGAATCTGCAAGTGGATATTTGGAGCCCTTTCAGGCCTTCGTTGGAAACGGGAATATCTTCCCATAAAAACTAAACAGAAGCGTTCTGTGAAACTCCTTTGTGAAGTATGAATCCAACTCACAGAGTTGAACACTTCTTTTGAAAGAGCAGCTTTGAAACACTCTTTTTGTAGAATCTGCAAGTGTTCGTTTGGAGCGCTTTGAGGCCTATGGTGGAAAAGGAAATATCTTCACATATAAACCAGGCAGAAGCATTCTCAGAAACCTCTTTATGATGTGTGCATTCAACTCGGAGAGATAAGCCTTCCTTTTGATAGAGCAGTTTTGAAACTGTGTTTTGGCAGAATCTGCAAGTGGATACTTGGAGCCCTTTCAGGCCTTCGTTGCAAACGGGAATATCTTCCGATAAAAACGAAACAGAAACCTTCTGTGAAACTGCTTTGTGAAGTATGAATCCAACTCACAGACTTGAACACTTCTTTTGAAAGAGCAGCTTTGAAACACTCTTTTTGTAGAATCTACATGTGTTCATTTGGAGCGCTTTGAGGCCTATGGTGGAAAAGGAAATATCGTCACATAATACCTAGACAGAAGCATTCTTTGAAACTTCTTTATGATGTGTGCATTCAACTCACAGAGTTGAACTTTCCTTTTCATGGAGCAGTTTGGAAAGAGTCTTTTTGCAGCATCTGCAATAGGATACTTGGAGCTCTTTCAGGCCTTTGTTAGAAGCGGGAATATCTTCCCATAAAAACTGGACAGAAGCATTCTCACAAACTGCTTTGTGATGTGTGTGTTCAACTCACAGAGGTGAACCTTTCCTTTGCTAGAGCAGTTATGAAACACTCTTTTTGTAGAATCTGCAAGTGTTCATTTGGAGCGATTTGAGGCCTATGGTGGAAAAAGAAATATCTTCATATATAAACAAGGCAGAAGCATTCTCAGAAAGCTCTTTATGATGTGTGCATTCAACTCAGAGAGATAAGCCTTCCTTTTGATAGAGCAGTTTTGCAACTGTGTTTTTGCAGAATCTGCAAGTGGATATTTGGAGTCCTTTCAGGCCTTCGTTGGAAACGGGAATATCTTCCCATAAAAACTAAACAGAAGAGTTCTGTGAAACTCCTTTGTGAAGTATGAATCCAACTCACAGAGTTGAACACTTCTTTTGAAAGAGCAGCTTTGAAACACTCTTTTTGTAGAATCTGCAAGTGTTCGTTTGGAGCGCTTTGAGGCCTATGGTGGAAAAGGAAATATCTTCACATATAAACCAGGCAGAAGCATTCTCAGAAACCTCTTTATGATGTGTGCATTCAACTCGGAGAGATAAACCTTCCTTTTGATAGAGCAGTTTTGAAACTGTGTTTTGGCAGAATCTGCAAGTGGATACTTGGAGCCCTTTCAGGCCTTCGTTGCAAAAGGGAATATCTTCCGATAAAAACGAAACAGAAACCTTCTGTGAAACTGCTTTGTGAAGTATGAATCCACCTCACAGAGTTGAACACTTCTTTTGAAAGAGCAGCTTTGAAACACTCTTTTTGTAGAATCTACATGTGTTCATTTGGAGCGCTTTGAGGCCTATGGTGGAAAAGGAAATATCGTCACATAATACCTAGACAGAAGCATTCTTTGAAACTTCTTTATGATGTGTGCATTCAACTCACAGAGTTGAACTTTCCTTTTCATGGAGCAGTTTGGAAAGAGTCTTTTTGCTGCATCTGCAATAGGATACTTGGAGCTCTTTCAGGCCTTTGTTAGAAGCGGGAATATCTTCCCATAAAAACTGGACAGAAGCATTCTCACAAACTGCTTTGTGATGTGTGTGTTCAACTCACAGAGGTGAACCTTTCCTTTGCTAGAGCAGTTATGAAACACTCTTTTTGTAGAATCTGCAAGTGTTCATTTGGAGCGATTTGAGGCCTATGGTGGAAAAAGAAATATCTTCATATATAAACAAGGCAGAAGCATTCTCAGAAAGCTCTTTATGATGTGTGCATTCAACTCAGAGAGATAAGCCTTCCTTTTGATAGAGCAGTTTTGCAACTGTGTTTTTGCAGAATCTGCAAGTGGATATTTGGAGCCCTTTCAGGCCTTCGTTGGAAACGGGAATATCTTCCCATAAAAACTAAACAGAAGCGTTCTGTGAAACTCCTTTGTGAAGTATGAATCCAACTCACAGAGTTGAACACTTCTTTTGAAAGAGCAGCTTTGAAACACTCTTTTTGTAGAATCTGCAAGTGTTCGTTTGGAGCGCTTTGAGGCCTATGGTGGAAAAGGAAATATCTTCACATATAAACCAGGCAGAAGCATTCTCAGAAACCTCTTTATGATGTGTGCATTCAACTCGGAGAGATAAGCCTTCCTTTTGATAGAGCAGTTTTGAAACTGTGTTTTGGCAGAATCTGCAAGTGGATACTTGGAGCCCTTTCAGGCCTTCGTTGCAAACGGGAATATCTTCCGATAAAAACGAAACAGAAACCTTCTGTGAAACTGCTTTGTGAAGTATGAATCCAACTCACAGAGTTGAACACTTCTTTTGAAAGAGCAGCTTTGAAACACTCTTTTTGTAGAATCTACATGTGTTCATTTGGAGCGCTTTGAGGCCTATGGTGGAAAAGGAAATATCGTCACATAATACCTAGACAGAAGCATTCTTTGAAACTTCTTTATGATGTGTGCATTCAACTCACAGAGTTGAACTTTCCTTTTCATGGAGCAGTTTGGAAAGAGTCTTTTTGCAGCATCTGCAATAGGATACTTGGAGCTCTTTCAGGCCTTTGTTAGAAGCGGGAATATCTTCCCATAAAAACTGGACAGAAGCATTCTCACAAACTGCTTTGTGATGTGTGTGTTCAACTCACAGAGGTGAACCTTTCCTTTGCTAGAGCAGTTATGAAACACTCTTTTTGTAGAATCTGCAAGTGTTCATTTGGAGCGATTTGAGGCCTATGGTGGAAAAAGAAATATCTTCATATATAAACAAGGCAGAAGCATTCTCAGAAAGCTCTTTATGATGTGTGCATTCAACTCAGAGAGATAAGCCTTCCTTTTGATAGAGCAGTTTTGCAACTGTGTTTTTGCAGAATCTGCAAGTGGATATTTGGAGTCCTTTCAGGCCTTCGTTGGAAACGAGAATATCTTCCCATAAAAACTAAACAGAAGAGTTCTGTGAAACTCCTTTGTGAAGTATGAATCCAACTCACAGAGTTGAACACTTCTTTTGAAAGAGCAGCTTTGAAACACTCTTTTTGTAGAATCTGCAAGTGTTCGTTTGGAGCGCTTTGAGGCCTATGGTGGAAAAGGAAATATCTTCACATATAAACCAGGCAGAAGCATTCTCAGAAACCTCTTTATGATGTGTGCATTCAACTCGGAGAGATAAACCTTCCTTTTGATAGAGCAGTTTTGAAACTGTGTTTTGGCAGAATCTGCAAGGGGATACTTGGAGCCCTTTCAGGCCTTCGTTGCAAACGGGAATATCTTCCGATAAAAACGAAACAGAAACCTTCTGTGAAACTGCTTTGTGAAGTATGAATCCACCTCACAGAGTTGAACACTTCTTTTGAAAGAGCAGCTTTGAAACACTCTTTTTGTAGAATCTACATGTGTTCATTTGGAGCGCTTTGAGGCCTATGGTGGAAAAGGAAATATCGTCACATAATACCTAGACAGAAGCATTCTTTGAAACTTCTTTATGATGTGTGCATTCAACTCACAGAGTTGAACTTTCCTTTTCATGGAGCAGTTTGGAAAGAGTCTTTTTGCAGCATCTGCAATAGGATACTTGGAGCTCTTTCAGGCCTTTGTTAGAAGCGGGACTATCTTCCCATAAAAACTGGACAGAAGCATTCTCACAAACTGCTTTGTGATGTGTGTGTTCAACTCACAGAGGTGAACCTTTCCTTTGCTAGAGCAGTTATGAAACACTCTTTTTGTAGAATCTGCAAGTGTTCATTTGGAGCGATTTGAGGCCTATGGTGGAAAAAGAAATATCTTCATATATAAACAAGGCAGAAGCATTCTCAGAAAGCTCTTTATGATGTGTGCATTCAACTCAGAGAGATAAGCCTTCCTTTTGATAGAGCAGTTTTGCAACTGTGTTTTTGCAGAATCTGCAAGTGGATATTTGGAGCCCTTTCAGGCCTTCGTTGGAAACGGGAATATCTTCCATTAAAAACTAAACAGAAGAGTTCTGTGAAACTGCTTTGTGTAGTATGAATCCAACTTACATAGTTGAACACTTCCTTTCAAAGAGCAGTTTTGAAACACTCTTTTTGTAGAATCTGCATGTGTTCGTTTGGAGCGCTTTGAGGCCTATGGTGGAAAAGGAAATATCTTCACATATAATCCAGGCAGAAGCATTCTCAGAAACCTCTTTATGATGTGTGCATTCAACTCGGAGAGATAAGCCTTCCTTTTGATAGAGCAGTTTTGCAACTGTGTTTTTGCAGAATCTGCAAGTGTATATTTGGAGCCCTTTCAGGCCTTCGTTGGAAACGGGAATATCTTCCCATAAAAACTAAACAGAAGCGTTCTGTGAAACTCCTTTGTGAAGTATGAATCCAACTCACAGAGTTGAACACTTCTTTTGAAAGAGCAGCTTTGAAACACTCTTTTTGTAGAATCTGCAAGTGTTCATTTGGAGCGCTTTGAGGCCTATGGTGGAAAAGGAAATATCTTCACATAAAACCTAGACAGAAGCATTCTTTGAAACTTCTTTATGATGTGTGCATTCAACTCACAGAGTTGAACATTCCTTTTCATGGAGCAGTTTGGAAAGAGTCTTTTTGCAGCATCTGCAAGTGGATATTTGGAGCTCTTTCAGGCCTTTGTTAGAAGCGGGAATATCTTCCCATTAAAACTGGACAGAAGCATTCTCACAAACTGCTTTGTGATGTGTGTGTTCAACTCACAGAGGTGAACATTTCCTTTGCTAGAGCAGTTATGAAACACTCTTTTTGTAGAATCTGCAAGTGTTCATTTGAAGCGCTTTGAGGCCTATGGTGGAAAAAGAAACATCTTCACATAAAACCTAGACAGAAGCATTCTTTGAAACTTCTTTATGATGTGTGCATTCAACTCACAGAGTTGAACCTTCTTTTTCATGGAGCAGTTTGGAAAGAGTCTTTTTGCAGCATCTGCAAGTGGATATTTGGAGCTCTTTCAGGCCTTTGCTAGAAGCGGGAATATCTTCCCATAAAAACTGGACAGAAGCATTCTCACAAACTGCTTTGTGATGTGTGTGTTCAACTCACAGAGGTGAACCTTTCCTTTGCTAGAGCAGTTATGAAACACTCTTTTTGTAGAATCTGCAAGTGTTCATTTGGAGCGATTTGAGGCCTATGGTGGAAAAAGAAATATCTTCATATATAAACAAGGCAGAAGCATTCTCAGAAAGCTCTTTATGATGTGTGCATTCAACTCAGAGAGATAAGCCTTCCTTTTGATAGAGCAGTTTTGAAACTGTATTTTTGCAGAATCTGCAAGTGGATATTTGGAGCCCTTTCAGGCCTTCGTTGGAAACGGGAATATCTTCCCATAAAAACTAAACAGAAGAGTTCTGTGAAACTGCTTTGTGTAGTATGAATCCAACTCACAGAGTTGAACACTTCCTTTGAAAGAGCAGTTTTGAAACACTCTTTTTGTAGAATCTGCAAGTGTTCGTTTGGAGCGCTCTTTGGCCTATGGTGGAAAAGGAAATATCTTCACATATAAACCAGGCAGAAGCATTCTCAGAAACCTCTTTATGATGTGTGCATTCAACTCGGAGAGATAAGCCTTCCTTTTGATAGAGCAGTTTTGAAACTGTGTTTTGGCAGAATCTGCAAGTGGTTACTTAGAGCCCTTTCAGGCCTTCGTTGCAAACGGGAATATCTTCCCATAAAAACGAAACTGAAACGTTCTGAGAAACTGCTTTGTGAAGTATGAATCCAACTCACAGAGTTGAACACTTCTTTTGAAAGAGCAGCTTTGAAACACTCTTTTTGTAGAATCTACATGTGTTCATTTGGAGCGCTTTGAGGCCTATGGTGGAAAAGGAAATATCGTCACATAATACCTAGACAGAAGCATTCTTTGAAACTTCTTTATGATGTGTGCATTCAACTCACAGAGTTGAACTTTCCCTTTCATGGAGCAGTTTGGAAAGAGTCTTTTTGCAGCATCTGCAAGTGGATATTTGGAGCTCTTTCAGGCCTTTATTAGAAGCGGGAATATCTTCCCATAAAAACTGGACAGAAGCATTCTCACAAACTGCTTTGTGATGTGTGTGTTCAACTCACAGAGGTGAACCTTTCCTTTGCTAGAGCAGTTATGAAACACTCTTTTTGTAGAATCTGCAAGTGTTCATTTGGAGCGATTTGAGGCCTATGGTGGAAAAAGAAATATCTTCATATATAAACAAGGCAGAAGCATTCTCAGAATGCTCTTTATGATGTGTGCATTCAACTCAGAGAGATAAGCCTTCCTTTTGATAGAGCAGTTTTGCAACTGTGTTTTTGCAGAATCTGCAAGTGGATATTTGGAGCCCTTTCAGGCCTTCGTTGGAAACGGGAATATCTTCCCATAAAAACTAAACAGAAGCGTTCTGTGAAACTCCTTTGTGAAGTATGAATCCAACTCACAGAGTTGAACACTTCTTTTGAAAGAGCAGCTTTGAAACACTCTTTTTTTAGAATCTGCAAGTGTTCGTTTGGAGCGCTTTGAGGCCTATGGTGGAAAAGGAAATATCTTCACATATAAACCAGGCAGAAGCATTCTCAGAAACCTCTTTATGATGTGTGCATTCAACTCGGAGAGATAAGCCTTCCTTTTGATAGAGCAGTTTTGAAACTGTGTTTTGGCAGAATCTGCAAGTGGATACTTGGAGCCCTTTCAGGCCTTCGTTGCAAACGGGAATATCTTCCGATAAAAACGAAACAGAAACCTTCTGTGAAACTGCTTTGTGAAGTATGAATCCAACTCACAGAGTTGAACACTTCTTTTGAAAGAGCAGCTTTGAAACACTCTTTTTGTAGAATCTACATGTGTTCATTTGGAGCGCTTTGAGGCCTATGGTGGAAAAGGAAATATCGTCACATAATACCTAGACAGAAGCATTCTTTGAAACTTCTTTATGATGTGTGCATTCAACTCACAGAGTTGAACTTTCCTTTTCATGGAGCAGTTTGGAAAGAGTCTTTTTGCAGCATCTGCAATAGGATACTTGGAGCTCTTTCAGGCCTTTGTTAGAAGCGGGAATATCTTCCCATAAAAACTGGACAGAAGCATTCTCACAAACTGCTTTGTGATGTGTGTGTTCAACTCACAGAGGTGAACCTTTCCTTTGCTAGAGCAGTTATGAAACACTCTTTTTGTAGAATCTGCAAGTGTTCATTTGGAGCGATTTGAGGCCTATGGTGGAAAAAGAAATATCTTCATATATAAACAAGGCAGAAGCATTCTCAGAAAGCTCTTTATGATGTGTGCATTCAACTCAGAGAGATAAGCCTTCCTTTTGATAGAGCAGTTTTGCAACTGTGTTTTTGCAGAATCTGCAAGTGGATATTTGGAGCCCTTTCAGGCCTTCGTTGGAAACGGGAATATCTTCCCATAAAAACTAAACAGAAGCGTTCTGTGAAACTCCTTTGTGAAGTATGAATCCAACTCACAGAGTTGAACACTTCTTTTGAAAGAGCAGCTTTGAAACACTCTTTTTGTAGAATCTACATGTGTTCATTTGGAGCGCTTTGAGGCCTATGGTGGAAAAGGAAATATCGTCACATAATACCTACACAGAAGCATTCTTTGAAACTTCTTTATGATGTGTGCATTCAACTCACAGAGTTGAACATTCCTTTTCATGGAGCAGTTTGGAAAGAGTCTTTTTGCAGCATCTGCAAGTGGATATTTGGAGCTCTTTCAGGCCTTTGTTAGAAGCGGGAATATCTTCCCATTAAAACTGGACAGAAGCATTCTCACAAACTGCTTTCTGATGTGTGTGTTCAACTCACAGAGGTGAACCTTTCCTTTGCTAGAGCAGTTATGAAGCACTCTTTTTGTAGAATCTGCAAGTGTTCATTTGGAGCGCTTTGAGGCCTATGGTGGAAAAAGAAATATCTTCACATAAAACCTAGACAGAAGCATTCTTTGAAACTTCTTTATGATGTGTGCATTCAACTCACAGAGTTGAACCTTGTTTTTCATGGAGCAGTTTGGAAAGAGTCTTTTTGCAGCATCTGCAAGTGGATATTTGGAGCTCTTTCAGGCCTTTGTTAGAAGCGGGAATATCTTCCCATAAAAACTAAACCGAAGCATTCTCACAAACTGCTTTGTGATGTGTGTGTTCAACTCACAGAGGTGAACCTTTCCTTTGCTAGAGCAGTTATGAAACACTCTTTTTGTAGAATCTGCAAGTGTTCATTTGGAGCGCTTTGAGGCCTATGGTGGAAAAAGAAATATCTTCATATATAAACAAGGCAGAAGCATTCTCAGAAACCCCTTTATGATGTGTGCATTCAACTCAGAGAGATAAGCCTTCCTTTTGATAGAGCAGTTTTGAACCTGTGTTTTTGCAGAATCTGCAAGTGGATATTTGGAGCCCTTTCAGGCCTTCGTTGGAAACGGGAATAGCTTCCCTTAAAAACTAAACAGAAGAGTTCTGTGAAACTGCTTTGTGTAGTATGAATCCAACTCACAGAGTTGAACACTTCCTTTGAAAGAGCAGTTTTGAAACACTCTTTTTGTAGAATCTGCAAGTGTTCGTTTGGAGCGCTTTTTGGCCTATGGTGGAAAAGGAAATATCTTCACATATAAACCAGGCAGAAGCATTCTCAGAAACCTCTTTATGATGTGTGCATTCAACTCGGAGAGATAAGCCTTCCTTTTGATAGAGCAGTTTTGAAAGTGTGTTTTGGCAGAATCTGCAAGTGGTTACTTAGAGCCCTTTCAGGCCGTCGTTGCAAACGGGAATATCTTCCCATAAAAACGAAACTGAAACGTTCTGTGAAACTGCTTTGTGAAGTATGAATCCAACTCACAGAGTTGAACACTTCTTTTGAAAGAGCAGCTTTGAAACACTCTTTTTGTAGAATCTACATGTGTTCATTTGGAGCGCTTTGAGGCCTATGGTGGAAAAGGAAATATCGTCGCATAATACCTAGACAGAAGCATTCTTTGAAACTTCTTTATGATGTGTGCATTCAACTCACAGAGTTGAACTTTCCTTTTCATGGAGCAGTTTGGAAAGAGTCTTTTTGCAGCATCTGCAAGTGGATATTTGGAGCTCTTTCAGGCCTTTGTTAGAAGCGGGAATATCTTCCCATAAAAACTGGACAGAAGCATTCTCACAAACTGCTTTGTGATGTGTGTGTTCAACTCACAGAGGTGAACCTTTCCTTTGCTAGAGCAGTTATGAAACACTCTTTTTGTAGAATCTGCAAGTGTTCATTTGGAGCGATTTGAGGCCTATGGTGGAAAAAGAAATATCTTCACATAAAACCTAGACAGAAGCATTCTTTGAAACTTCTTTATGATGTGTGCATTCAACTCACAGAGTTGAACCTTCTTTTTCATGGAGCAGTTTGGAAAGAGTCTTTTTGCAGCATCTGCAAGTGGATATTTGGAGCTCTTTCAGGCCTTTGCTAGAAGCGGGAATATCTTCCCATAAAAACTGGACAGAAGCATTCTCACAAACTGCTTTGAGATGTGTGTGTTCAACTCACAGAGGTGAACCTTTCCTTTGCTAGAGCAGTTATGAAACACTCTTTTTGTAGAATCTGCAAGTTTTCATTTGGAGCGATTTGAGGCCTATGGTGGAAAAAGAAATATCTTCATATATAAACAAGGCAGAAGCATTCTCAGAAAGCTCTTTATGATGTGTGCATTCAACTCAGAGAGATAAGCCTTCCTTTTGATAGAGCAGTTTTGAAACTGTATTTTTGCAGAATCTGCAAGTGGATATTTGGAGCCCTTTCAGGCCTTCGTTGGAAACGGGAATATCTTCCCATAAAAACTAAACAGAAGAGTTCTGTGAAACTGCTTTGTGTAGTATGAATCCAACTCACAGAGTTGAACACTTCCTTTGAAAGAGCAGTTTTGAAACACTCTTTTTGTAGAATCTGCAAGTGTTCGTTTGGAGGGCTTTTTGGCCTATGGTGGAAAAGGAAATATCTTCACATATAAACCAGGCAGAAGCATTCTCAGAAACCTCTTTATGATGTGTGCATTCAACTCGGAGAGATAAGCCTTCCTTTTGATAGAGCAGTTTTGAAAGTGTGTTTTGGCAGAATCTGCAAGTGGTTACTTAGAGCCCTTTCAGGCCGTCGTTGCAAACGGGAATATCTTCCCATAAAAACGAAACTGAAACGTTCTGTGAAACTGCTTTGTGAAGTATGAATCCAACTCACAGAGTTGAACACTTCTTTTGAAAGAGCAGCTTTGAAACACTCTTTTTGTAGAATCTACATGTGTTCATTTGGAGCGCTTTGAGGCCTATGGTGGAAAAGGAAATATCGTCGCATAATACCTAGACAGAAGCATTCTTTGAAACTTCTTTATGATGTGTGCATTCAACTCACAGAGTTGAACTTTCCTTTTCATGGAGCAGTTTGGAAAGAGTCTTTTTGCAGCATCTGCAAGTGGATATTTGGAGCTCTTTCAGGCCTTTGTTAGAAGCGGGAATATCTTCCCATAAAAACTGGACAGAAGCATTCTCACAAACTGCTTTGTGATGTGTGTGTTCAACTCACAGAGGTGAACCTTTCCTTTGCTAGAGCAGTTATGAAACACTCTTTTTGTAGAATCTGCAAGTGTTCATTTGGAGCGATTTGAGGCCTATGGTGGAAAAAGAAATATCTTCATATATAAACAAGGCAGAAGCATTCTCAGAAAGCTCTTTATGATGTGTGCATTCAACTCAGAGAGATAAGCCTTCCTTTTGATAGAGCAGTTTTGAAACTGTATTTTTGCAGAATCTGCAAGTGGATATTTGGAGCCCTTTCAGGCCTTCGTTGGAAACGGGAATATCTTCCCATAAAAACTAAACAGAAGCGTTCTGTGAAACTCCTTTGTGAAGTATGAATCCAACTCACACAGTTGAACACTTCTTTTGAAAGAGCAGCTTTGAAACACTCTTTTTGTAGAATCTGGAAGTGTTCGTTTGGAGCGCTTTGAGGCCTATGGTGGAAAAGGAAATATCTTCACATATAAACCAGGCAGAAGCATTCTCAGAAACCTCTTTATGATGTGTGCATTCAACTCGGAGAGATAAGCCTTCCTTTTGATAGAGCAGTTTTGAAACTGTGTTTTGGCAGAATCTGCAAGTGGATACTTGGAGCCCTTTCAGGCCTTCGTTGCAAACGGGAATATCTTCCGATAAAAACGAAACAGAAACCTTCTGTGAAACTGCTTTGTGAAGTATGAATCCACCTCACAGAGTTGAACACTTCTTTTGAAAGAGCAGCTTTGAAACACTCTTTTTGTAGAATCTACATGTGTTCATTTGGAGCGCTTTGAGGCCTATGGTGGAAAAGGAAATATCGACACATAATACCTAGACAGAAGCATTCTTTGAAACTTCTTTATGATGTGTGCATTCAACTCACAGAGTTGAACATTCCTTTTCATGGAGCAGTTTGGAAAGAGTCTTTTTGCAGCATCTGCAAGTGGATATTTGGAGCTCTTTCAGGCCTTTGTTAGAAGCGGGAATATCTTCCCATTAAAACTGGACAGAAGCATTCTCACAAACTGCTTTGTGATGTGTGTGTTCAACTCACAGAGGTGAACCTTTCCTTTGCTAGAGCAGTTATGAAACACTCTTTTTGTAGAATCTGCAAGTGTTCATTTGGAGCGCTTTGAGGCCTATGGTGGAAAAAGAAATATCTTCACATAAAACCTAGACAGAAGCATTCTTTGAAACTTCTTTATGATGTGTGCATTCAACACACAGAGTTGAACCTTCTTTTTCATGGAGCAGTTTGGAAAGGAGTCTTTTTGCAGCATCTGCAAGTGGATATTTGGAGCTCTTTCAGGCCTTTGCTAGAAGCGGGAATATCTTCCCATAAAAACTGGACAGAAGCATTCTCACAAACTGCTTTGTGATGTGTGTGTTCAACTCACAGAGGTGAACCTTTCCTTTGCTAGAGCAGTTATGAAACACTCTTTTTGTAGAATCTGCAAGTGTTCATTTGGAGCGATTTGAGGCCTATGGTGGAAAAAGAAATATCTTCATATATAAACAAGGCAGAAGCATTCTCAGAAAGCTCTTTATGATGTGTGCATTCAACTCAGAGAGATAAGCCTTCCTTTTGATAGAGCAGTTTTGAAACTGTATTTTTGCAGAATCTGCAAGTGGGTATTTGGAGCCCTTTCAGGCCTTCGTTGGAAACGGGAATATCTTCCCATAAAAACTAAACAGAAGAGTTCTGTGAAACTGCTTTGTGTAGTATGAATCCAACTCACAGAGTTGAACACTTCCTTTGAAAGTGCAGTTTTGAAACACTCTTTTTGTAGAATCTGCAAGTGTTCGTTTGGAGCGCTTTGAGGCCTATGGTGGAAAAGGAAATATCTTCACATATAAACCAGGCAGAAGCATTCTCAGAAACCTCTTTATGATGTGTGCATTCAACTCGGAGAGATAAGCCTTCCTTTTGATAGAGCAGTTTTGAAAGTGTGTTTTGGCAGAATCTGCAAGTTGTTACTTAGAGCCCTTTCAGGCCTTCGTTGCAAACGGGAATATCTTCCCATAAAAACGAAACAGAAACGTTCTGTGAAACTGCTTTGTGAAGTATGAATCCAACTCACAGAGTTGAACACTTCTTTTGAAAGAGCAGCTTTGAAACACTCTTTTTGTAGAATCTACATGTGTTCATTTGGAGCGCTTTGAGGCCTATGGTGGAAAAGGAAATATCGTCACATAATACCTAGACAGAAGCATTCTTTGAAACTTCTTTATGATGTGTGCATTCAACTCACAGAGTTGAACTTTCCTTTTCATGGAGCAGTTTGGAAAGAGTCTTTTTGCAGCATCTGCAAGTGGATATTTGGAGCTCTTTCAGGCCTTTGTTAGAAGCGGGAATATCTTCCCATAAAAACTGGACAGAAGCATTCTCACAAACTGCTTTGTGATGTGTGTGTTCAACTCACAGAGGTGAACCTTTCCTTTGCTAGAGCAGTTATGAAACACTCTTTTTGTAGAATCTGCAAGTGTTCATTTGGAGCGATTTGAGGCCTATGGTGGAAAAAGAAATATCTTCATATATAAACAAGGCAGAAGCATTCTCAGAAAGCTCTTTATGATGTGTGCATTCAACTCAGAGAGATAAGCCTTCCTTTTGATAGAGCAGTTTTGCAACTGTGTTTTTGCAGAATCTGCAAGTGGATATTTGGAGCCCTTTCAGGCCTTCGTTGGAAACGGGAATATCTTCCCATAAAAACTAAACAGAAGCGTTCTGTGAAACTCCTTTGTGAAGTATGAATCCAACTCACAGAGTTGAACACTTCTTTTGAAAGAGCAGCTTTGAAACACTCTTTTTGTAGAATCTGCAAGTGTTCGTTTGGAGCGCTTTGAGGCCTATGGTGGAAAAGGAAATATCTTCATATATAAACCAGGCAGAAGCATTCTCAGAAACCTCTTTATGATGTGTGCATTCAACTCGGAGAGATAAGCCTTCCTTTTGATAGAGCAGTTTTGAAACTGTGTTTTGGCAGAATCTGCAAGTGGATACTTGGAGCCCTTTCAGGCCTTCGTTGCAAACGGGAATATCTTCCGATAAAAACGAAACAGAAACCTTCTGTGAAACTGCTTTGTGAAGTATGAATCCAACTCACAGAGTTGAACACTTCTTTTGAAAGAGCAGCTTTGAAACACAGTTTTTGTAGAATCTACATGTGTTCATTTGGAGCGCTTTGAGGCCTATGGTGGAAAAGGAAATATCGTCACATAATACCTAGACAGAAGCATTCTTTGAAACTTTTTTATGATGTGTGCATTCAACTCACAGAGTTGAACTTTCCTTTTCATGGAGCAGTTTGGAAAGAGTCTTTTTGCAGCATCTGCAATAGGATACTTGGAGCTCTTTCAGGCCTTTGTTAGAAGCGGGAATATCTTCCCATAAAAACTGGACAGAAGCATTCTCACAAACTGCTTTGTGATGTGTGTGTTCAACTCACAGAGGTGAACCTTTCCTTTGCTAGAGCAGTTATGAAACACTCTTTTTGTAGAATCTACAAGTGTTCATTTGGAGCGATTTGAGGCCTATGGTGGAAAAAGAAATATCTTCATATATAAACAAGGCAGAAGCATTCTCAGAAAGCTCTTTATGATGTGTGCATTCAACTCAGAGAGATAAGCCTTCCTTTTGATAGAGCAGTTTTGCAACTGTGTTTTTGCAGAATCTGCAAGTGGATATTTGGAGCCCTTTCAGGCCTTCGTTGGAAACGGGAATATCTTCCCATAAAAACTAAACAGAAGCGTTCTGTGAAACTCCTTTGTGAAGTAAGAATCCGACTCACAGAGTTGAACACTTCTTTTGAAAGAGCAGCTTTGAAACACTCTTTTTGTAGAATCTGCAATTGTTCATTTGGAGCGCTTTGAGGCCTATGGTGGAATAGGAAATATCTTCACATAAAACCTAGACAGAAGCATTCTTTGAAACTTCTTTATGATGTGTGCATTCAACTCACAGAGTTGAACATTCCTTTTCATGGAGCAGTTTGGAAAGAGTCTTTTTGCAGCATCTGCAAGTGGATATTTGGAGCTCTTTCAGGCCTTTGTTAGAAGCGGGAATATCTTCCCATTAAAACTGGACAGAAGCATTCTCACAAACTGCTTTGTGATGTGTGTGTTCAACTCACAGAGGTGAACCTTTCCTTTGCTAGAGCAGTTATGAAGCACTCTTTTTGTAGAATCTGCAAGTGTTCATTTGGAGCGCTTTGAGGCCTATGGTGGAAAAAGAAATATCTTCACATAAAACCTAGACAGAAGCATTCTTTGAAACTTCTTTATGATGTGTGCATTCAACTCACAGAGTTGAACCTTCTTTTTCATGGAGCAGTTTGGAAAGAGTCTTTGCAGCATCTGCAAGTGGATATTTGGAGCTCTTTCAGGCCTTTGCTAGAAGCGGGAATATCTTCCCATAAAAACTGGACAGAAGCATTCTCACAAACTGCTTTGAGATGTGTGTGTTCAACTCACAGAGGTGAACCTTTCCTTTGCTAGAGCAGTTATGAAACACTCTTTTTGTAGAATCTGCAAGTTTTCATTTGGAGCGATTTGAGGCCTATGGTGGAAAAAGAAATATCTTCATATATAAACAAGGCAGAAGCATTCTCAGAAACCCCTTTATGATGTGTGCATTCAACTCAGAGAGATAAGCATTCCTTTTGATAGAGCAGTTTTGAACCTGTGTTTTTGCAGAATCTGCAAGTGGATATTTGGAGCCCTTTCAGGCCTTCGTTGGAAACGGGAATAGCTTCCCTTAAAAACTAAACAGAAGAGTTCTGTGAAACTGCTTTGTGTAGTATGAATCCAACTCACAGAGTTGAACACTTCCTTTGAAAGAGCAGTTTTGAAACACTCTTTTTGTAGAATCTGCAAGTGTTCGTTTGGAGCGCTTTGAGGCCTATGGTGGAAAAGGAAATATCTTCACATATAAACCAGGCAGAAGCATTCTCAGAAACCTCTTTATGATGTGTGCATTCAACTCGGAGAGATAAGCCTTCCTTTTGATAGAGCAGTTTTGAAACTGTGTTTTGGCAGAATCTGCAAGTGGATACTTGGAGCCCTTTCAGGCCTTCGTTGCAAACGGGAATATCTTCCGATAAAAACGAAACAGAAACATTCTGTGAAACTGCTTTGTGAAGTATGAATCTACCTCACAGAGTTGAACACTTCTTTTGAAAGAGCAGCTTTGAAACACTCTTTTTGTAGAATCTACATGTGTTCATTTGGAGCGCTTTGAGGCCTATGGTGGAAAAGGAAATATCGACACATAATACCTAGACAGAAGCATTCTTTGAAACTTCTTTATGATGTGTGCATTCAACTCACAGAGTTGAACATTCCTTTTCATGGAGCAGTTTGGAAAGAGTCTTTTTGCAGCATCTGCAAGTGGATATTTGGAGCTCTTTCAGGCCTTTGTTAGAAGCGGGAATATCTTCCCATTAAAACTGGACAGAAGCATTCTGACAAACTGCTTTGTGATGTGTGTGTTCAACTCACAGAGGTGAACCTTTCCTTTGCTAGAGCAGTTATGAAACACTCTTTTTGTAGAATCTGCAAGTGTTCATTTGGAGCGCTTTGAGGCCTATGGTGGAAAAAGAAATATCTTCACATAAAACCTAGACAGAAGCATTCTTTGAAACTTCTTTATGATGTGTGCATTCAACACACAGAGTTGAACCTTCTTTTTCATGGAGCAGTTTGGAAAGAGTCTTTTTGCAGCATCTGCAAGTGGATATTTGGAGCTCTTTCAGGCCTTTGCTAGAAGCGAGAATATCTTCCCACAAAAACTGGACAGAAGCATTCTCACAAACTGCTTTGTGATGTGTGTGTTCAACTCACAGAGGTGAACCTTTCCTTTGCTAGAGCAGTTATGAAACACTCTTTTTGTAGAATCTGCAAGTGTTCATTTGGAGCGATTTGAGGCCTATGGTGGAAAAAGAAATATCTTCATATATAAACAAGGCAGAAGCATTCTCAGAAAGCTCTTTATGATGTGTGCATTCAACTCAGAGAGATAAGCCTTCCTTTTGATAGAGCAGTTTTGAAACTGTATTTTTGCAGAATCTGCAAGTGGATATTTGGAGCCCTTTCAGGCCTTCGTTGGAAACGGGAATATCTTCCCATAAAAACTAAACAGAAGAGTTCTGTGAAACTGCTTTGTGTAGTATGAATCCAACTCACAGAGTTGAACACTTCCTTTGAAAGTGCAGTTTTGAAACACTCTTTTTGTAGAATCTGCAAGTGTTCGTTTGGAGCGCTTTGAGGCCTATGGTGGAAAAGGAAATATCTTCACATATAAACCAGGCAGAAGCATTCTCAGAAACCTCTTTATGATGTGTGCATTCAACTCGGAGAGATAAGCCTTCCTTTTGATAGAGCAGTTTTGAAAGTGTGTTTTGGCAGAATCTGCAAGTTGTTACTTAGAGCCCTTTCAGGCCTTCGTTGCAAACGGGAATATCTTCCCATAAAAACGAAACAGAAACGTTCTGTGAAACTGCTTTGTGAAGTATGAATCCAACTCACAGAGTTGAACACTTCTTTTGAAACAGCAGCTTTGAAACACTCTTTTTGTAGAATCTACATGTGTTCATTTGGAGCGCTTTGAGGCCTATGGTGGAAAAGGAAATATCGTCACATAATACCTAGACAGAAGCATTCTTTGAAACTTCTTTATGATGTGTGCATTCAACTCACAGAGTTGAACTTTCCTTTTCATGGAGCAGTTTGGAAAGAGTCTTTTTGCAGCATCTGCAAGTGGATATTTGGAGCTCTTTCAGGCCTTTGTTAGAAGCGGGAATATCTTCCCATAAAAACTGGACAGAAGCATTCTCACAAACTGCTTTGTGATGTGTGTGTTCAACTCACAGAGGTGAACCTTTCCTTTGCTAGAGCAGTTATGAAACACTCTTTTTGTAGAATCTGCAAGTGTTCATTTGGAGCGATTTGAGGCCTATGGTGGAAAAAGAAATATCTTCATATATAAACAAGGCAGAAGCATTCTCAGAAAGCTCTTTATGATGTGTGCATTCAACTCAGAGAGATAAGCCTTCCTTTTGATAGAGCAGTTTTGCAACTGTGTTTTTGCAGAATCTGCAAGTGGATATTTGGAGCCCTTTCAGGCCTTCGTTGGAAACGGGAATATCTTCCCATAAAAACTAAACAGAAGCGTTCTGTGAAACTCCTTTGTGAAGTATGAATCCAACTCACAGAGTTGAACACTTCTTTTGAAAGAGCAGCTTTGAAACACTCTTTTTGTAGAATCTGCAAGTGTTCGTTTGGAGCGCTTTGAGGCCTATGGTGGAAAAGGAAATATCTTCACATATAAACCAGGCAGAAGCATTCTCAGAAACCTCTTTATGATGTGTGCATTCAACTCGGAGAGATAAGCCTTCCTTTTGATAGAGCAGTTTTGAAACTGTGTTTTGGCAGAATCTGCAAGTGGATACTTGGAGCCCTTTCAGGCCTTCGTTGCAAACGGGAATATCTTCCGATAAAAACGAAACAGAAACCTTCTGAGAAACTGCTTTGTGAAGTATGAATCCAACTCACAGAGTTGAACACTTCTTTTGAAAGAGCAGCTTTGAAACACAGTTTTTGTAGAATCTACATGTGTTCATTTGGAGCGCTTTGAGGCCTATGGTGGAAAAGGAAATATCGTCACATAATACCTAGACAGAAGCATTCTTTGAAACTTTTTTATGATGTGTGCATTCAACTCACAGAGTTGAACTTTCCTTTTCATGGAGCAGTTTGGAAAGAGTCTTTTTGCAGCATCTGCAATAGGATACTTGGAGCTCTTTCAGGCCTTTGTTAGAAGCGGGAATATCTTCCCATAAAAACTGGACAGAAGCATTCTCACAAACTGCTTTGTGATGTGTGTGTTCAACTCACAGAGGTGAACCTTTCCTTTGCTAGAGCAGTTATGAAACACTCTTTTTGTAGAATCTGCAAGTGTTCATTTGGAGCGATTTGAGGCCTATGGTGGAAAAAGAAATATCTTCATATATAAACAAGGCAGAAGCATTCTCAGAAAGCTCTTTATGATGTGTGCATTCAACTCAGAGAGATAAGCCTTCCTTTTGATAGAGCAGTTTTGCAACTGTGTTTTTGCAGAATCTGCAAGTGGATATTTGGAGCCCTTTCAGGCCTTCGTTGGAAACGGGAATATCTTCCAATAAAAACTAAACAGAAGCGTTCTGTGAAACTCCTTTGTGAAGTATGAATCCAACTCACAGAGTTGAACACTTCTTTTGAAAGAGCAGCTTTGAAACACTCTTTTTGTAGAATCTGCAATTGTTCATTTGGAGCGCTTTGAGGCCTATGGTGGAATAGGAAATATCTTCACATAAAACCTAGACAGAAGCATTCTTTGAAACTTCTTTATGATGTGTGCATTCAACTCACAGAGTTGAACATTCCTTTTCATGGAGCAGTTTGGAAAGAGTCTTTTTGCAGCATCTGCAAGTGGATATTTGGAGCTCTTTCAGGCCTTTGTTAGAAGCGGGAATATCTTCCCATTAAAACTGGACAGAAGCATTCTCACAAACTGCTTTGTGATGTGTGTGTTCAACTCACAGAGGTGAACCTTTCCTTTGCTAGAGCAGTTATGAAGCACTCTTTTTGTAGAATCTGCAAGTGTTCATTTGGAGCGCTTTGAGGCCTATGGTGGAAAAAGAAATATCTTCACATAAAACCTAGACAGAAGCATTCTTTGAAACTTCTTTATGATGTGTGCATTCAACTCACAGAGTTGAACCTTGTTTTTCATGGAGCAGTTTGGAAAGAGTCTTTTTGCAGCATCTGCAAGTGGATATTTGGAGCTCTTTCAGGCCTTTGTTAGAAGCGGGAATATCTTCCCATAAAAACTAAACCGAAGCATTCTCACAAACTGCTTTGTGATGTGTGTGTTCAACTCACAGAGGTGAACCTTTCCTTTGCTAGAGCAGTTATGAAACACTCTTTTTGTAGAATCTGCAAGTGTTCATTTGGAGCGCTTTGAGGCCTATGGTGGAAAAAGAAATATCTTCATATATAAACAAGGCAGAAGCATTCTCAGAAACCCCTTTATGATGTGTGCATTCAACTCAGAGAGATAAGCATTCCTTTTGATAGAGCAGTTTTGAACCTGTGTTTTTGCAGAATCTGCAAGTGGATATTTGGAGCCCTTTCAGGCCTTCGTTGGAAACGGGAATAGCTTCCCTTAAAAACTAAACAGAAGAGTTCTGTGAAACTGCTTTTTGTAGTATGAATCCAACTCACAGAGTTGAACACTTCCTTTGAAAGAACAGTTTTGAAACACTCTTTTTGTAGAATCTGCAAGTGTTCGTTTGGAGCGCTTTGAGGCCTATGGTGGAAAAGGAAATATCTTCACATATAAACCAGGCAGAAGCATTCTCAGAAACCTCTTTATGATGTGTGCATTCAACTCGGAGAGATAAGCCTTCCTTTTGATAGAGCAGTTTTGAAACTGTGTTTTGGCAGAATCTGCAAGTGGATACTTGGAGCCCTTTCAGGCCTTCGTTGCAAACGGGACAATCTTCCGATAAAAACGAAACAGAAACCTTCTGTGAAACTGCTTTGTGAAGTATGAATCCAACTCACAGAGTTGAACACTTCTTTTGAAAGAGCAGCTTTGAAACACTCTTTTTGTAGAATCTACATGTGTTCATTTGGAGCGCTTTGAGGCCTATGGTGGAAAAGGAAATATCGTCACATAATACCTAGACAGAAGCATTCTTTGAAACTTCTTTATGATGTGTGCATTCAACTCACAGAGTTGAACTTTCCCTTTCATGGAGCAGTTTGGAAAGAGTCTTTTTGCAGCATCTGCAAGTGGATATTTGGAGCTCTTTCAGGCCTTTGTTAGAAGCGGGAATATCTTCCCATAAAAACTGGACAGAAGCATTCTCACAAACTGCTTTGTGATGTGTGTGTTCAACTCACAGAGGTGAACCTTTCCTTTGCTAGAGCAGTTATGAAACACTCTTTTTGTAGAATCTGCAAGTGTTCATTTGGAGCGATTTGAGGCCTATGGTGGAAAAAGAAATATCTTCATATATAAACAAGGCAGAAGCATTCTCAGAAAGCTCTTTATGATGTGTGCATTCAACTCAGAGAGATAAGCCTTCCTTTTGATAGAGCAGTTTTGCAACTGTGTTTTTGCAGAATCTGCAAGTGGATATTTGGAGCCCTTTCAGGCCTTCGTTGGAAACGGGAATATCTTCCCATAAAAACTAAACAGAAGCGTTCTGTGAAACTCCTTTGTGAAGTATGAATCCAACTCACAGAGTTGAACACTTCTTTTGAAAGAGCAGCTTTGAAACACTCTTTTTGTAGAATCTGCAAGTGTTCGTTTGGAGCGCTTTGAGGCCTATGGTGGAAAAGGAAATATCTTCACATATAAACCAGGCAGAAGCATTCTCAGAAACCTCTTTATGATGTGTGCATTCAACTCGGAGAGATAAGCCTTCCTTTTGATAGAGCAGTTTTGAAACTGTGTTTTGGCAGAATCTGCAAGTGGATACTTGGAGCCCTTTCAGGCCTTCGTTGCAAACGGGAATATCTTCCGATAAAAACGAAACAGAAACCTTCTGTGAAACTGCTTTGTGAAGTATGAATCCAACTCACAGAGTTGAACACTTCTTTTGAAAGAGCAGCTTTGAAACACAGTTTTTGTAGAATCTACATGTGTTCATTTGGAGCGCTTTGAGGCCTATGGTGGAAAAGGAAATATCGTCACATAATACCTAGACAGAAGCATTCTTTGAAACTTTTTTATGATGTGTGCATTCAACTCACAGAGTTGAACTTTCCTTTTCATGGAGCAGTTTGGAAAGAGTCTTTTTGCAGCATCTGCAATAGGATACTTGGAGCTCTTTCAGGCCTTTGTTAGAAGCGGGAATATCTTCCCATAAAAACTGGACAGAAGCATTCTCACAAACTGCTTTGTGATGTGTGTGTTCAACTCACAGAGGTGAACCTTTCCTTTGCTAGAGCAGTTATGAAACACTCTTTTTGTAGAATCTACAAGTGTTCATTTGGAGCGATTTGAGGCCTATGGTGGAAAAAGAAATATCTTCATATATAAACAAGGCAGAAGCATTCTCAGAAAGCTCTTTATGATGTGTGCATTCAACTCAGAGAGATAAGCCTTCCTTTTGATAGAGCAGTTTTGCAACTGTGTTTTTGCAGAATCTGCAAGTGGATATTTGGAGCCCTTTCAGGCCTTCGTTGGAAACGGGAATATCTTCCAATAAAAACTAAACAGAAGCGTTCTGTGAAACTCCTTTGTGAAGTATGAATCCAACTCACAGAGTTGAACACTTCTTTTGAAAGAGCAGCTTTGAAACACTCTTTTTGTAGAATCTGCAATTGTTCATTTGGAGCGCTTTGAGGCCTATGGTGGAATAGGAAATATCTTCACATAAAACCTAGACAGAAGCATTCTTTGAAACTTCTTTATGATGTGTGCATTCAACTCACAGAGTTGAACATTCCTTTTCATGGAGCAGTTTGGAAAGAGTCTTTTTGCAGCATCTGCAAGTGGATATTTGGAGCTCTTTCAGGCCTTTGTTAGAAGCGGGAATATCTTCCCATTAAAACTGGACAGAAGCATTCTCACAAACTGCTTTGTGATGTGTGTGTTCAACTCACAGAGGTGAACCTTTCCTTTGCTAGAGCAGTTATGAAGCACTCTTTTTGTAGAATCTGCAAGTGTTCATTTGGAGCGCTTTGAGGCCTATGGTGGAAAAAGAAATATCTTCACATAAAACCTAGACAGAAGCATTCTTTGAAACTTCTTTATGATGTGTGCATTCAACTCACAGAGTTGAACCTTGTTTTTCATGGAGCAGTTTGGAAAGAGTCTTTTTGCAGCATCTGCAAGTGGATATTTGGAGCTCTTTCAGGCCTTTGTTAGAAGCGGGAATATCTTCCCATAAAAACTAAACCGAAGCATTCTCACAAACTGCTTTGTGATGTGTGTGTTCAACTCACAGAGGTGAACCTTTCCTTTGCTAGAGCAGTTATGAAACACTCTTTTTGTAGAATCTGCAAGTGTTCATTTGGAGCGCTTTGAGGCCTATGGTGGAAAAAGAAATATCTTCATATATAAACAAGGCAGAAGCATTCTCAGAAACCCCTTTATGATGTGTGCATTCAACTCAGAGAGATAAGCATTCCTTTTGATAGAGCAGTTTTGAACCTGTGTTTTTCCAGAATCTGCAAGTGGATATTTGGAGCCCTTTCAGGCCTTCGTTGGAAACGGGAATAGCTTCCCTTAAAAACTAAACAGAAGAGTTCTGTGAAACTGCTTTGTGTAGTATGAATCCAACTCACAGAGTTGAACACTTCCTTTGAAAGAGCAGTTTTGAAACACTCTTTTTGTAGAATCTGCAAGTGTTCGTTTGGAGCGCTTTGAGGCCTATGGTGGAAAAGGAAATATCTTCACATATAAACCAGGCAGAAGCATTCTCAGAAACCTCTTTATGATGTGTGCATTCAACTCGGAGAGATAAGCCTTCCTTTTGATAGAGCAGTTTTGAAACTGTGTTTTGGCAGAATCTGCAAGTGGATACTTGGAGCCCTTTCAGGCCTTCGTTGCAAACGGGAATATCTTCCGATAAAAACGAAACAGAAACCTTCTGTGAAACTGCTTTGTGAAGTATGAATCCAACTCACAGAGTTGAACACTTCTTTTGAAAGAGCAGCTTTGAAACACTCTTTTTGTAGAATCTACATGTGTTCATTTGGAGCGCTTTGAGGCCTATGGTGGAAAAGGAAATATCGTCACATAATACCTAGACAGAAGCATTCTTTGAAACTTCTTTATGATGTGTGCATTCAACTCACAGAGTTGAACTTTCCCTTTCATGGAGCAGTTTGGAAAGAGTCTTTTTGCAGCATCTGCAAGTGGATATTTGGAGCTCTTTCAGGCCTTTGTTAGAAGCGGGAATATCTTCCCATAAAAACTGGACAGAAGCATTCTCACAAACTGCTTTGTGATGTGTGTGTTCAACTCACAGAGGTGAACCTTTCCTTTGCTAGAGCAGTTATGAAACACTCTTTTTGTAGAATCTGCAAGTGTTCATTTGGAGCGATTTGAGGCCTATGGTGGAAAAAGAAATATCTTCATATATAAACAAGGCAGAAGCATTCTCAGAAAGCTCTTTATGATGTGTGCATTCAACTCAGAGAGATAAGCCTTCCTTTTGATAGAGCAGTTTTGCAACTGTGTTTTTGCAGAATCTGCAAGTGGATATTTGGAGCCCTTTCAGGCCTTCGTAGGAAACGGGAATATCTTCCCATAAAAACTAAACAGAAGCGTTCTGTGAAACTCCTTTGTGAAGTATGAATCCAACTCACAGAGTTGAACACTTCTTTTGAAAGAGCAGCTTTGAAACACTCTTTTTGTAGAATCTGCAAGTGTTCGTTTGGAGCGCTTTGAGGCCTATGGTGGAAAAGGAAATATCTTCACATATAAACCAGGCAGAAGCATTCTCAGAAACCTCTTTATGATGTGTGCATTCAACTCGGAGAGATAAGCCTTCCTTTTGATAGAGCAGTTTTGAAACTGTGTTTTGGCAGAATCTGCAAGTGGATACTTGGAGCCCTTTCAGGCCTTCGTTGCAAACGGGAATATCTTCCGATAAAAACGAAACAGAAACCTTCTGTGAAACTGCTTTGTGAAGTATGAATCCAACTCACAGAGTTGAACACTTCTTTTGAAAGAGCAGCTTTGAAACACAGTTTTTGTAGAATCTACATGTGTTCATTTGGAGCGCTTTGAGGCCTATGGTGGAAAAGGAAATATCGTCACATAATACCTAGACAGAAGCATTCTTTGAAACTTTTTTATGATGTGTGCATTCAACTCACAGAGTTGAACTTTCCTTTTCATGGAGCAGTTTGGAAAGAGTCTTTTTGCAGCATCTGCAATAGGATACTTGGAGCTCTTTCAGGCCTTTGTTAGAAGCGGGAATATCTTCCCATAAAAACTGGACAGAAGCATTCTCACAAACTGCTTTGTGATGTGTGTGTTCAACTCACAGAGGTGAACCTTTCCTTTGCTAGAGCAGTTATGAAACACTCTTTTTGTAGAATCTACAAGTGTTCATTTGGAGCGATTTGAGGCCTATGGTGGAAAAAGAAATATCTTCATATATAAACAAGGCAGAAGCATTCTCAGAAAGCTCTTTATGATGTGTGCATTCAACTCAGAGAGATAAGCCTTCCTTTTGATAGAGCAGTTTTGCAACTGTGTTTTTGCAGAATCTGCAAGTGGATATTTGGAGCCCTTTCAGGCCTTCGTTGGAAACGGGAATATCTTCCAATAAAAACTAAACAGAAGCGTTCTGTGAAACTCCTTTGTGAAGTATGAATCCAACTCACAGAGTTGAACACTTCTTTTGAAAGAGCAGCTTTGAAACACTCTTTTTGTAGAATCTGCAATTGTTCATTTGGAGCGCTTTGAGGCCTATGGTGGAATAGGAAATATCTTCACATAAAACCTAGACAGAAGCATTCTTTGAAACTTCTTTATGATGTGTGCATTCAACTCACAGAGTTGAACATTCCTTTTCATGGAGCAGTTTGGAAAGAGTCTTTTTGCAGCATCTGCAAGTGGATATTTGGAGCTCTTTCAGGCCTTTGTTAGAAGCGGGAATATCTTCCCATTAAAACTGGACAGAAGCATTCTCACAAACTGCTTTGTGATGTGTGTGTTCAACTCACAGAGGTGAACCTTTCCTTTGCTAGAGCAGTTATGAAGCACTCTTTTTGTAGAATCTGCAAGTGTTCATTTGGAGCGCTTTGAGGCCTATGGTGGAAAAAGAAATATCTTCACATAAAACCTAGACAGAAGCATTCTTTGAAACTTCTTTATGATGTGTGCATTCAACTCACAGAGTTGAACCTTGTTTTTCATGGAGCAGTTTGGAAAGAGTCTTTTTGCAGCATCTGCAAGTGGATATTTGGAGCTCTTTCAGGCCTTTGTTAGAAGCGGGAATATCTTCCCATAAAAACTAAACCGAAGCATTCTCACAAACTGCTTTGTGATGTGTGTGTTCAACTCACAGAGGTGAACCTTTCCTTTGCTAGAGCAGTTATGAAACACTCTTTTTGTAGAATCTACAAGTGTTCATTTGGAGCGATTTGAGGCCTATGGTGGAAAAAGAAATATCTTCATATATAAACAAGGCAGAAGCATTCTCAGAAAGCTCTTTATGATGTGTGCATTCAACTCAGAGAGATAAGCCTTCCTTTTGATAGAGCAGTTTTGCAACTGTGTTTTTGCAGAATCTGCAAGTGGATATTTGGAGCCCTTTCAGGCCTTCGTTGGAAACGGGAATATCTTCCAATAAAAACTAAACAGAAGCGTTCTGTGAAACTCCTTTGTGAAGTATGAATCCAACTCACAGAGTTGAACACTTCTTTTGAAAGAGCAGCTTTGAAACACTCTTTTTGTAGAATCTGCAATTGTTCATTTGGAGCGCTTTGAGGCCTATGGTGGAATAGGAAATATCTTCACATAAAACCTAGACAGAAGCATTCTTTGAAACTTCTTTATGATGTGTGCATTCAACTCACAGAGTTGAACATTCCTTTTCATGGAGCAGTTTGGAAAGAGTCTTTTTGCAGCATCTGCAAGTGGATATTTGGAGCTCTTTCAGGCCTTTGTTAGAAGCGGGAATATCTTCCCATTAAAACTGGACAGAAGCATTCTCACAAACTGCTTTGTGATGTGTGTGTTCAACTCACAGAGGTGAACCTTTCCTTTGCTAGAGCAGTTATGAAGCACTCTTTTTGTAGAATCTGCAAGTGTTCATTTGGAGCGCTTTGAGGCCTATGGTGGAAAAAGAAATATCTTCACATAAAACCTAGACAGAAGCATTCTTTGAAACTTCTTTATGATGTGTGCATTCAACTCACAGAGTTGAACCTTGTTTTTCATGGAGCAGTTTGGAAAGAGTCTTTTTGCAGCATCTGCAAGTGGATATTTGGAGCTCTTTCAGGCCTTTGTTAGAAGCGGGAATATCTTCCCATAAAAACTAAACCGAAGCATTCTCACAAACTGCTTTGTGATGTGTGTGTTCAACTCACAGAGGTGAACCTTTCCTTTGCTAGAGCAGTTATGAAACACTCTTTTTGTAGAATCTGCAAGTGTTCATTTGGAGCGCTTTGAGGCCTATGGTGGAAAAAGAAATATCTTCATATATAAACAAGGCAGAAGCATTCTCAGAAACCCCTTTATGATGTGTGCATTCAACTCAGAGAGATAAGCATTCCTTTTGATAGAGCAGTTTTGAACCTGTGTTTTTGCAGAATCTGCAAGTGGATATTTGGAGCCCTTTCAGGCCTTCGTTGGAAACGGGAATAGCTTCCCTTAAAAACTAAACAGAAGAGTTCTGTGAAACTGCTTTGTGTAGTATGAATCCAACTCACAGAGTTGAACACTTCCTTTGAAAGAGCAGTTTTGAAACACTCTTTTTGTAGAATCTGCAAGTGTTCGTTTGGAGCGCTTTGAGGCCTATGGTGGAAAAGGAAATATCTTCACATATAAACCAGGCAGAAGCATTCTCAGAAACCTCTTTATGATGTGTGCATTCAACTCGGAGAGATAAGCCTTCCTTTTGATAGAGCAGTTTTGAAACTGTGTTTTGGCAGAATCTGCAAGTGGATACTTGGAGCCCTTTCAGGCCTTCGTTGCAAACGGGAATATCTTCCGATAAAAACGAAACAGAAACCTTCTGTGAAACTGCTTTGTGAAGTATGAATCCAACTCACAGAGTTGAACACTTCTTTTGAAAGAGCACCTTTGAAACACTCTTTTTGTAGAATCTACATGTGTTCATTTGGAGCGCTTTGAGGCCTATGGTGGAAAAGGAAATATCGTCACATAATACCTACACAGAAGCATTCTTTGAAACTTCTTTATGATGTGTGCATTCAACTCACAGAGTTGAACTTTCCTTTTCATGGAGCAGTTTGGAAAGAGTCTTTTTGCAGCATCTGCAATAGGATACTTGGAGCTCTTTCAGGCCTTTGTTAGAAGCGGGAATATCTTCCCATAAAAACTGGACAGAAGCATTCTCACAAACTGCTTTGTGATGTGTGTGTTCAACTCACAGAGGTGAACCTTTCCTTTGCTAGAGCAGTTATGAAACACTCTTTTTGTAGAATCTGCAAGTGTTCATTTGGAGCGATTTGAGGCCTATGGTGGAAAAAGAAATATCTTCACATAAAACCTAGACAGAAGCATTCTTTGAAACTTCTTTATGATGTGTGCATTCAACTCACAGAGTTGAACCTTCTTTTCCATGGAGCAGTTTGGAAAGAGTCTTTTTGCAGCATCTGCAAGTGGATATTTGGAGCTCTTTCAGGCCTTTGCTAGAAGCGGGAATATCTTCCCATAAAAACTGGACAGAAGCATTCTCACAAACTGCTTTGAGATGTGTGTGTTCAACTCACAGAGGTGAACCTTTCCTTTGCTAGAGCAGTTATGAAACACTCTTTTTGTAGAATCTGCAAGTTTTCATTTGGAGCGATTTGAGGCCTATGGTGGAAAAAGAAATATCTTCATATATAAACAAGGCAGAAGCATTCTCAGAAAGCTCTTTATGATGTGTGCATTCAACTCAGAGAGATAAGCCTTCCTTTTGATAGAGCAGTTTTGAAACTGTATTTTTGCAGAATCTGCAAGTGGATATTTGGAGCCCTTTCAGGCCTTCGTTGGAAACGGGAATATCTTCCCATAAAAACTAAACAGAAGAGTTCTGTGAAACTGCTTTGTGTAGTATGAATCCAACTCACAGAGTTGAACACTTCCTTTGAAAGAGCAGTTTTGAAACACTCTTTTTGTAGAATCTGCAAGTGTTCGTTTGGAGCGCTCTTTGGCCTATGGTGGAAAAGGAAATATCTTCACATATAAACCAGGCAGAAGCATTCTCAGAAACCTCTTTATGATGTGTGCATTCAACTCGGAGAGATAAGCCTTCCTTTTGATAGAGCAGTTTTGAAACTGTGTTTTGGCAGAATCTGCAAGTGGATACTTGGAGCCCTTTCAGGCCTTCGTTGCAAACGGGAATATCTTCCGTAAAAACGAAACAGAAACCTTCTGTGAAACTGCTTTGTGAAGTATGAATCCAACTCACAGAGTTGAACACTTCTTTTGAAAGAGCAGCTTTGAAACACTCTTTTTGTAGAATCTACATGTGTTCATTTGGAGCGCTTTGAGGCCTATGGTGGAAAAGGAAATATCGTCACATAATACCTAGACAGAAGCATTCTTTGAAACTTCTTTATGATGTGTGCATTCAACTCACAGAGTTGAACTTTCCTTTTCATGGAGCAGTTTGGAAAGAGTCTTTTTGCAGCATCTGCAATAGGATACTTGGAGCTCTTTCAGGCCTTTGTTAGAAGCGGGAATATCTTCCCATAAAAACTGGACAGAAGCATTCTCACAAACTGCTTTGTGATGTGTGTGTTCAACTCACAGAGGTGAACCTTTCCTTTGCTAGAGCAGTTATGAAACACTCTTTTTGTAGAATCTGCAAGTGTTCATTTGGAGCGATTTGAGGCCTATGGTGGAAAAAGAAATATCTTCATATATAAACAAGGCAGAAGCATTCTCAGAAAGCTCTTTATGATGTGTGCATTCAACTCAGAGAGATAAGCCTTCCTTTTGATAGAGCAGTTTTGCAACTGTGTTTTTGCAGAATCTGCAAGTGGATATTTGGAGCCCTTTCAGGCCTTCGTTGGAAACGGGAATATCTTCCCATAAAAACTAAACAGAAGCGTTCTGTGAAACTCCTTTGTGAAGTATGAATCCAACTCACAGAGTTGAACACTTCTTTTGAAAGAGCAGCTTTGAAACACTCTTTTTGTAGAATCTGCAATTGTTCATTTGGAGCGCTTTGAGGCCTATGGTGGAATAGGAAATATCTTCACATAAAACCTAGACAGAAGCATTCTTTGAAACTTCTTTATGATGTGTGCATTCAACTCACAGAGTTGAACATTCCTTTTCATGGAGCAGTTTGGAAAGAGTCTTTTTGCAGCATCTGCAAGTGGATATTTGGAGCTCTTTCAGGCCTTTGTTAGAAGCGGGAATATCTTCCCATTAAAACTGGACAGAAGCATTCTCACAAACTGCTTTGTGATGTGTGTGTTCAACTCACAGAGGTGAACCTTTCCTTTGCTAGAGCAGTTATGAAGCACTCTTTTTGTAGAATCTGCAAGTGTTCATTTGGAGCGCTTTGAGGCCTATGGTGGAAAAAGAAATATCTTCACATAAAACCTAGACAGAAGCATTCTTTGAAACTTCTTTATGATGTGTGCATTCAACTCACAGAGTTGAACCTTGTTTTTCATGGAGCAGTTTGGAAAGAGTCTTTTTGCAGCATCTGCAAGTGGATATTTGGAGCTCTTTCAGGCCTTTGTTAGAAGCGGGAATATCTTCCCATAAAAACTAAACCGAAGCATTCTCACAAACTGCTTTGTGATGTGTGTGTTCAACTCACAGAGGTGAACCTTTCCTTTGCTAGAGCAGTTATGAAACACTCTTTTTGTAGAATCTGCAAGTGTTCATTTGGAGCGCTTTGAGGCCTATGGTGGAAAAAGAAATATCTTCATATATAAACAAGGCAGAAGCATTCTCAGAAACCCCTTTATGATGTGTGCATTCAACTCAGAGAGATAAGCCTTCCTTTTGATAGAGCAGTTTGAACCTGTGTTTTTGCAGAATCTGCAAGTGGATATTTGGAGCCCTTTCAGGCCTTCGTTGGAAACGGGAATAGCTTCCCTTAAAAACTAAACAGAAGAGTTCTGTGAAACTGCTTTGTGTAGTATGAATCCAACTCACAGAGTTGAACACTTCCTTTGAAAGAGCAGTTTTGAAACACTCTTTTTGTAGAATCTGCAAGTGTTCGTTTGGAGCGCTTTGAGGCCTATGGTGGAAAAGGAAATATCTTCACATATAAACCAGGCAGAAGCATTCTCAGAAACCTCTTTATGATGTGTGCATTCAACTCGGAGAGATAAGCCTTCCTTTTGATAGAGCAGTTTTGAAAGTGTGTTTTGGCAGAATCTGCAAGTGGATACTTACAGCCCTTTCAGGCCTTCGTTGCAAACGGGAATATCTTCCCATAAAAACGAAACAGAAACGTTCTGTGAAACTGGTTTGTGAAGTATGAATCCAACTCACAGAGTTGAACACTTCTTTTGAAAGAGCAGCTTTGAAACACTCTTTTTGTAGAATCTACATGTGTTCATTTGGAGCGCTTTGAGGCCTATGGTGGAAAAGGAAATATCGTCACATAATACCTACACAGAAGCATTCTTTGAAACTTCTTTATGATGTGTGCATTCAACTCACAGAGTTGAACTTTCCTTTTCATGGAGCAGTTTGGAAAGAGTCTTTTTGCAGCATCTGCAAGTGGATATTTGGAGCTCTTTCAGGCCTTTGTTAGAAGCGGGAATATCTTCCCATAAAAACTGGACAGAAGCATTCTCACAAACTGCTTTGTGATGTGTGTGTTCAACTCACAGAGGTGAACCTTTCCTTTGCTAGAGCAGTTATGAAACACTCTTTTTGTAGAATCTGCAAGTGTTCATTTGGAGCGATTTGAGGCCTATGGTGGAAAAAGAAATATCTTCATATATAAACAAGGCAGAAGCATTCTCAGAATGCTCTTTATGATGTGTGCATTCAACTCAGAGAGATAAGCCTTCCTTTTGATAGAGCAGTTTTGCAACTGTGTTTTTGCAGAATCTGCAAGTGGATATTTGGAGCCCTTTCAGGCCTTCGTTGGAAACGGGAATATCTTCCCATAAAAACTAAACAGAAGCGTTCTGTGAAACTCCTTTGTGAAGTATGAATCCAACTCACAGAGTTGAACACTTCTTATGAAAGAGCAGCTTTGAAACACTCTTTTTGTAGAATCTGCAAGTGTTCGTTTGGAGCGCTTTGAGGCCTATGGTGGAAAAGGAAATATCTTCACATATAAACCAGGCAGAAGCATTCTCAGAAACCTCTTTATGATGTGTGCATTCAACTCGGAGAGATAAGCCTTCCTTTTGATAGAGCAGTTTTGAAACTGTGTTTTGGCAGAATCTGCAAGTGGATACTTGGAGCCCTTTCAGGCCTTCGTTGCAAACGGGAATATCTTCCGATAAAAACGAAACAGAAACCTTCTGTGAAACTGCTTTGTGAAGTATGAATCCAACTCACAGAGTTGAACACTTCTTTTGAAAGAGCAGCTTTGAAACACTCTTTTTGTAGAATCTACATGTGTTCATTTGGAGCGCTTTGAGGCCTATGGTGGAAAAGGAAATATCGTCACATAATACCTAGACAGAAGCATTCTTTGAAACTTCTTTATGATGTGTGCATTCAACTCACAGAGTTGAACTTTCCTTTTCATGGAGCAGTTTGGAAAGAGTCTTTTTGCAGCATCTGCAATAGGATACTTGGAGCTCTTTCAGGCCTTTGTTAGAAGCGGGAATATCTTCCCATAAAAACTGGACAGAAGCATTCTCACAAACTGCTTTGTGATGTGTGTGTTCAACTCACAGAGGTGAACCTTTCCTTTGCTAGAGCAGTTATGAAACACTCTTTTTGTAGAATCTGCAAGTGTTCATTTGGAGCGATTTGAGGCCTATGGTGGAAAAAGAAATATCTTCACATAAAACCTAGACAGAAGCATTCTTTGAAACTTCTTTATGATGTGTGCATTCAACTCACAGAGTTGAACCTTCTTTTCCATGGAGCAGTTTGGAAAGAGTCTTTTTGCAGCATCTGCAAGTGGATATTTGGAGCTCTTTCAGGCCTTTGCTAGAAGCGGGAATATCTTCCCATAAAAACTGGACAGAAGCATTCTCACAAACTGCTTTGAGATGTGTGTGTTCAACTCACAGAGGTGAACCTTTCCTTTGCTAGAGCAGTTATGAAACACTCTTTTTGTAGAATCTGCAAGTTTTCATTTGGAGCGATTTGAGGCCTATGGTGGAAAAAGAAATATCTTCATATATAAACAAGGCAGAAGCATTCTCAGAAAGCTCTTTATGATGTGTGCATTCAACTCAGAGAGATAAGCCTTCCTTTTGATAGAGCAGTTTTGAAACTGTATTTTTGCAGAATCTGCAAGTGGATATTTGGAGCCCTTTCAGGCCTTCGTTGGAAACGGGAATATCTTCCCATAAAAACTAAACAGAAGAGTTCTGTGAAACTGCTTTGTGTAGTATGAATCCAACTCACAGAGTTGAACACTTCCTTTGAAAGAGCAGTTTTGAAACACTCTTTTTGTAGAATCTGCAAGTGTTCGTTTGGAGCGCTCTTTGGCCTATGGTGGAAAAGGAAATATCTTCACATATAAACCAGGCAGAAGCATTCTCAGAAACCTCTTTATGATGTGTGCATTCAACTCGGAGAGATAAGCCTTCCTTTTGATAGAGCAGTTTTGAAACTGTGTTTTGGCAGAATCTGCAAGTGGATACTTGGAGCCCTTTCAGGCCTTCGTTGCAAACGGGAATATCTTCCGTAAAAACGAAACAGAAACCTTCTGTGAAACTGCTTTGTGAAGTATGAATCCAACTCACAGAGTTGAACACTTCTTTTGAAAGAGCAGCTTTGAAACACTCTTTTTGTAGAATCTACATGTGTTCATTTGGAGCGCTTTGAGGCCTATGGTGGAAAAGGAAATATCGTCACATAATACCTAGACAGAAGCATTCTTTGAAACTTCTTTATGATGTGTGCATTCAACTCACAGAGTTGAACTTTCCTTTTCATGGAGCAGTTTGGAAAGAGTCTTTTTGCAGCATCTGCAATAGGATACTTGGAGCTCTTTCAGGCCTTTGTTAGAAGCGGGAATATCTTCCCATAAAAACTGGACAGAAGCATTCTCACAAACTGCTTTGTGATGTGTGTGTTCAACTCACAGAGGTGAACCTTTCCTTTGCTAGAGCAGTTATGAAACACTCTTTTTGTAGAATCTGCAAGTGTTCATTTGGAGCGATTTGAGGCCTATGGTGGAAAAAGAAATATCTTCATATATAAACAAGGCAGAAGCATTCTCAGAAAGCTCTTTATGATGTGTGCATTCAACTCAGAGAGATAAGCCTTCCTTTTGATAGAGCAGTTTTGCAACTGTGTTTTTGCAGAATCTGCAAGTGGATATTTGGAGCCCTTTCAGGCCTTCGTTGGAAACGGGAATATCTTCCCATAAAAACTAAACAGAAGCGTTCTGTGAAACTCCTTTGTGAAGTATGAATCCAACTCACAGAGTTGAACACTTCTTTTGAAAGAGCAGCTTTGAAACACTCTTTTTGTAGAATCTGCAATTGTTCATTTGGAGCGCTTTGAGGCCTATGGTGGAATAGGAAATATCTTCACATAAAACCTAGACAGAAGCATTCTTTGAAACTTCTTTATGATGTGTGCATTCAACTCACAGAGTTGAACATTCCTTTTCATGGAGCAGTTTGGAAAGAGTCTTTTTGCAGCATCTGCAAGTGGATATTTGGAGCTCTTTCAGGCCTTTGTTAGAAGCGGGAATATCTTCCCATTAAAACTGGACAGAAGCATTCTCACAAACTGCTTTGTGATGTGTGTGTTCAACTCACAGAGGTGAACCTTTCCTTTGCTAGAGCAGTTATGAAGCACTCTTTTTGTAGAATCTGCAAGTGTTCATTTGGAGCGCTTTGAGGCCTATGGTGGAAAAAGAAATATCTTCACATAAAACCTAGACAGAAGCATTCTTTGAAACTTCTTTATGATGTGTGCATTCAACTCACAGAGTTGAACCTTGTTTTTCATGGAGCAGTTTGGAAAGAGTCTTTTTGCAGCATCTGCAAGTGGATATTTGGAGCTCTTTCAGGCCTTTGTTAGAAGCGGGAATATCTTCCCATAAAAACTAAACCGAAGCATTCTCACAAACTGCTTTGTGATGTGTGTGTTCAACTCACAGAGGTGAACCTTTCCTTTGCTAGAGCAGTTATGAAACACTCTTTTTGTAGAATCTGCAAGTGTTCATTTGGAGCGCTTTGAGGCCTATGGTGGAAAAAGAAATATCTTCATATATAAACAAGGCAGAAGCATTCTCAGAAACCCCTTTATGATGTGTGCATTCAACTCAGAGAGATAAGCCTTCCTTTTGATAGAGCAGTTTGAACCTGTGTTTTTGCAGAATCTGCAAGTGGATATTTGGAGCCCTTTCAGGCCTTCGTTGGAAACGGGAATAGCTTCCCTTAAAAACTAAACAGAAGAGTTCTGTGAAACTGCTTTGTGTAGTATGAATCCAACTCACAGAGTTGAACACTTCCTTTGAAAGAGCAGTTTTGAAACACTCTTTTTGTAGAATCTGCAAGTGTTCGTTTGGAGCGCTTTGAGGCCTATGGTGGAAAAGGAAATATCTTCACATATAAACCAGGCAGAAGCATTCTCAGAAACCTCTTTATGATGTGTGCATTCAACTCGGAGAGATAAGCCTTCCTTTTGATAGAGCAGTTTTGAAAGTGTGTTTTGGCAGAATCTGCAAGTGGATACTTACAGCCCTTTCAGGCCTTCGTTGCAAACGGGAATATCTTCCCATAAAAACGAAACAGAAACGTTCTGTGAAACTGGTTTGTGAAGTATGAATCCAACTCACAGAGTTGAACACTTCTTTTGAAAGAGCAGCTTTGAAACACTCTTTTTGTAGAATCTACATGTGTTCATTTGGAGCGCTTTGAGGCCTATGGTGGAAAAGGAAATATCGTCACATAATACCTACACAGAAGCATTCTTTGAAACTTCTTTATGATGTGTGCATTCAACTCACAGAGTTGAACTTTCCTTTTCATGGAGCAGTTTGGAAAGAGTCTTTTTGCAGCATCTGCAAGTGGATATTTGGAGCTCTTTCAGGCCTTTGTTAGAAGCGGGAATATCTTCCCATAAAAACTGGACAGAAGCATTCTCACAAACTGCTTTGTGATGTGTGTGTTCAACTCACAGAGGTGAACCTTTCCTTTGCTAGAGCAGTTATGAAACACTCTTTTTGTAGAATCTGCAAGTGTTCATTTGGAGCGATTTGAGGCCTATGGTGGAAAAAGAAATATCTTCATATATAAACAAGGCAGAAGCATTCTCAGAATGCTCTTTATGATGTGTGCATTCAACTCAGAGAGATAAGCCTTCCTTTTGATAGAGCAGTTTTGCAACTGTGTTTTTGCAGAATCTGCAAGTGGATATTTGGAGCCCTTTCAGGCCTTCGTTGGAAACGGGAATATCTTCCCATAAAAACTAAACAGAAGCGTTCTGTGAAACTCCTTTGTGAAGTATGAATCCAACTCACAGAGTTGAACACTTCTTATGAAAGAGCAGCTTTGAAACACTCTTTTTGTAGAATCTGCAAGTGTTCGTTTGGAGCGCTTTGAGGCCTATGGTGGAAAAGGAAATATCTTCACATATAAACCAGGCAGAAGCATTCTCAGAAACCTCTTTATGATGTGTGCATTCAACTCGGAGAGATAAGCCTTCCTTTTGATAGAGCAGTTTTGAAACTGTGTTTTGGCAGAATCTGCAAGTGGATACTTGGAGCCCTTTCAGGCCTTCGTTGCAAACGGGAATATCTTCCGATAAAAACGAAACAGAAACCTTCTGTGAAACTGCTTTGTGAAGTATGAATCCAACTCACAGAGTTGAACACTTCTTTTGAAAGAGCAGCTTTGAAACACTCTTTTTGTAGAATCTACATGTGTTCATTTGGAGCGCTTTGAGGCCTATGGTGGAAAAGGAAATATCGTCACATAATACCTAGACAGAAGCATTCTTTGAAACTTCTTTATGATGTGTGCATTCAACTCACAGAGTTGAACTTTCCTTTTCATGGAGCAGTTTGGAAAGAGTCTTTTTGCAGCATCTGCAATAGGATACTTGGAGCTCTTTCAGGCCTTTGTTAGAAGCGGGAATATCTTCCCATAAAAACTGGACAGAAGCATTCTCACAAACTGCTTTGTGATGTGTGTGTTCAACTCACAGAGGTGAACCTTTCCTTTGCTAGAGCAGTTATGAAACACTCTTTTTGTAGAATCTGCAAGTGTTCATTTGGAGCGATTTGAGGCCTATGGTGGAAAAAGAAATATCTTCACATAAAACCTAGACAGAAGCATTCTTTGAAACTTCTTTATGATGTGTGCATTCAACTCACAGAGTTGAACCTTCTTTTTCATGGAGCAGTTTGGAAAGAGTCTTTTTGCAGCATCTGCAAGTGGATATTTGGAGCTCTTTCAGGCCTTTGCTAGAAGCGGGAATATCTTCCCATAAAAACTGGACAGAAGCATTCTCACAAACTGCTTTGAGATGTGTGTGTTCAACTCACAGAGGTGAACCTTTCCTTTGCTAGAGCAGTTATGAAACACTCTTTTTGTAGAATCTGCAAGTTTTCATTTGGAGCGATTTGAGGCCTATGGTGGAAAAAGAAATATCTTCATATATAAACAAGGCAGAAGCATTCTCAGAAAGCTCTTTATGATGTGTGCATTCAACTCAGAGAGATAAGCCTTCCTTTTGATAGAGCAGTTTTGCAACTGTGTTTTTGCAGAATCTGCAAGTGGATATTTGGAGCCCTTTCAGGCCTTCGTTGGAAACGGGAATATCTTCCCATAAAAACTAAACAGAAGCGTTCTGTGAAACTCCTTTGTGAAGTATGAATCCAACTCACAGAGTTGAACACTTCTTTTGAAAGAGCAGCTTTGAAACACTCTTTTTGTAGAATCTGCAAGTGTTCGTTTGGAGCGCTTTGAGGCCTATGGTGGAAAAGGAAATATCTTCACATATAAACCAGGCAGAAGCATTCTCAGAAACCTCTTTATGATGTGTGCATTCAACTCGGAGAGATAAGCCTTCCTTTTGATAGAGCAGTTTTGAAACTGTGTTTTGGCAGAATCTGCAAGTGGATACTTGGAGCCCTTTCAGGCCTTCGTTGCAAACGGGAATATCTTCCCATAAAAACGAAACAGAAACCTTCTGTGAAACTGCTTTGTGAAGTATGAATCCAACTCACAGAGTTGAACACTTCTTTTGAAAGAGCAGCTTTGAAACACTCTTTTTGTAGAATCTACATGTGTTCATTTGGAGCGCTTTGAGGCCTATGGTGGAAAAGGAAATATCGTCACATAATACCTAGACAGAAGCATTCTTTGAAACTTCTTTATGATGTGTGCATTCAACTCACAGAGTTGAACTTTCCTTTTCATGGAGCAGTTTGGAAAGAGTCTTTTTGCAGCATCTGCAATAGGATACTTGGAGCTCTTTCAGGCCTTTGTTAGAAGCGGGAATATCTTCCCATAAAAACTGGACAGAAGCATTCTCACAAACTGCTTTGTGATGTGTGTGTTCAACTCACAGAGGTGAACCTTTCCTTTGCTAGAGCAGTTATGAAACACTCTTTTTGTAGAATCTGCAAGTGTTCATTTGGAGCGATTTGAGGCCTATGGTGGAAAAAGAAATATCTTCATATATAAACAAGGCAGAAGCATTCTAAGAAAGCTCTTTATGATGTGTGCATTCAACTCAGAGAGATAAGCCTTCCTTTTGATAGAGCAGTTTTGCAACTGTGTTTTTGCAGAATCTGCAAGTGGATATTTGGAGTCCTTTCAGGCCTTCGTTGGAAACGAGAATATCTTCCCATAAAAACTAAACAGAAGAGTTCTGTGAAACTCCTTTGTGAAGTATGAATCCAACTCACAGAGTTGAACACTTCTTTTGAAAGAGCAGCTTTGAAACACTCTTTTTGTAGAATCTGCAAGTGTTCGTTTGGAGCGCTTTGAGGCCTATGGTGGAAAAGGAAATATCTTCACATATAAACCAGGCAGAAGCATTCTCAGAAACCTCTTTATGATGTGTGCATTCAACTCGGAGAGATAAACCTTCCTTTTGATAGAGCAGTTTTGAAACTGTGTTTTGGCAGAATCTGCAAGGGGATACTTGGAGCCCTTTCAGGCCTTCGTTGCAAACGGGAATATCTTCCGATAAAAACGAAACAGAAACCTTCTGTGAAACTGCTTTGTGAAGTATGAATCCACCTCACAGAGTTGAACACTTCTTTTGAAAGAGCAGCTTTGAAACACTCTTTTTGTAGAATCTACATGTGTTCATTTGGAGCGCTTTGAGGCCTATGGTGGAAAAGGAAATATCGTCACATAATACCTAGACAGAAGCATTCTTTGAAACTTCTTTATGATGTGTGCATTCAACTCACAGAGTTGAACTTTCCTTTTCATGGAGCAGTTTGGAAAGAGTCTTTTTGCAGCATCTGCAATAGGATACTTGGAGCTCTTTCAGGCCTTTGTTAGAAGCGGGACTATCTTCCCATAAAAACTGGACAGAAGCATTCTCACAAACTGCTTTGTGATGTGTGTGTTCAACTCACAGAGGTGAACCTTTCCTTTGCTAGAGCAGTTATGAAACACTCTTTTTGTAGAATCTGCAAGTGTTCATTTGGAGCGATTTGAGGCCTATGGTGGAAAAAGAAATATCTTCATATATAAACAAGGCAGAAGCATTCTCAGAAAGCTCTTTATGATGTGTGCATTCAACTCAGAGAGATAAGCCTTCCTTTTGATAGAGCAGTTTTGCAACTGTGTTTTTGCAGAATCTGCAAGTGGATATTTGGAGCCCTTTCAGGCCTTCGTTGGAAACGGGAATATCTTCCATTAAAAACTAAACAGAAGAGTTCTGTGAAACTGCTTTGTGTAGTATGAATCCAACTTACATAGTTGAACACTTCCTTTCAAAGAGCAGTTTTGAAACACTCTTTTTGTAGAATCTGCATGTGTTCGTTTGGAGCGCTTTGAGGCCTATGGTGGAAAAGGAAATATCTTCACATATAATCCAGGCAGAAGCATTCTCAGAAACCTCTTTATGATGTGTGCATTCAACTCGGAGAGATAAGCCTTCCTTTTGATAGAGCAGTTTTGCAACTGTGTTTTTGCAGAATCTGCAAGTGTATATTTGGAGCCCTTTCAGGCCTTCGTTGGAAACGGGAATATCTTCCCATAAAAACTAAACAGAAGCGTTCTGTGAAACTCCTTTGTGAAGTATGAATCCAACTCACAGAGTTGAACACTTCTTTTGAAAGAGCAGCTTTGAAACACTCTTTTTGTAGAATCTGCAAGTGTTCATTTGGAGCGCTTTGAGGCCTATGGTGGAAAAGGAAATATCTTCACATAAAACCTAGACAGAAGCATTCTTTGAAACTTCTTTATGATGTGTGCATTCAACTCACAGAGTTGAACATTCCTTTTCATGGAGCAGTTTGGAAAGAGTCTTTTTGCAGCATCTGCAAGTGGATATTTGGAGCTCTTTCAGGCCTTTGTTAGAAGCGGGAATATCTTCCCATTAAAACTGGACAGAAGCATTCTCACAAACTGCTTTGTGATGTGTGTGTTCAACTCACAGAGGTGAACATTTCCTTTGCTAGAGCAGTTATGAAACACTCTTTTTGTAGAATCTGCAAGTGTTCATTTGAAGCGCTTTGAGGCCTATGGTGGAAAAAGAAACATCTTCACATAAAACCTAGACAGAAGCATTCTTTGAAACTTCTTTATGATGTGTGCATTCAACTCACAGAGTTGAACCTTCTTTTTCATGGAGCAGTTTGGAAAGAGTCTTTTTGCAGCATCTGCAAGTGGATATTTGGAGCTCTTTCAGGCCTTTGCTAGAAGCGGGAATATCTTCCCATAAAAACTGGACAGAAGCATTCTCACAAACTGCTTTGTGATGTGTGTGTTCAACTCACAGAGGTGAACCTTTCCTTTGCTAGAGCAGTTATGAAACACTCTTTTTGTAGAATCTGCAAGTGTTCATTTGGAGCGATTTGAGGCCTATGGTGGAAAAAGAAATATCTTCATATATAAACAAGGCAGAAGCATTCTCAGAAAGCTCTTTATGATGTGTGCATTCAACTCAGAGAGATAAGCCTTCCTTTTGATAGAGCAGTTTTGAAACTGTATTTTTGCAGAATCTGCAAGTGGATATTTGGAGCCCTTTCAGGCCTTCGTTGGAAATGGGAATATCTTCCCATAAAAACTAAACAGAAGAGTTCTGTGAAACTGCTTTGTGTAGTATGAATCCAACTCACAGAGTTGAACACTTCCTTTGAAAGAGCAGTTTTGAAACACTCTTTTTGTAGAATCTGCAAGTGTTCGTTTGGAGCGCTTTGAGGCCTATGGTGGAAAAGGAAATATCTTCACATATAAACCAGGCAGAAGCATTCTCAGAAACCTCTTTATGATGTGTGCATTCAACTCGGAGAGATAAGCCTTCCTTTTGATAGAGCAGTTTTGAAACTGTGTTTTGGCAGAATCTGCAAGTGGATACTTGGAGCCCTTTCAGGCCTTCGTTGCAAACGGGAATATCTTCCGATAAAAACGAAACAGAAACCTTCTGTGAAACTGCTTTGTGAAGTATGAATCCACCTCACAGAGTTGAACACTTCTTTTGAAAGAGCAGCTTTGAAACACTCTTTTTGTAGAATCTACATGTGTTCATTTGGAGCGCTTTGAGGCCTATGGTGGAAAAGGAAATATCGTCACATAATACCTAGACAGAAGCATTCTTTGAAACTTCTTTATGATGTGTGCATTCAACTCACAGAGTTGAACTTTCCTTTTCATGGAGCAGTTTGGAAAGAGTCTTTTTGCAGCATCTGCAATAGGATACTTGGAGCTCTTTCAGGCCTTTGTTAGAAGCGGGACTATCTTCCCATAAAAACTGGACAGAAGCATTCTCACAAACTGCTTTGTGATGTGTGTGTTCAACTCACAGAGTTGAACCTTTCCTTTGCTAGAGCAGTTATGAAACACTCTTTTTGTAGAATCTGCAAGTGTTCATTTGGAGCGATTTGAGGCCTATGTTGGAAAAAGAAATATCTTCATATATAAACAAGGCAGAAGCATACTCAGAAAGCTCTTTATGATGTGTGCATTCAACTCAGAGAGATAAGCCTTCCTTTTGATAGAGCAGTTTTGCAACTGTGTTTTTGCAGAATCTGCAAGTGGATATTTGGAGCCCTTTCAGGCCTTCGTTGGAAACGGGAACATCTTCCATTAAAAACTAAACAGAAGAGTTCTGTGAAACTGCTTTGTGTAGTATGAATCCAACTTACAGAGTTGAACACTTCCTTTCAAAGAGCAGTTTTGAAACACTCTTTTTGTAGAATCTGCAAGTGTTCGTTTGGAGCGCTTTGAGGCCTATGGTGGAAAAGGAAATATCTTCACATATAATCCAGGCAGAAGCATTCTCAGAAACCTCTTTATGATGTGTGCATTCAACTCGGAGAGATAAGCCTTCCTTTTGATAGAGCAGTTTTGCAACTGTGTTTTTGCAGAATCTGCAAGTGTATATTTGGAGCCCTTTCAGGCCTTCGTTGGAAACGGGAATATCTTCCCATAAAAACTAAACAGAAGCGTTCTGTGAAACTCCTTTGTGAAGTATGAATCCAACTCACAGAGTTGAACACTTCTTTTGAAAGAGCAGCTTTGAAACACTCTTTTTGTAGAATCTGCAAGTGTTCATTTGGAGCGCTTTGAGGCCTATGGTGGAAAAGGAAATATCTTCACATAAAACCTAGACAGAAGCATTCTTTGAAACTTCTTTATGATGTGTGCATTCAACTCACAGAGTTGAACATTCCTTTTCATGGAGCAGTTTGGAAAGAGTCTTTTTGCAGCATCTGCAAGTGGATATTTGGAGCTCTTTCAGGCCTTTGTTAGAAGCGGGAATATCTTCCCATTAAAACTGGACAGAAGCATTCTCACAAACTGCTTTGTGATGTGTGTGTTCAACTCACAGAGGTGAACATTTCCTTTGCTAGAGCAGTTATGAAACACTCTTTTTGTAGAATCTGCAAGTGTTCATTTGAAGCGCTTTGAGGCCTATGGTGGAAAAAGAAACATCTTCACATAAAACCTAGACAGAAGCATTCTTTGAAACTTCTTTATGATGTGTGCATTCAACTCACAGAGTTGAACCTTCTTTTTCATGGAGCAGTTTGGAAAGAGTCTTTTTGCAGCATCTGCAAGTGGATATTTGGAGCTCTTTCAGGCCTTTGCTAGAAGCGGGAATATCTTCCCATAAAAACTGGACAGAAGCATTCTCACAAACTGCTTTGTGATGTGTGTGTTCAACTCACAGAGGTGAACCTTTCCTTTGCTAGAGCAGTTATGAAACACTCTTTTTGTAGAATCTGCAAGTGTTCATTTGGAGCGATTTGAGGCCTATGGTGGAAAAAGAAATATCTTCATATATAAACAAGGCAGAAGCATTCTCAGAAAGCTCTTTATGATGTGTGCATTCAACTCAGAGAGATAAGCCTTCCTTTTGATAGAGCAGTTTTGAAACTGTATTTTTGCAGAATCTGCAAGTGGATATTTGGAGCCCTTTCAGGCCTTCGTTGGAAATGGGAATATCTTCCCATAAAAACTAAACAGAAGAGTTCTGTGAAACTGCTTTGTGTAGTATGAATCCAACTCACAGAGTTGAACACTTCCTTTGAAAGAGCAGTTTTGAAACACTCTTTTTGTAGAATCTGCAAGTGTTCGTTTGGAGCGCTTTGAGGCCTATGGTGGAAAAGGAAATATCTTCACATATAAACCAGGCAGAAGCATTCTCAGAAACCTCTTTATGATGTGTGCATTCAACTCGGAGAGATAAGCCTTCCTTTTGATAGAGCAGTTTTGAAACTGTGTTTTGGCAGAATCTGCAAGTGGATACTTGGAGCCCTTTCAGGCCTTCGTTGCAAACGGGAATATCTTCCGATAAAAACGAAACAGAAACCTTCTGTGAAACTGCTTTGTGAAGTATGAATCCACCTCACAGAGTTGAACACTTCTTTTGAAAGAGCAGCTTTGAAACACTCTTTTTGTAGAATCTACATGTGTTCATTTGGAGCGCTTTGAGGCCTATGGTGGAAAAGGAAATATCGTCACATAATACCTAGACAGAAGCATTCTTTGAAACTTCTTTATGATGTGTGCATTCAACTCACAGAGTTGAACTTTCCTTTTCATGGAGCAGTTTGGAAAGAGTCTTTTTGCAGCATCTGCAATAGGATACTTGGAGCTCTTTCAGGCCTTTGTTAGAAGCGGGACTATCTTCCCATAAAAACTGGACAGAAGCATTCTCACAAACTGCTTTGTGATGTGTGTGTTCAACTCACAGAGTTGAACCTTTCCTTTGCTAAAGCAGTTATGAAACACTCTTTTTGTAGAATCTGCAAGTGTTCATTTGGAGCGATTTGAGGCCTATGTTGGAAAAAGAAATATCTTCATATATAAACAAGGCAGAAGCATACTCAGAAAGCTCTTTATGATGTGTGCATTCAACTCAGAGAGATAAGCCTTCCTTTTGATAGAGCAGTTTTGCAACTGTGTTTTTGCAGAATCTGCAAGTGGATATTTGGAGCCCTTTCAGGCCTTCGTTGGAAACGGGAATATCTTCCATTAAAAACTAAACAGAAGAGTTCTGTGAAACTGCTTTGTGTAGTATGAATCCAACTTACAGAGTTGAACACTTCCTTTCAAAGAGCAGTTTTGAAACACTCTTTTTGTAGAATCTGCAAGTGTTCGTTTGGAGCGCTTTGAGGCCTATGGTGGAAAAGGAAATATCTTCACATATAATCCAGGCAGAAGCATTCTCAGAAACCTCTTTATGATGTGTGCATTCAACTCGGAGAGATAAGCCTTCCTTTTCATAGAGCAGTTTTGAAACTGTGTTTTGGCAGAATCTGCAAGTGGATACTTGGAGCCCTTTCAGGCCTTCGTTGCAAACGGGAATATCTTCCGATAAAAACGAAACAGAAACCTTCTGTGAAACTGCTTTGTGAAGTATGAATCCACCTCACAGAGTTGAACACTTCTTTTGAAAGAGCAGCTTTGAAACACTCTTTTTGTAGAATCTACATGTGTTCATTTGGAGCGCTTTGAGGCCTATGGTGGAAAAGGAAATATCGTCACATAATACCTAGACAGAAGCATTCTTTGAAACTTCTTTATGATGTGTGCATTCAACTCACAGAGTTGAACTTTCCTTTTCATGGAGCAGTTTGGAAAGAGTCTTTTTGCAGCATCTGCAATAGGATACTTGGAGCTCTTTCAGGCCTTTGTTAGAAGCGGGACTATCTTCCCATAAAAACTGGACAGAAGCATTCTCACAAACTGCTTTGTGATGTGTGTGTTCAACTCACAGAGGTGAACCTTTCCTTTGCTAGAGCAGTTATGAAACACTCTTTTTGTAGAATCTGCAAGTGTTCATTTGGAGCGATTTGAGGCCTATGGTGGAAAAAGAAATATCTTCATATATAAACAAGGCAGAAGCATTCTCAGAAAGCTCTTTATGATGTGTGCATTCAACTCAGAGAGATAAGCCTTCCTTTTGATAGAGCAGTTTTGAAACTGTATTTTTGCAGAATCTGCAAGTGGATATTTGGAGCCCTTTCAGGCCTTCGTTGGAAACGGGAATATCTTCCCATAAAAACTAAACAGAAGAGTTCTGTGAAACTGCTTTGTGTAGTATGAATCCAACTCACAGAGTTGAACACTTCCTTTGAAAGAGCAGTTTTGAAACACTCTTTTTGTAGAATCTGCAAGTGTTCGTTTGGAGCGCTTTGAGGCCTATGGTGGAAAAGGAAATATCTTCACATATAAACCAGGCAGAAGCATTCTCAGAAACCTCTTTATGATGTGTGCATTCAACTCGGAGAGATAAGCCTTCCTTTTGATAGAGCAGTTTTGAAACTGTGTTTTGGCAGAATCTGCAAGTGGATACTTGGAGCCCTTTCAGGCCTTCGTTGCAAACGGGAATATCTTCCGATAAAAACGAAACAGAAACCTTCTGTGAAACTGCTTTGTGAAGTATGAATCCAACTCACAGAGTTGAACACTTCTTTTGAAAGAGCAGCTTTGAAACACTCTTTTTGTAGAATCTACATGTGTTCATTTGGAGCGCTTTGAGGCCTATGGTGGAAAAGGAAATATCGTCACATAATACCTAGACAGAAGCATTCTTTGAAACTTCTTTATGATGTGTGCATTCAACTCACAGAGTTGAACTTTCCTTTTCATGGAGCAGTTTGGAAAGAGTCTTTTTGCAGCATCTGCAATAGGATACTTGGAGCTCTTTCAGGCCTTTGTTAGAAGCGGGACTATCTTCCCATAAAAACTGGACAGAAGCATTCTCACAAACTGCTTTGTGATGTGTGTGTTCAACTCACAGAGGTGAACCTTTCCTTTGCTAGAGCAGTTATGAAACACTCTTTTTGTAGAATCTGCAAGTGTTCATTTGGAGCGATTTGAGGCCTACGGTGGAAAAAGAAATATCTTCATATATAAACAAGGCAGAAGCATTCTCAGAAAGCTCTTTATGATGTGTGTATTCAACTCAGAGAGATAAGCCTTCCTTTTGATAGAGCAGTTTTGCAACTGTGTTTTTGCAGAATCTGCAAGTGGATATTTGGAGCCCTTTAAGGCCTTCGTTGGAAACGGGAATATCTTCCCATAAAAACTAAACAGAAGCGTTCTGTGAAACTCCTTTGTGAAGTATGAATCCAACTCACAGAGTTGAACACTTCTTTTGAAAGAGCAGCTTTGAAACACTCTTTTTGTAGAATCTGCAAGTGTTCGTTTGGAGCGCTTTGAGGCCTATGGTGGAAAAGGAAATATCTTCACATATAAACCAGGCAGAAGCATTCTCAGAAACCTCTTTATGATGTGTGCATTCAACTCGGAGAGATAAGCCTTCCTTTTGATAGAGCAGTTTTGAAACTGTGTTTTGGCAGAATCTGCAAGTGGATACTTGGAGCCCTTTCAGGCCTTCGTTGCAAACGGGAATATCTTCCGATAAAAACGAAACAGAAAACTTCTGTGAAACTGCTTTGTGAAGTATGAATCCAACTCACAGAGTTGAACACTTCTTTTGAAAGAGCAGCTTTGAAACACTCTTTTTGTAGAATCTACATGTGTTCATTTGGAGCGCTTTGAGGCCTATGGTGGAAAAGGAAATATCGTCACATAATACCTAGACAGAAGCATTCTTTGAAACTTCTTTATGATGTGTGCATTCAACTCACAGAGTTGAACTTTCCTTTTCATGGGGTAGTTTGGAAAGAGTCTTTTTGCAGCATCTGCAATAGGATACTTGGAGCTCTTTCAGGCCTTTGTTAGAAGCGGGAATATCTTCCCATAAAAACTGGACAGAAGCATTCTCACAAACTGCTTTGTGATGTGTGTGTTCAACTCACAGAGGTGAACCTTTCCTTTGCTAGAGCAGTTATGAAACACTCTTTTTGTAGAATCTGCAAGTGTTCATTTGGAGCGATTTGAGGCCTATGGTGGAAAAAGAAATATCTTCATACATAAACAAGGCAGAAGCATTCTCAGAAAGCTCTTTATGATGTGTGCATTCAACTCAGAGAGATAAGCCTTCCTTTTGATAGAGCAGTTTTGCAACTGTGTTTTTGCAGAATCTGCAAGTGGATATTTGGAGCCCTTTCAGGCCTTCGTTGGAAACGGGAATATCTTCCATTAAAAACTAAACAGAAGAGTTCTGTGAAACCGCTTTGTGTAGTATGAATCCAACTTACAGAGTTGAACACTTCCTTTCAAAGAGCAGTTTTGAAACACTCTTTTTGTAGAATCTGCAAGTGTTCGTTTGGAGCGCTTTGAGGCCTATGGTGGAAAAGGAAATATCTTCACATATAATCCAGGCAGAAGCATTCTCAGAAACCTCTTTATGATGTGTGCATTCAACTCGGAGAGATAAGCCTTCCTTTTGATAGAGCAGTTTTGCAACTGTGTTTTTGCAGAATCTGCAAGTGTATATTTGGAGCCCTTTCAGGCCTTCGTTGGAAACGGGAATATCTTCCCATAAAAACTAAACAGAAGCGTTCTGTGAAACTCCTTTGTGAAGTATGAATCCAACTCACAGAGTTGAACACTTCTTTTGAAAGAGCAGCTTTGAAACACTCTTTTTGTAGAATCTGCAAGTGTTCATTTGGAGCGCTTTGAGGCCTATGGTGGAAAAGGAAATATCTTCACATAAAACCTAGACAGAAGCATTCTTTGAAACTTCTTTATGATGTGTGCATTCAACTCACAGAGTTGAACATTCCTTTTCATGGAGCAGTTTGGAAAGAGTCTTTTTGCAGCATCTGCAAGTGGATATTTGGAGCTCTTTCAGGCCTTTGTTAGAAGCGGGAATATCTTCCCATTAAAACTGGACAGAAGCATTCTCACAAACTGCTTTGTGATGTGTGTGTTCAACTCACAGAGGTGAACATTTCCTTTGCTAGAGCAGTTATGAAACACTCTTTTTGTAGAATCTGCAAGTGTTCATTTGGAGCGCTTTGAGGCCTATGGTGGAAAAAGAAATATCTTCACATAAAACCTAGACAGAAGCATTCTTTGAAACTTCTTTATGATGTGTGCATTCAACTCACAGAGTTGAACCTTCTTTTTCATGGAGCAGTTTGGAAAGAGTCTTTTTGCAGCATCTGCAAGTGGATATTTGGAGCTCTTTCAGGCCTTTGCTAGAAGCGGGAATATCTTCCCATAAAAACTGGACAGAAGCATTCTCACAAACTGCTTTGTGATGTGTGTGTTCAACTCACAGAGGTGAACCTTTCCTTTGCTAGAGCAGTTATGAAACACTCTTTTTGTAGAATCTGCAAGTGTTCATTTGGAGCGATTTGAGGCCTATGGTGGAAAAAGAAATATCTTCATATATAAACAAGGCAGAAGCATTCTCAGAAAGCTCTTTATGATGTGTGTATTCAACTCAGAGAGATAAGCCTTCCTTTTGATAGAGCAGTTTTGCAACTGTGTTTTTGCAGAATCTGCAAGTGGATATTTGGAGCCCTTTCAGGCCTTCGTTGGAAACGGGAATATCTTCCCATAAAAACTAAACAGAAGCGTTCTGTGAAACTCCTTTGTGAAGTATGAATCCAACTCACAGAGTTGAACACTTCTTTTGAAAGAGCAGCTTTGAAACACTCTTTTTGTAGAATCTGCAAGTGTTCGTTTGGAGCGCTTTGAGGCCTATGGTGGAAAAGGAAATATCTTCACATATAAACCAGGCAGAAGCATTCTCAGAAACCTCTTTATGATGTGTGCATTCAACTCGGAGAGATAAGCCTTCCTTTTGATAGAGCAGTTTTGAAACTGTGTTTTGGCAGAATCTGCAAGTGGATACTTGGAGCCCTTTCAGGCCTTCGTTGCAAACGGGAATATCTTCCGATAAAAACGAAACAGAAACCTTCTGTGAAACTGCTTTGTGAAGTATGAATCCAACTCACAGAGTTGAACACTTCTTTTGAAAGAGCAGCTTTGAAACACTCTTTTTGTAGAAACTACATGTGTTCATTTGGAGCGCTTTGAGGCCTATGGTGGAAAAGGAAATATCGTCACATAATACCTAGACAGAAGCATTCTTTGAAACTTCTTTATGATGTGTGCATTCAACTCACAGAGTTGAACTTTCCTTTTCATGGAGCAGTTTGGAAAGAGTCTTTTTGCAGCATCTGCAATAGGATACTTGGAGCTCTTTCAGGCCTTTGTTAGAAGCGGGAATATCTTCCCATAAAAACTGGACAGAAGCATTCTCACAAACTGCTTTGTGATGTGTGTGTTCAACTCACAGAGGTGAACCTTTCCTTTGCTAGAGCAGTTATGAAACACTCTTTTTGTAGAATCTGCAAGTGTTCATTTGGAGCGATTTGAGGCCTATGGTGGAAAAAGAAATATCTTCATATATAAACAAGGCAGAAGCATTCTCAGAAAGCTCTTTATGATGTGTGCATTCAACTCAGAGAGATAAGCCTTCCTTTTGATAGAGCAGTATTGCAACTGTGTTTTTGCAGAATCTGCAAGTGGATATTTGGAGCCCTTTCAGGCCTTCGTTGGAAACGGGAATATCTTCCCATAAAAACAAAACAGAAGCGTTCTGTGAAACTCCTTTGTGAAGTATGAATTCAACTCACAGAGTTGAACACTTCTTTTGAAAGAGCAGCTTTGAAGCACTCTTTTTGTAGAATCTGCAAGTGTTCGTTTGGAGCGCTTTGAGGCCTATGGTGGAAAAGGAAATATCTTCACATATAAACCAGGCAGAAGCATTCTCAGAAAACTCTTTATGATGTGTGCATTCAACTCGGAGAGATAAGCCTTCCTTTTCATAGAGCAGTTTTGAAACTGTGTTTTGGCAGAATCTGCAAGTGGATACTTGGAGCCCTTTCAGGCCTTCGTTGCAAACGAGAATATCTTCCGATAAAAACGAAACAGAAACCTTCTGTGAAACTGCTTTGTGAAGTATGAATCCACCTCACAGAGTTGAACACTTCTTTTGAAAGAGCAGCTTTGAAACACTCTTTTTGTAGAATCTACATGTGTTCATTTGGAGCGCTTTGAGGCCTATGGTGGAAAAGGAAATATCGTCACATAATACCTAGACAGAAGCATTCTTTGAAACTTCTTTATGATGTGTGCATTCAACTCACAGAGTTGAACTTTCCTTTTCATGGAGCAGTTTGGAAAGAGTCTTTTTGCAGCATCTGCAATAGGATACTTGGAGCTCTTTCAGGCCTTTGTTAGAAGCGGGACTATCTTCCCATAAAAACTGGACAGAAGCATTCTCACAAACTGCTTTGTGATGTGTGTGTTCAACTCACAGAGGTGAACCTTTCCTTTGCTAGAGCAGTTATGGAACACTCTTTTTGTAGAATCTGCAAGTGTTCATTTGGAGCGATTTGAGGCCTATGGTGGAAAAAGAAATATCTTCATATATAAACAAGGCAGAAGCATTCTCAGAAAGCTCTTTATGATGTGTGCATTCAACTCAGAGAGATAAGCCTTCCTTTTGATAGAGCAGTTTTGCAACTGTGTTTTTGCAGAATCTGCAAGTGGATATTTGGAGCCCTTTCAGGCCTTCGTTGGAAACGGGAATATCTTCCCATAAAAACTAAACAGAAGCGTTCTGTGAAACTCCTTTGTGAAGTATGAATCCAACTCACAGAGTTGAACACTTCTTTTGAAAGAGCAGCTTTGAAACACTCTTTTTGTAGAATCTGCAAGTGTTCGTTTGGAGCGCTTTGAGGCCTATGGTGGAAAAGGAAATATCTTCACATATAAACCAGGCAGAAGCATTCTCAGAAACCTCTTTATGATGTGTGCATTCAACTCGGAGAGATAAGCCTTCCTTTTGATAGAGCAGTTTTGAAACTGTGTTTTGGCAGAATCTGCAAGTGGATACTTGGAGCCCTTTCAGGCCTTCGTTGCAAACGGGAATATCTTCCGATAAAAACGAAACAGAAACCTTCTGTGAAACTGCTTTGTGAAGTATGAATCCAACTCACAGAGTTGAACACTTCTTTTGAAAGAGCAGCTTTGAAACACTCTTTTTGTAGAATCTACATGTGTTCATTTGGAGCGCTTTGAGGCCTATGGTGGAAAAGGAAATATCGTCACATAATACCTAGACAGAAGCATTCTTTGAAACTTCTTTATGATGTGTGCATTCAACTCACAGAGTTGAACTTTCCTTTTCATGGAGCAGTTTGGAAAGAGTCTTTTTGCAGCATCTGCAATAGGATACTTGGAGCTCTTTCAGGCCTTTGTTAGAAGCGGGAATATCTTCCCATAAAAACTGGACAGAAGCATTCTCACAAACTGCTTTGTGATGTGTGTGTTCAACTCACAGAGGTGAACCTTTCCTTTGCTAGAGCAGTTATGAAACACTCTTTTTGTAGAATCTGCAAGTGTTCATTTGGAGCGATTTGAGGCCTATGGTGGAAAAAGAAATATCTTCATATATAAACAAGGCAGAAGCATTCTCAGAAAGCTCTTTATGATGTGTGCATTCAACTCAGAGAGATAAGCCTTCCTTTTGATAGAGCAGTATTGCAACTGTGTTTTTGCAGAATCTGCAAGTGGATATTTGGAGCCCTTTCAGGCCTTCGTTGGAAACGGGAATATCTTCCCATAAAAACTAAACAGAAGCGTTCTGTGAAACTCCTTTGTGAAGTATGAATTCAACTCACAGAGTTGAACACTTCTTTTGAAAGAGCAGCTTTGAAGCACTCTTTTTGTAGAATCTGCAAGTGTTCGTTTGGAGCGCTTTGAGGCGTATGGTGGAAAAGGAAATATCTTCACATATAAACCAGGCAGAAGCATTCTCAGAAACCTCTTTATGATGTGTGCATTCAACTCGGAGAGATAAGCCTTCCTTTTTCATAGAGCAGTTTTGAAACTGTGTTTTGGCAGAATCTGCAAGTGGATACTTGGAGCCCTTTCAGGCCTTCGTTGCAAACGGGAATATCTTCCGATAAAAACGAAACAGAAACCTTCTGTGAAACTGCTTTGTGAAGTATGAATCCAACTCACAGAGTTGAACACTTCTTTTGAAAGAGCAGCTTTGAAACACTCTTTTTGTAGAATCTACATGTGTTCATTTGGAGCGCTTTGAGGCCTATGGTGGAAAAGGAAATATCGTCACATAATACCTAGACAGAAGCATTCTTTGAAACTTCTTTATGATGTGTGCATTCAACTCACAGAGTTGAACTTTCCTTTTCATGGGGCAGTTTGGAAAGAGTCTTTTTGCAGCATCTGCAATAGGATACTTGGAGCTCTTTCAGGCCTTTGTTAGAAGCGGGAATATCTTCCCATAAAAACTGGACAGAAGCATTCTCACAAACTGCTTTGTGATGTGTGTGTTCAACTCACAGAGGTGAACCTTTCCTTTGCTAGAGCAGTTATGAAACACTCTTTTTGTAGAATCTGCAAGTGTTCATTTGGAGCGATTTGAGGCCTATGGTGGAAAAAGAAATATCTTCATATATAAACAAGGCAGAAGCATTCTCAGAAAGCTCTTTATGATGTGTGCATTCAACTCAGAGAGATAAGCCTTCCTTTTGATAGAGCAGTTTTGCAACTGTGTTTTTGCAGAATCTGCAAGTGGATATTTGGAGCCCTTTCAGGCCTTCGTTGGAAACGGGAATATCTTCCATTAAAAACTAAACAGAAGAGTTCTGTGAAACTGCTTTGTGTAGTATGAATCCAACTTACAGAGTTGAACACTTCCTTTCAAAGAGCAGTTTTGAAACACTCTTTTTGTAGAATCTGCAAGTGTTCGTTTGGAGCGCTTTGAGGCCTATGGTGGAAAAGGAAATATCTTCACATATAATCCAGGCAGAAGCATTCTCAGAAACCTGTTTATGATGTGTGCATTCAACTCGGAGAGATAAGCCTTCCTTTTGATAGAGCAGTTTTGCAACTGTGTTTTTGCAGAATCTGCAAGTGTATATTTGGAGCCCTTTCAGGCCTTCGTTGGAAACGGGAATATCTTCCCATAAAAACTAAACAGAAGCGTTCTGTGAAACTCCTTTGTGAAGTATGAATCCAACTCACAGAGTTGAACACTTCTTTTGAAAGAGCAGCTTTGAAACACTCTTTTTGTAGAATCTGCAAGTGTTCATTTGGAGCGCTTTGAGGCCTATGGTGGAAAAGGAAATATCTTCACATAAAACCTAGACAGAAGCATTCTTTGAAACTTCTTTATGATGTGTGCATTCAACTCACAGAGTTGAACATTCCTTTTCATGGAGCAGTTTGGAAAGAGTCTTTTTGCAGCATCTGCAAGTGGATATTTGGAGCTCTTTCAGGCCTTTGTTAGAAGCGGGAATATCTTCCCATTAAAACTGGACAGAAGCATTCTCACAAACTGCTTTGTGATGTGTGTGTTCAACTCACAGAGGTGAACATTTCCTTTGCTAGAGCAGTTATGAAACACTCTTTTTGTAGAATCTGCAAGTGTTCATTTGGAGCGCTTTGAGGCCTATGGTGGAAAAAGAAATATCTTCACATAAAACCTAGACAGAAGCATTCTTTGAAACTTCTTTATGATGTGTGCATTCAACTCACAGAGTTGAACCTTCTTTTTCATGGAGCAGTTTGGAAAGAGTCTTTTTGCAGCATCTGCAAGTGGATATTTGGAGCTCTTTCAGGCCTTTGCTAGAAGCGGGAATATCTTCCCATGAAAACTAAACAGAAGAGTTCTGTGAAACTCCTTTGTGAAGTATGAATCCAACTCACAGAGTTGAACACTTCTTTTGAAAGAGCAGCTTTGAAACACTCTTTTTGTAGAATCTGCAAGTGTTCGTTTGGAGCGCTTTGAGGCCTATGGTGGAAAAGGAAATATCTTCACATATAAACCAGGCAGAAGCATTCTCAGAAACCTCTTTATGATGTGTGCATTCAACTCGGAGAGATAAGCCTTCCTTTTGATAGAGCAGTTTTGAAACTGTGTTTTGGCAGAATCTGCAAGTGGATACTTGGAGCCCTTTCAGGCCTTCGTTGCAAACGGGAATATCTTCCGATAAAAACGAAACAGAAACCTTCTGTGAAACTGCTTTGTGAAGTATGAATCCACCTCACAGAGTTGAACACTTCTTTTGAAAGAGCAGCTTTGAAACACTCTTTTTGTAGAATCTACATGTGTTCATTTGGAGCGCTTTGAGGCCTATGGTGGAAAAGGAAATATCGTCACATAATACCTAGACAGAAGGATTCTTTGAAACTTCTTTATGATGTGTGCATTCAACTCACAGAGTTGAACTTTCCTTTTCATGGAGCAGTTTGGAAAGAGTCTTTTTGCAGCATCTGCAAGTGGATATTTGGAGCTCTTTCAGGCCTTTGTTAGAAGCGGGAATATCTTCCCATAAAAACTAAAGAGAAGCGTTCTGTGAAACTGCTTTGTGTAGTATGAATCCAACTCACAGAGTTGAACACTTCCTTTGAAAGAGCAGTTATGAAACACTCTTTTTGTAGAATCTGCAAGTGTTCGTTTGGAGCGCTTTGAGGCCTATGGTGGAAAAGGAAATATCTTCACATATAAACCAGGCAGAAGCATTCTCAGAAACCTCTTTATGATGTGTGCATTCAACTCGGAGAGATAAGCCTTCCTTTTGATAGAGCAGTTTTGCAACTGTGTTTTTGCAGAATCTGCAAGTGTATATTTGGAGCCCTTTCAGGCCTTCGTTGGAAACGGGAATATCTTCCCATAAAAACTAAACAGAAGCGTTCTGTGAAACTCCTTTGTGAAGTATGAATCCAACTCACAGAGTTGAACACTTCTTTTGAAAGAGCAGCTTTGAAACACTCTTTTTGTAGAATCTGCAAGTGTTCATTTGGAGCGCTTTGAGGCCTATGGTGGAAAAGGAAATATCTTCACATAAAACCTAGACAGAAGCATTCTTTGAAACTTCTTTATGATGTGTGCATTCAACTCACAGAGTTGAACATTCCTTTTCATGGAGCAGTTTGGAAAGAGTCTTTTTGCAGCATCTGCAAGTGGATATTTGGAGCTCTTTCAGGCCTTTGTTAGAAGCGGGAATATCTTCCCATTAAAACTGGACAGAAGCATTCTCACAAACTGCTTTGTGATGTGTGTGTTCAACTCACAGAGGTGAACATTTCCTTTGCTAGAGCAGTTATGAAACACTCTTTTTGTAGAATCTGCAAGTGTTCATTTGGAGCGCTTTGAGGCCTATGGTGGAAAAAGAAATATCTTCACATAAAACCTAGACAGAAGCATTCTTTGAAACTTCTTTATGATGTGTGCATTCAACTCACAGAGTTGAACCTTCTTTTTCATGGAGCAGTTTGGAAAGAGTCTTTTTGCAGCATCTGCAAGTGGATATTTGGAGCTCTTTCAGGCCTTTGCTAGAAGCGGGAATATCTTCCCATAAAAACTGGACAGAAGCATTCTCACAAACTGCTTTGTGATGTGTGTGTTCAACTCACAGAGGTGAACCTTTCCTTTGCTAGAGCAGTTATGAAACACTCTTTTTGTAGAATCTGCAAGTGTTCATTTGGAGCGATTTGAGGCCTATGGTGGAAAAAGAAATATCTTCATATATAAACAAGGCAGAAGCATTCTCAGAAAGCTCTTTATGATGTGTGCATTCAACTCAGAGAGATAAGCCTTCCTTTTGATAGAGCAGTTTTGCAACTGTGTTTTTGCAGAATCTGCAAGTGGATATTTGGAGTCCTTTCAGGCCTTCGTTGGAAACGGGAATATCTTCCCATGAAAACTAAACAGAAGAGTTCTGTGAAACTCCTTTGTGAAGTATGAATCCAACTCACAGAGTTGAACACTTCTTTTGAAAGAGCAGCTTTGAAACACTCTTTTTGTAGAATCTGCAAGTGTTCGTTTGGAGCGCTTTGAGGCCTATGGTGGAAAAGGAAATATCTTCACATATAAACCAGGCAGAAGCATTCTCAGAAACCTCTTTATGATGTGTGCATTCAACTCGGAGAGATAAGCCTTCCTTTTGATAGAGCAGTTTTGAAACTGTGTTTTGGCAGAATCTGCAAGTGGATACTTGGAGCCCTTTCAGGCCTTCGTTGCAAAAGGGAATATCTTCCGATAAAAACGAAACAGAAACATTCTGTGAAACTGCTTTGTGAAGTATGAATCCACCTCACAGAGTTGAACACTTCTTTTGAAAGAGCAGCTTTGAAACACTCTTTTTGTAGAATCTACATGTGTTCATTTGGAGCGCTTTGAGGCCTATGGTGGAAAAGGAAATATCGTCACATAATACCTAGACAGAAGCATTCTTTGAAACTTCTTTATGATGTGTGCATTCAACTCACAGAGTTGAACTTTCCTTTTCATGGAGCAGTTTGGAAAGAGTCTTTTTGCAGCATCTGCAATAGGATACTTGGAGCTCTTTCAGGCCTTTGTTAGAAGCGGGACTATCTTCCCATAAAAACTGGACAGAAGCATTCTCACAAACTGCTTTGTGATGTGTGTGTTCAACTCACAGAGGTGAACCTTTCCTTTGCTAGAGCAGTTATGAAACACTCTTTTTGTAGAATCTGCAAGTGTTCATTTGGAGCGATTTGAGGCCTATGGTGGAAAAAGAAATATCTTCATATATAAACAAGGCAGAAGCATTCTCAGAAAGCTCTTTATGATGTGTGCATTCAACTCAGAGAGATAAGCCTTCCTTTTGATAGAGCAGTTTTGCAACTGTGTTTTTGCAGAATCTGCAAGTGGATATTTGGAGTCCTTTCAGGCCTTCGTTGGAAACGAGAATATCTTCCCATAAAAACTAAACAGAAGAGTTCTGTGAAACTCCTTTGTGAAGTATGAATCCAACTCACAGAGTTGAACACTTCTTTTGAAAGAGCAGCTTTGAAACACTCTTTATGTAGAATCTGCAAGTGTTCGTTTGGAGCGCTTTGAGGCCTATGGTGGAAAAGGAAATATCTTCACATATAAACCAGGCAGAAGCATTCTCAGAAACCTCTTTATGATGTGTGCATTCAACTCGGAGAGATAAACCTTCCTTTTGATAGAGCAGTTTTGAAACTGTGTTTTGGCAGAATCTGCAAGTGGATACTTGGAGCCCTTTCAGGCCTTCGTTGCAAACGGGAATATCTTCCGATAAAAACGAAACAGAAACCTTCTGTGAAACTGCTTTGTGAAGTATGAATCCACCTCACAGAGTTGAACACTTCTTTTGAAAGAGCAGCTTTGAAACACTCTTTTTGTAGAATCTACATGTGTTCATTTGGAGCGCTTTGAGGCCTATGGTGGAAAAGGAAATATCGTCACATAATACCTAGACAGAAGGATTCTTTGAAACTTCTTTATGATGTGTGCATTCAACTCACAGAGTTGAACTTTCCTTTTCATGGAGCAGTTTGGAAAGAGTCTTTTTGCAGCATCTGCAAGTGGATATTTGGAGCTCTTTCAGGCCTTTGTTAGAAGCGGGAATATCTTCCCATAAAAACTAAAGAGAAGCGTTCTGTGAAACTGCTTTGTGTAGTATGAATCCAACTCACAGAGTTGAACACTTCCTTTGAAAGAGCAGTTATGAAACACTCTTTTTGTAGAATCTGCAAGTGTTCGTTTGGAGCGCTTTGAGGCCTATGGTGGAAAAGGAAATATCTTCACATATAAACCAGGCAGAAGCATTCTCAGAAACCTCTTTATGATGTGTGCATTCAACTCGGAGAGATAAGCCTTCCTTTTGATAGAGCAGTTTTGCAACTGTGTTTTTGCAGAATCTGCAAGTGTATATTTGGAGCCCTTTCAGGCCTTCGTTGGAAACGGGAATATCTTCCCATAAAAACTAAACAGAAGCGTTCTGTGAAACTCCTTTGTGAAGTATGAATCCAACTCACAGAGTTGAACACTTCTTTTGAAAGAGCAGCTTTGAAACACTCTTTTTGTAGAATCTGCAAGTGTTCATTTGGAGCGCTTTGAGGCCTATGGTGGAAAAGGAAATATCTTCACATAAAACCTAGACAGAAGCATTCTTTGAAACTTCTTTATGATGTGTGCATTCAACTCACAGAGTTGAACATTCCTTTTCATGGAGCAGTTTGGAAAGAGTCTTCTTGCAGCATCTGCAAGTGGATATTTGGAGCTCTTTCAGGCCTTTGTTAGAAGCGGGAATATCTTCCCATTAAAACAGGACAGAAGCATTCTCACAAACTGCTTTGTGATGTGTGTGTTCAACTCACAGAGGTGAACCTTTCCTTTGCTAGAGCAGTTATGAAACACTCTTTTTGTAGAATCTGCAAGTGTTCATTTGGAGCGCTTTGAGGCCTATGGTGGAAAAAGAAATATCTTCACATAAAACCTAGACAGAAGCATTCTTTGAAACTTCTTTATGATGTGTGCATTCAACTCACAGAGTTGAACCTTCTTTTTCATGGAGCAGTTTGGAAAGAGTCTTTTTGCAGCATCTGCAAGTGGATATTTGGAGCTCTTTCAGGCCTTTGTTAGAAGCGGGAATATCTTCCCATAAAAACTAAACCGAAGCATTCTCACAAACTGCTTTGCGATGTGTGTGTTCAACTCACAGAGGTGAACCTTTCCTTTGCTAGAGCAGTTATGAAACACTCTTTTTGTAGAATCTGCAAGTGTTCATTTGGAGCGCTTTGAGGCCTATGGTGGAAAAAGAAATATCTTCATATATAAACAAGGCAGAAGCATTCTCAGAAACCCCTTTATGATGTGTGCATTCAACTCAGAGAGATAAGCCTTCCTTTTGATAGAGCAGTTTTGAACCTGTGTTTTTGCAGAATCTGCAAGTGGATATTTGGAGCCCTTTCAGGCCTTCGTTGGAAACGGGAATATCTTCCCATAAAAACTAAACAGAAGAGTTCTGTGAAACTGCTTTGTGTAGTATGAATCCAACTCACAGAGTTGAACACTTCCTTTGAAAGAGCAGTTTTGAAACACTCTTTTTGTAGAATCTGCAAGTGTTCGTTTGGAGCGCTTTGAGGCCTATGGTGGAAAAGGAAATATCTTCACATATAAACCAGGCAGAAGCATTCTCAGAAACCTCTTTATGATGTGTGCATTCAACTCGGAGAGATAAGCCTTCCTTTTGATAGAGCAGTTTTGAAAGTGTGTTTTGGCAGAATCTGCAAGTGGATACTTAGAGCCCTTTCAGGCCTTCGTTGCAAACGGGAATATCTTCGCATAAAAACGAAACAGAAACGTTCTGTGAAACTCCTTTGTGAAGTATGAATCCAACTCACAGAGTTGAACACTTCTTTTGAAAGAGCAGCTTTGAAACACTCTTTTTGTAGAATCTGCAAGTGTTCATTTGGAGCGCTTTGAGGCCTATGGTGGAAAAGGAAATATCGTCACATAATACCTAGACAGAAGCATTCTTTGAAACTTCTTTATGATGTGTGCATTCAACTCACAGAGTTGAACTTTCCTTTTCATGGAGCAGTTTGGAAAGAGTCTTTTTGCAGCATCTGCAATAGGATACTTGGAGCTCTTTCAGGCCTTTGTTAGAAGCGGGAATATCTTCCCATAAAAACTGGACAGAAGCATTCTCACAAACTGCTTTGTGATGTGTGTGTTCAACTCACAGAGGTGAACCTTTCCTTTGCTAGAGCAGTTATGAAACACTCTTTTTGTAGAATCTGCAAGTGTTCATTTGGAGCGATTTGAGGCCTATGGTGGAAAAAGAAATATCTTCATATATAAACAAGGCAGAAGCATTCTCAGAAAGCTCTTTATGATGTGTGCATTCAACTCAGAGAGATAAGCCTTCCTTTTGATAGAGCAGTATTGCAACTGTGTTTTTGCAGAATCTGCAAGTGGATATTTGGAGCCCTTTCAGGCCTTCGTTGGAAACGGGAATATCTTCCCATAAAAACTAAACAGAAGCGTTCTGTGAAACTCCTTTGTGAAGTATGAATTCAACTCACAGAGTTGAACACTTCTTTTGAAAGAGCAGCTTTGAAGCACTCTTTTTGTAGAATCTGCAAGTGTTCGTTTGGAGCGCTTTGAGGCCTATGGTGGAAAAGGAAATATCTTCACATATAAACCAGGCAGAAGCATTCTCAGAAAACTATTTATGATGTGTGCATTCAACTCGGAGAGATAAGCCTTCCTTTTCATAGAGCAGTTTTGAAACTGTGTTTTGGCAGAATCTGCAAGTGGATACTTGGAGCCCTTTCAGGCCTTCGTTGCAAACGGGAATATCTTCCGATAAAAACGAAACAGAAACCTTCTGTGAAACTGCTTTGTGAAGTATGAATCCAACTCACAGAGTTGAACACTTCTTTTGAAAGAGCAGCTTTGAAACACTCTTTTTGTAGAATCTACATGTGTTCATTTGGAGCGCTTTGAGGCCTATGGTGGAAAAGGAAATATCGTCACATAATACCTAGACAGAAGCATTCTTTGAAACTTCTTTATGATGTGTGCATTCAACTCACAGAGTTGAACTTTCCTTTTCATGGAGCAGTTTGGAAAGAGTCTTTTTGCAGCATCTGCAAGTGGATATTTGGAGCTCTTTCAGGCCTTTGTTAGAAGCGGGAATATCTTCCCATAAAAACTAAACCGAAGCATTCTCACAAACTGCTTTGTGATGTGTGTGTTCAACTCACAGAGGTGAACCTTTCCTTTGCTAGAGCAGTTATGAAACACTCTTTTTGTAGAATCTGCAAGTGTTCATTTGGAGCGCTTTGAGGCCTATGGTGGAAAAAGAAATATCTTCACATAAAACCTAGACAGAAGCATTCTTTGAAACTTCTTTATGATGTGTGCATTCAACTCACAGAGTTGAACCTTCTTTTTCATGGAGCAGTTTGGAAAGAGTCTTTTTGCAGCATCTGCAAGTGGATATTTGGAGCTCTTTCAGGCCTTTGCTAGAAGCGGGAATATCTTCCCATAAAAACTGGACAGAAGCATTCTCACAAACTGCTTTGTGATGTGTGTGTTCAACTCACAGAGGTGAACCTTTCCTTTGCTAGAGCAGTTATGAAACACTCTTTTTGTAGAATCTGCAAGTGTTCATTTGGAGCGATTTGAGGCCTATGGTGGAAAAAGAAATATCTTCATATATAAACAAGGCAGAAGCATTCTCAGAAAGCTCTTTATGATGTGTGCATTCAACTCAGAGAGATAAGCCTTCCTTTTGATAGAGCAGTTTTGCAACTGTGTTTTTGCAGAATCTGCAAGTGGATATTTGGAGTCCTTTCAGGCCTTCGTTGGAAACGGGAATATCTTCCCATGAAAACTAAACAGAAGAGTTCTGTGAAACTCCTTTGTGAAGTATGAATCCAACTCACAGAGTTGAACACTTCTTTTGAAAGAGCAGCTTTGAAACACTCTTTTTGTAGAATCTGCAAGTGTTCGTTTGGAGCGCTTTGAGGCCTATGGTGGAAAAGGAAATATCTTCACATATAAACCAGGCAGAAGCATTCTCAGAAACCTCTTTATGATGTGTGCATTCAACTCGGAGAGATAAGCCTTCCTTTTGATAGAGCAGTTTTGAAACTGTGTTTTGGCAGAATCTGCAAGTGGATACTTGGAGCCCTTTCAGGCCTTCGTTGCAAAAGGGAATATCTTCCGATAAAAACGAAACAGAAACCTTCTGTGAAACTGCTTTGTGAAGTATGAATCCACCTCACAGAGTTGAACACTTCTTTTGAAAGAGCAGCTTTGAAACACTCTTTTTGTAGAATCTACATGTGTTCATTTGGAGCGCTTTGAGGCCTATGGTGGAAAAGGAAATATCGTCACATAATACCTAGACAGAAGCATTCTTTGAAACTTCTTTATGATGTGTGCATTCAACTCACAGAGTTGAACTTTCCTTTTCATGGAGCAGTTTGGAAAGAGTCTTTTTGCAGCATCTGCAATAGGATACTTGGAGCTCTTTCAGGCCTTTGTTAGAAGCGGGACTATCTTCCCATAAAAACTGGACAGAAGCATTCTCACAAACTGCTTTGTGATGTGTGTGTTCAACTCACAGAGGTGAACCTTTCCTTTGCTAGAGCAGTTATGAAACACTCTTTTTGTAGAATCTGCAAGTGTTCATTTGGAGCGATTTGAGGCCTATGGTGGAAAAAGAAATATCTTCATATATAAACAAGGCAGAAGCATTCTCAGAAAGCTCTTTATGATGTGTGCATTCAACTCAGAGAGATAAGCCTTCCTTTTGATAGAGCAGTTTTGCAACTGTGTTTTTGCAGAATCTGCAAGTGGATATTTGGAGTTTTTTCAGGCCTTCGTTGGAAACGAGAATATCTTCCCATAAAAACTAAACAGAAGAGTTCTGTGAAACTCCTTTGTGAAGTATGAATCCAACTCACAGAGTTGAACACTTCTTTTGAAAGAGCAGCTTTGAAACACTCTTTTTGTAGAATCTGCAAGTGTTCGTTTGGAGCGCTTTGAGGCCTATGGTGGAAAAGGAAATATCTTCACATATAAACCAGGCAGAAGCATTCTCAGAAACCTCTTTATGATGTGTGCATTCAACTCGGAGAGATAAGCCTTCCTTTTGATAGAGCAGTTTTGAAAGTGTGTTTTGGCAGAATCTGCAAGTGGATACTTAGAGCCCTTTCAGGCCTTCGTTGCAAACGGGAATATCTTCGCATAAAAACGAAACAGAAACGTTCTGTGAAACTCCTTTGTGAAGTATGAATCCAACTCACAGAGTTGAACACTTCTTTTGAAAGAGCAGCTTTGAAACACTCTTTTTGTAGAATCTGCAAGTGTTCATTTGGAGCGCTTTGAGGCCTATGGTGGAAAAGGAAATATCGTCACATAATACCTAGACAGAAGCATTCTTTGAAACTTCTTTATGATGTGTGCATTCAACTCACAGAGTTGAACTTTCCTTTTCATGGAGCAGTTTGGAAAGAGTCTTTTTGCAGCATCTGCAATAGGATACTTGGAGCTCTTTCAGGCCTTTGTTAGAAGCGGGAATATCTTCCCATAAAAACTGGACAGAAGCATTCTGACAAACTGCTTTGTGATGTGTGTGTTCAACTCACAGAGGTGAACCTTTCCTTTGCTAGAGCAGTTATGAAACACTCTTTTTGTAGAATCTGCAAGTGTTCATTTGGAGCGATTTGAGGCCTATGGTGGAAAAGGAATATCTTCATATATAAACAAGGCAGAAGCATTCTCAGAAAGCTCTTTATGATGTGTGCATTCAACTCAGAGAGATAAGCCTTCCTTTTGATAGAGCAGTATTGCAACTGTGTTTTTGCAGAATCTGCAAGTGGATATTTGGAGCCCTTTCAGGCCTTCGTTGGAAACGGGAATATCTTCCCATAAAAACTAAACAGAAGCGTTCTGTGAAACTCCTTTGTGAAGTATGAATTCAACTCACAGAGTTGAACACTTCTTTTGAAAGAGCAGCTTTGAAGCACTCTTTTTGTAGAATCTGCAAGTGTTCGTTTGGAGCGCTTTGAGGCCTATGGTGGAAAAGGAAATATCTTCACATATAAACCAGGCAGAAGCATTCTCAGAAAACTATTTATGATGTGTGCATTCAACTCGGAGAGATAAGCCTTCCTTTTCATAGAGCAGTTTTGAAACTGTGTTTTGGCAGAATCTGCAAGTGGATACTTGGAGCCCTTTCAGGCCTTCGTTGCAAACGGGAATATCTTCCGATAAAAACGAAACAGAAACCTTCTGTGAAACTGCTTTGTGAAGTATGAATCCAACTCACAGAGTTGAACACTTCTTTTGAAAGAGCAGCTTTGAAACACTCTTTTTGTAGAATCTACATGTGTTCATTTGGAGCGCTTTGAGGCCTATGGTGGAAAAGGAAATATCGTCACATAATACCTAGACAGAAGCATTCTTTGAAACTTCTTTATGATGTGTGCATTCAACTCACAGAGTTGAACTTTCCTTTTCATGGAGCAGTTTGGAAAGAGTCTTTTTGCAGCATCTGGAAGTGGATATTTGGAGCTCTTTCAGGCCTTTGTTAGAAGCGGGAATATCTTCCCATAAAAACTAAACCGAAGCATTCTCACAAACTGCTTTGTGATGTGTGTGTTCAACTCACAGAGGTGAACCTTTCCTTTGCTAGAGCAGTTATGAAACACTCTTTTTGTAGAATCTGCAAGTGTTCATTTGGAGCGCTTTGAGGCCTATGGTGGAAAAAGAAATATCTTCACATAAAACCTAGACAGAAGCATTCTTTGAAACTTCTTTATGATGTGTGCATTCAACTCACAGAGTTGAACCTTCTTTTTCATGGAGCAGTTTGGAAAGAGTCTTTTTGCAGCATCTGCAAGTGGATATTTGGAGCTCTTTCAGGCCTTTGCTAGAAGCGGGAATATCTTCCCATAAAAACTGGACAGAAGCATTCTCACAAACTGCTTTGTGATGTGTGTGTTCAACTCACAGAGGTGAACCTTTCCTTTGCTAGAGCAGTTATGAAACACTCTTTTTGTAGAATCTGCAAGTGTTCATTTGGAGCGATTTGAGGCCTATGGTGGAAAAAGAAATATCTTCATATATAAACAAGGCAGAAGCATTCTCAGAAAGCTCTTTATGATGTGTGCATTCAACTCAGAGAGATAAGCCTTCCTTTTGATAGAGCAGTTTTGCAACTGTGTTTTTGCAGAATCTGCAAGTGGATATTTGGAGTCCTTTCAGGCCTTCGTTGGAAACGGGAATATCTTCCCATGAAAACTAAACAGAAGAGTTCTGTGAAACTCCTTTGTGAAGTATGAATCCAACTCACAGAGTTGAACACTTCTTTTGAAAGAGCAGCTTTGAAACACTCTTTTTGTAGAATCTGCAAGTGTTCGTTTGGAGCGCTTTGAGGCCTATGGTGGAAAAGGAAATATCTTCACATATAAACCAGGCAGAAGCATTCTCAGAAACCTCTTTATGATGTGTGCATTCAACTCGGAGAGATAAGCCTTCCTTTTGATAGAGCAGTTTTGAAACTGTGTTTTGGCAGAATCTGCAAGTGGATACTTGGAGCCCTTTCAGGCCTTCGTTGCAAAAGGGAATATCTTCCGATAAAAACGAAACAGAAACCTTCTGTGAAACTGCTTTGTGAAGTATGAATCCACCTCACAGAGTTGAACACTTCTTTTGAAAGAGCAGCTTTGAAACACTCTTTTTGTAGAATCTACATGTGTTCATTTGGAGCGCTTTGAGGCCTATGGTGGAAAAGGAAATATCGTCACATAATACCTAGACAGAAGCATTCTTTGAAACTTCTTTATGATGTGTGCATTCAACTCACAGAGTTGAACTTTCCTTTTCATGGAGCAGTTTGGAAAGAGTCTTTTTGCAGCATCTGCAATAGGATACTTGGAGCTCTTTCAGGCCTTTGTTAGAAGCGGGACTATCTTCCCATAAAAACTGGACAGAAGCATTCTCACAAACTGCTTTGTGATGTGTGTGTTCAACTCACAGAGGTGAACCTTTCCTTTGCTAGAGCAGTTATGAAACACTCTTTTTGTAGAATCTGCAAGTGTTCATTTGGAGCGATTTGAGGCCTATGGTGGAAAAAGAAATATCTTCATATATAAACAAGGCAGAAGCATTCTCAGAAAGCTCTTTATGATGTGTGCATTCAACTCAGAGAGATAAGCCTTCCTTTTGATAGAGCAGTTTTGCAACTGTGTTTTTGCAGAATCTGCAAGTGGATATTTGGAGTCCTTTCAGGCCTTCGTTGGAAACGAGAATATCTTCCCATAAAAACTAAACAGAAGAGTTCTGTGAAACTCCTTTGTGAAGTATGAATCCAACTCACAGAGTTGAACACTTCTTTTGAAAGAGCAGCTTTGAAACACTCTTTTTGTAGAATCTGCAAGTGTTCGTTTGGAGCGCTTTGAGGCCTATGGTGGAAAAGGAAATATCTTCACATATAAACCAGGCAGAAGCATTCTCAGAAACCTCTTTATGATGTGTGCATTCAACTCGGAGAGATAAACCTTCCTTTTGATAGAGCAGTTTTGAAACTGTGTTTTGGCAGAATCTGCAAGTGGATACTTGGAGCCCTTTCAGGCCTTCGTTGCAAACGGGAATATCTTCCGATAAAAACGAAACAGAAAACTTCTGTGAAACTGCTTTGTGAAGTATGAATCCACCTCACAGAGTTGAACACTTCTTTTGAAAGAGCAGCTTTGAAACACTCTTTTTGTAGAATCTACATGTGTTCATTTGGAGCGCTTTGAGGCCTATGGTGGAAAAGGAAATATCGTCACATAATACCTAGACAGAAGGATTCTTTGAAACTTCTTTATGATGTGTGCATTCAACTCACAGAGTTGAACTTTCCTTTTCATGGAGCAGTTTGGAAAGAGTCTTTTTGCAGCATCTGCAAGTGGATATTTGGAGCTCTTTCAGGCCTTTGTTAGAAGCGGGAATATCTTCCCATAAAAACTAAAGAGAAGCGTTCTGTGAAACTGCTTTGTGTAGTATGAATCCAACTCACAGAGTTGAACACTTCCTTTGAAAGAGCAGTTATGAAACACTCTTTTTGTAGAATCTGCAAGTGTTCGTTTGGAGCGCTTTGAGGCCTATGGTGGAAAAGGAAATATCTTCACATATAAACCAGGCAGAAGCATTCTCAGAAACCTCTTTATGATGTGTGCATTCAACTCGGAGAGATAAGCCTTCCTTTTGATAGAGCAGTTTTGCAACTGTGTTTTTGCAGAATCTGCAAGTGTATATTTGGAGCCCTTTCAGGCCTTCGTTGGAAACGGGAATATCTTCCCATAAAAACTAAACAGAAGCGTTCTGTGAAACTCCTTTGTGAAGTATGAATCCAACTCACAGAGTTGAACACTTCTTTTGAAAGAGCAGCTTTGAAACACTCTTTTTGTAGAATCTGCAAGTGTTCATTTGGAGCGCTTTGAGGCCTATGGTGGAAAAGGAAATATCTTCACATAAAACCTAGACAGAAGCATTCTTTGAAACTTCTTTATGATGTGTGCATTCAACTCACAGAGTTGAACATTCCTTTTCATGGAGCAGTTTGGAAAGAGTCTTCTTGCAGCATCTGCAAGTGGATATTTGGAGCTCTTTCAGGCCTTTGTTAGAAGCGGGAATATCTTCCCATTAAAACAGGACAGAAGCATTCTCACAAACTGCTTTGTGATGTGTGTGTTCAACTCACAGAGGTGAACCTTTCCTTTGCTAGAGCAGTTATGAAACACTCTTTTTGTAGAATCTGCAAGTGTTCATTTGGAGCGCTTTGAGGCCTATGGTGGAAAAAGAAATATCTTCACATAAAACCTAGACAGAAGCATTCTTTGAAACTTCTTTATGATGTGTGCATTCAACTCACAGAGTTGAACCTTCTTTTTCATGGAGCAGTTTGGAAAGAGTCTTTTTGCAGCATCTGCAAGTGGATATTTGGAGCTCTTTCAGGCCTTTGTTAGAAGCGGGAATATCTTCCCATAAAAACTAAACCGAAGCATTCTCACAAACTGCTTTGTGATGTGTGTGTTCAACTCACAGAGGTGAACCTTTCCTTTGCTAGAGCAGTTATGAAACACTCTTTTTGTAGAATCTGCAAGTGTTCATTTGGAGCGCTTTGAGGCCTATGGTGGAAAAAGAAATATCTTCATATATAAACAAGGCAGAAGCATTCTCAGAAACCCCTTTATGATGTGTGCATTCAACTCAGAGAGATAAGCCTTCCTTTTGATAGAGCAGTTTTGAACCTGTGTTTTTGCAGAATCTGCAAGTGGATATTTGGAGCCCTTTCAGGCCTTCGTTGGAAACGGGAATATCTTCCCATAAAAACTAAACAGAAGAGTTCTGTGAAACTGCTTTGTGTAGTATGAATCCAACTCACAGAGTTGAACACTTCCTTTGAAAGAGCAGTTTTGAAACACTCTTTTTGTAGAATCTGCAAGTGTTCGTTTGGAGCGCTTTGAGGCCTATGGTGGAAAAGGAAATATCTTCACATATAAACCAGGCAGAAGCATTCTCAGAAACCTCTTTATGATGTGTGCATTCAACTCGGAGAGATAAGCCTTCCTTTTGATAGAGCAGTTTTGAAAGTGTGTTTTGGCAGAATCTGCAAGTGGATACTTAGAGCCCTTTCAGGCCTTCGTTGCAAACGGGAATATCTTCGCATAAAAACGAAACAGAAACGTTCTGTGAAACTCCTTTGTGAACTATGAATCCAACTCACAGAGTTGAACACTTCTTTTGAAAGAGCAGCTTTGAAACACTCTTTTTGTAGAATCTGCAAGTGTTCATTTGGAGCGCTTTGAGGCCTATGGTGGAAAAGGAAATATCGTCACATAATACCTAGACAGAAGCATTCTTTGAAACTTCTTTATGATGTGTGCATTCAACTCACAGAGTTGAACTTTCCTTTTCATGGAGCAGTTTGGAAAGAGTCTTTTTGCAGCATCTGCAATAGGATACTTGGAGCTCTTTCAGGCCTTTGTTAGAAGCGGGAATATCTTCCCATAAAAACTGGACAGAAGCATTCTGACAAACTGCTTTGTGATGTGTGTGTTCAACTCACAGAGGTGAACCTTTCCTTTGCTAGAGCAGTTATGAAACACTCTTTTTGTAGAATCTGCAAGTGTTCATTTGGAGCGATTTGAGGCCTATGGTGGAAAAGGAATATCTTCATATATAAACAAGGCAGAAGCATTCTCAGAAAGCTCTTTATGATGTGTGCATTCAACTCAGAGAGATAAGCCTTCCTTTTGATAGAGCAGTATTGCAACTGTGTTTTTGCAGAATCTGCAAGTGGATATTTGGAGCCCTTTCAGGCCTTCGTTGGAAACGGGAATATCTTCCCATAAAAACTAAACAGAAGCGTTCTGTGAAACTCCTTTGTGAAGTATGAATTCAACTCACAGAGTTGAACACTTCTTTTGAAAGAGCAGCTTTGAAGCACTCTTTTTGTAGAATCTGCAAGTGTTCGTTTGGAGCGCTTTGAGGCCTATGGTGGAAAAGGAAATATCTTCACATATAAACCAGGCAGAAGCATTCTCAGAAAACTATTTATGATGTGTGCATTCAACTCGGAGATATAAGCCTTCCTTTTCATAGAGCAGTTTTGAAACTGTGTTTTGGCAGAATCTGCAAGTGGATACTTGGAGCCCTTTCAGGCCTTCGTTGCAAACGGGAATATCTTCCGATAAAAACGAAACAGAAACCTTCTGTGAAACTGCTTTGTGAAGTATGAATCCAACTCACAGAGTTGAACACTTCTTTTGAAAGAGCAGCTTTGAAACACTCTTTTTGTAGAATCTACATGTGTTCATTTGGAGCGCTTTGAGGCCTATGGTGGAAAAGGAAATATCGTCACATAATACCTAGACAGAAGCATTCTTTGAAACTTCTTTATGATGTGTGCATTCAACTCACAGAGTTGAACTTTCCTTTTCATGGGGCAGTTTGGAAAGAGTCTTTTTGCAGCATCTGCAATAGGATACTTGGAGCTCTTTCAGGCCTTTGTTAGAAGCGGGAATATCTTCCCATAAAAACTGGACAGAAGCATTCTCACAAACTGCTTTGTGATGTGTGTGTTCAACTCACAGAGGTGAACCTTTCCTTTGCTAGAGCAGTTATGAAACACTCTTTTTGTAGAATCTGCAAGTGTTCATTTGGAGCGATTTGAGGCCTATGGTGGAAAAAGAAATATCTTCATATATAAACAAGGCAGAAGCATTCTCAGAAAGCTCTTTATGATGTGTGCATTCAACTCAGAGAGATAAGCCTTCCTTTTGATAGAGCAGTTTTGCAACTGTGTTTTTGCAGAATCTGCAAGTGAATATTTGGAGCCCTTTCAGGCCTTCGTTGGAAACGGGAATATCTTCCATTAAAAACTAAACAGAAGAGTTCTGTGAAACTGCTTTGTGTAGTATGAATCCAACTTACAGAGTTGAACACTTCCTTTCAAAGAGCAGTTTTGAAACACTCTTTTTGTAGAATCTGCAAGTGTTCGTTTGGAGCGCTTTGAGGCCTATGGTGGAAAAGGAAATATCTTCACATATAATCCAGGCAGAAGCATTCTCAGAAACCTGTTTATGATGTGTGCATTCAACTCGGAGAGATAAGCCTTCCTTTTGATAGAGCAGTTTTACAACTGTGTTTTTGCAGAATCTGCAAGTGTATATTTGGAGCCCTTTCAGGCCTTCGTTGGAAACGGGAATATCTTCCCATAAAAACTAAACAGAAGCGTTCTGTGAAACTCCTTTGTGAAGTATGAATCCAACTCACAGAGTTGAACACTTCTTTTGAAAGAGCAGCTTTGAAACACTCTTTTTGTAGAATCTGCAAGTGTTCATTTGGAGCGCTTTGAGGCCTATGGTGGAAAAGGAAATATCTTCACATAAAACCTAGACAGAAGCATTCTTTGAAACTTCTTTATGATGTGTGCATTCAACTCACAGAGTTGAACATTCCTTTTCATGGAGCAGTTTGGAAAGAGTCTTTTTGCAGCATCTGCAAGTGGATATTTGGAGCTCTTTCAGGCCTTTGTTAGAAGCGGGAATATCTTCCCATTAAAACTGGACAGAAGCATTCTCACAAACTGCTTTGTGATGTGTGTGTTCAACTCACAGAGGTGAACATTTCCTTTGCTAGAGCAGTTATGAAACACTCTTTTTGTAGAATCTGCAAGTGTTCATTTGGAGCGCTTTGAGGCCTATGGTGGAAAAAGAAATATCTTCACATAAAACCTAGACAGAAGCATTCTTTGAAACTTCTTTATGATGTGTGCATTCAACTCACAGAGTTGAACCTTCTTTTTCATGGAGCAGTTTGGAAAGAGTCTTTTTGCAGCATCTGCAAGTGGATATTTGGAGCTCTTTCAGGCCTTTGCTAGAAGCGGGAATATCTTCCCATAAAAACTGGACAGAAGCATTCTCACAAACTGCTTTGTGATGTGTGTGTTCAACTCACAGAGGTGAACCTTTCCTTTGCTAGACCAGTTATGAAACACTCTTTTTGTAGAATCTGCAAGTGTTCATTTGGAGCGATTTGAGGCCTATGGTGGAAAAAGAAATATCTTCATATATAAACAAGGCAGAAGCATTCTCAGAAAGCTCTTTATGATGTGTGCATTCAACTCAGAGAGATAAGCCTTCCTTTTGATAGAGCAGTTTTGAAACTGTATTTTTGCAGAATCTGCAAGTGGATATTTGGAGCCCTTTCAGGCCTTCGTTGGAAACGGGAATATCTTCCCATAAAAACTAAACAGAAGAGTTCTGTGAAACTGCTTTGTGTAGTATGAATCCAACTCACAGAGTTGAACACTTCCTTTGAAAGAGCAGTTTTGAAACACTCTTTTTGTAGAATCTGCAAGTGTTCGTTTGGAGCGCTTTGAGGCCTATGGTGGAAAAGGAAATATCTTCACATATAAACCAGGCAGAAGCATTCTCAGAAACCTCTTTATGATGTGTGCATTCAACTCGGAGAGATAAGCCTTCCTTTTGATAGAGCAGTTTTGAAACTGTGTTTTGGCAGAATCTGCAAGTGGATACTTGGAGCCCTTTCAGGCCTTCGTTGCAAACGGGAATATCTTCCGATAAAAACGAAACAGAAACCTTCTGTGAAACTGCTTTGTGAAGTATGAATCCAACTCACAGAGTTGAACACTTCTTTTGAAAGAGCAGCTTTGAAACACTCTTTTTGTAGAATCTACATGTGTTCATTTGGAGCGCTTTGAGGCCTATGGTGGAAAAGGAAATATCGTCACATAATACCTAGACAGAAGCATTCTTTGAAACTTCTTTATGATGTGTGCATTCAACTTCCAGAGTTGAACTTTCCTTTTCATGGAGCAGTTTGGAAAGAGTCTTTTTGCAGCATCTGCAATAGGATACTTGGAGCTCTTTCAGGCCTTTGTTAGAAGCGGGACTATCTTCCCATAAAAACTGGACAGAAGCATTCTCACAAACTGCTTTGTGATGTGTGTGTTCAACTCACAGAGGTGAACCTTTCCTTTGCTAGAGCAGTTATGAAACACTCTTTTTGTAGAATCTGCAAGTGTTCATTTGGAGCGATTTGAGGCCTATGGTGGAAAAAGAAATATCTTCATATATAAACAAGGCAGAAGCATTCTCAGAAAGCTCTTTATGATGTGTGCATTCAACTCAGAGAGATAAGCCTTCCTTTTGATAGAGCAGTTTTGCAACTGTGTTTTTGCAGAATCTGCAAGTGGATATTTGGAGTCCTTTCAGGCCTTCGTTGGAAACGAGAATATCTTCCCATAAAAACTAAACAGAAGAGTTCTGTGAAACTCCTTTGTGAAGTATGAATCCAACTCACAGAGTTGAACACTTCTTTTGAAAGAGCAGCTTTGAAACACTCTTTTTGTAGAATCTGCAAGTGTTCGTTTGGAGCGCTTTGAGGCCTATGGTGGAAAAGGAAATATCTTCACATATAAACCAGGCAGAAGCATTCTCAGAAACCTCTTTATGATGTGTGCATTCAACTCGGAGAGATAAACCTTCCTTTTGATAGAGCAGTTTTGAAACTGTGTTTTGGCAGAATCTGCAAGTGGATACTTGGAGCCCTTTCAGGCCTTCGTTGCAAACGGGAATATCTTCCGATAAAAACGAAACAGAAAACTTCTGTGAAACTGCTTTGTGAAGTATGAATCCACCTCACAGAGTTGAACACTTCTTTTGAAAGAGCAGCTTTGAAACACTCTTTTTGTAGAATCTACATGTGTTCATTTGGAGCGCTTTGAGGCCTATGGTGGAAAAGGAAATATCGTCACATAATACCTAGACAGAAGGATTCTTTGAAACTTCTTTATGATGTGTGCATTCAACTCACAGAGTTGAACTTTCCTTTTCATGGAGCAGTTTGGAAAGAGTCTTTTTGCAGCATCTGCAAGTGGATATTTGGAGCTCTTTCAGGCCTTTGTTAGAAGCGGGAATATCTTCCCATAAAAACTAAAGAGAAGCGTTCTGTGAAACTGCTTTGTGTAGTATGAATCCAACTCACAGAGTTGAACACTTCCTTTGAAAGAGCAGTTATGAAACACTCTTTTTGTAGAATCTGCAAGTGTTCGTTTGGAGCGCTTTGAGGCCTATGGTGGAAAAGGAAATATCTTCACATATAAACCAGGCAGAAGCATTCTCAGAAACCTCTTTATGATGTGTGCATTCAACTCGGAGAGATAAGCCTTCCTTTTGATAGAGCAGTTTTGCAACTGTGTTTTTGCAGAATCTGCAAGTGTATATTTGGAGCCCTTTCAGGCCTTCGTTGGAAACGGGAATATCTTCCCATAAAAACTAAACAGAAGCGTTCTGTGAAACTCCTTTGTGAAGTATGAATCCAACTCACAGAGTTGAACACTTCTTTTGAAAGAGCAGCTTTGAAACACTCTTTTTGTAGAATCTGCAAGTGTTCATTTGGAGCGCTTTGAGGCCTATGGTGGAAAAGGAAATATCTTCACATAAAACCTAGACAGAAGCATTCTTTGAAACTTCTTTATGATGTGTGCATTCAACTCACAGAGTTGAACATTCCTTTTCATGGAGCAGTTTGGAAAGAGTCTTCTTGCAGCATCTGCAAGTGGATATTTGGAGCTCTTTCAGGCCTTTGTTAGAAGCGGGAATATCTTCCCATTAAAACAGGACAGAAGCATTCTCACAAACTGCTTTGTGATGTGTGTGTTCAACTCACAGAGGTGAACCTTTCCTTTGCTAGAGCAGTTATGAAACACTCTTTTTGTAGAATCTGCAAGTGTTCATTTGGAGCGCTTTGAGGCCTATGGTGGAAAAAGAAATATCTTCACATAAAACCTAGACAGAAGCATTCTTTGAAACTTCTTTATGATGTGTGCATTCAACTCACAGAGTTGAACCTTCTTTTTCATGGAGCAGTTTGGAAAGAGTCTTTTTGCAGCATCTGCAAGTGGATATTTGGAGCTCTTTCAGGCCTTTGTTAGAAGCGGGAATATCTTCCCATAAAAACTAAACCGAAGCATTCTCACAAACTGCTTTGTGATGTGTGTGTTCAACTCACAGAGGTGAACCTTTCCTTTGCTAGAGCAGTTATGAAACACTCTTTTTGTAGAATCTGCAAGTGTTCATTTGGAGCGCTTTGAGGCCTATGGTGGAAAAAGAAATATCTTCATATATAAACAAGGCAGAAGCATTCTCAGAAACCCCTTTATGATGTGTGCATTCAACTCAGAGAGATAAGCCTTCCTTTTGATAGAGCAGTTTTGAACCTGTGTTTTTGCAGAATCTGCAAGTGGATATTTGGAGCCCTTTCAGGCCTTCGTTGGAAACGGGAATATCTTCCCATAAAAACTAAACAGAAGAGTTCTGTGAAACTGCTTTGTGTAGTATGAATCCAACTCACAGAGTTGAACACTTCCTTTGAAAGAGCAGTTTTGAAACACTCTTTTTGTAGAATCTGCAAGTGTTCGTTTGGAGCGCTTTGAGGCCTATGGTGGAAAAGGAAATATCTTCACATATAAACCAGGCAGAAGCATTCTCAGAAACCTCTTTATGATGTGTGCATTCAACTCGGAGAGATAAGCCTTCCTTTTGATAGAGCAGTTTTGAAAGTGTGTTTTGGCAGAATCTGCAAGTGGATACTTAGAGCCCTTTCAGGCCTTCGTTGCAAACGGGAATATCTTCGCATAAAAACGAAACAGAAACGTTCTGTGAAACTCCTTTGTGAACTATGAATCCAACTCACAGAGTTGAACACTTCTTTTGAAAGAGCAGCTTTGAAACACTCTTTTTGTAGAATCTGCAAGTGTTCATTTGGAGCGCTTTGAGGCCTATGGTGGAAAAGGAAATATCGTCACATAATACCTAGACAGAAGCATTCTTTGAAACTTCTTTATGATGTGTGCATTCAACTCACAGAGTTGAACTTTCCTTTTCATGGAGCAGTTTGGAAAGAGTCTTTTTGCAGCATCTGCAATAGGATACTTGGAGCTCTTTCAGGCCTTTGTTAGAAGCGGGAATATCTTCCCATAAAAACTGGACAGAAGCATTCTGACAAACTGCTTTGTGATGTGTGTGTTCAACTCACAGAGGTGAACCTTTCCTTTGCTAGAGCAGTTATGAAACACTCTTTTTGTAGAATCTGCAAGTGTTCATTTGGAGCGATTTGAGGCCTATGGTGGAAAAGGAATATCTTCATATATAAACAAGGCAGAAGCATTCTCAGAAAGCTCTTTATGATGTGTGCATTCAACTCAGAGAGATAAGCCTTCCTTTTGATAGAGCAGTATTGCAACTGTGTTTTTGCAGAATCTGCAAGTGGATATTTGGAGCCCTTTCAGGCCTTCGTTGGAAACGGGAATATCTTCCCATAAAAACTAAACAGAAGCGTTCTGTGAAACTCCTTTGTGAAGTATGAATTCAACTCACAGAGTTGAACACTTCTTTTGAAAGAGCAGCTTTGAAGCACTCTTTTTGTAGAATCTGCAAGTGTTCGTTTGGAGCGCTTTGAGGCCTATGGTGGAAAAGGAAATATCTTCACATATAAACCAGGCAGAAGCATTCTCAGAAAACTATTTATGATGTGTGCATTCAACTCGGAGATATAAGCCTTCCTTTTCATAGAGCAGTTTTGAAACTGTGTTTTGGCAGAATCTGCAAGTGGATACTTGGAGCCCTTTCAGGCCTTCGTTGCAAACGGGAATATCTTCCGATAAAAACGAAACAGAAACCTTCTGTGAAACTGCTTTGTGAAGTATGAATCCAACTCACAGAGTTGAACACTTCTTTTGAAAGAGCAGCTTTGAAACACTCTTTTTGTAGAATCTACATGTGTTCATTTGGAGCGCTTTGAGGCCTATGGTGGAAAAGGAAATATCGTCACATAATACCTAGACAGAAGCATTCTTTGAAACTTCTTTATGATGTGTGCATTCAACTCACAGAGTTGAACTTTCCTTTTCATGGGGCAGTTTGGAAAGAGTCTTTTTGCAGCATCTGCAATAGGATACTTGGAGCTCTTTCAGGCCTTTGTTAGAAGCGGGAATATCTTCCCATAAAAACTGGACAGAAGCATTCTCACAAACTGCTTTGTGATGTGTGTGTTCAACTCACAGAGGTGAACCTTTCCTTTGCTAGAGCAGTTATGAAACACTCTTTTTGTAGAATCTGCAAGTGTTCATTTGGAGCGATTTGAGGCCTATGGTGGAAAAAGAAATATCTTCATATATAAACAAGGCAGAAGCATTCTCAGAAAGCTCTTTATGATGTGTGCATTCAACTCAGAGAGATAAGCCTTCCTTTTGATAGAGCAGTTTTGCAACTGTGTTTTTGCAGAATCTGCAAGTGAATATTTGGAGCCCTTTCAGGCCTTCGTTGGAAACGGGAATATCTTCCATTAAAAACTAAACAGAAGAGTTCTGTGAAACTGCTTTGTGTAGTATGAATCCAACTTACAGAGTTGAACACTTCCTTTCAAAGAGCAGTTTTGAAACACTCTTTTTGTAGAATCTGCAAGTGTTCGTTTGGAGCGCTTTGAGGCCTATGGTGGAAAAGGAAATATCTTCACATATAATCCAGGCAGAAGCATTCTCAGAAACCTGTTTATGATGTGTGCATTCAACTCGGAGAGATAAGCCTTCCTTTTGATAGAGCAGTTTTACAACTGTGTTTTTGCAGAATCTGCAAGTGTATATTTGGAGCCCTTTCAGGCCTTCGTTGGAAACGGGAATATCTTCCCATAAAAACTAAACAGAAGCGTTCTGTGAAACTCCTTTGTGAAGTATGAATCCAACTCACAGAGTTGAACACTTCTTTTGAAAGAGCAGCTTTGAAACACTCTTTTTGTAGAATCTGCAAGTGTTCATTTGGAGCGCTTTGAGGCCTATGGTGGAAAAGGAAATATCTTCACATAAAACCTAGACAGAAGCATTCTTTGAAACTTCTTTATGATGTGTGCATTCAACTCACAGAGTTGAACATTCCTTTTCATGGAGCAGTTTGGAAAGAGTCTTTTTGCAGCATCTGCAAGTGGATATTTGGAGCTCTTTCAGGCCTTTGTTAGAAGCGGGAATATCTTCCCATTAAAACTGGACAGAAGCATTCTCACAAACTGCTTTGTGATGTGTGTGTTCAACTCACAGAGGTGAACATTTCCTTTGCTAGAGCAGTTATGAAACACTCTTTTTGTAGAATCTGCAAGTGTTCATTTGGAGCGCTTTGAGGCCTATGGTGGAAAAAGAAATATCTTCACATAAAACCTAGACAGAAGCATTCTTTGAAACTTCTTTATGATGTGTGCATTCAACTCACAGAGTTGAACCTTCTTTTTCATGGAGCAGTTTGGAAAGAGTCTTTTTGCAGCATCTGCAAGTGGATATTTGGAGCTCTTTCAGGCCTTTGCTAGAAGCGGGAATATCTTCCCATAAAAACTGGACAGAAGCATTCTCACAAACTGCTTTGTGATGTGTGTGTTCAACTCACAGAGGTGAACCTTTCCTTTGCTAGACCAGTTATGAAACACTCTTTTTGTAGAATCTGCAAGTGTTCATTTGGAGCGATTTGAGGCCTATGGTGGAAAAAGAAATATCTTCATATATAAACAAGGCAGAAGCATTCTCAGAAAGCTCTTTATGATGTGTGCATTCAACTCAGAGAGATAAGCCTTCCTTTTGATAGAGCAGTTTTGAAACTGTATTTTTGCAGAATCTGCAAGTGGATATTTGGAGCCCTTTCAGGCCTTCGTTGGAAACGGGAATATCTTCCCATAAAAACTAAACAGAAGAGTTCTGTGAAACTGCTTTGTGTAGTATGAATCCAACTCACAGAGTTGAACACTTCCTTTGAAAGAGCAGTTTTGAAACACTCTTTTTGTAGAATCTGCAAGTGTTCGTTTGGAGCGCTTTGAGGCCTATGGTGGAAAAGGAAATATCTTCACATATAAACCAGGCAGAAGCATTCTCAGAAACCTCTTTATGATGTGTGCATTCAACTCGGAGAGATAAGCCTTCCTTTTGATAGAGCAGTTTTGAAACTGTGTTTTGGCAGAATCTGCAAGTGGATACTTGGAGCCCTTTCAGGCCTTCGTTGCAAACGGGAATATCTTCCGATAAAAACGAAACAGAAACCTTCTGTGAAACTGCTTTGTGAAGTATGAATCCAACTCACAGAGTTGAACACTTCTTTTGAAAGAGCAGCTTTGAAACACTCTTTTTGTAGAATCTACATGTGTTCATTTGGAGCGCTTTGAGGCCTATGGTGGAAAAGGAAATATCGTCACATAATACCTAGACAGAAGCATTCTTTGAAACTTCTTTATGATGTGTGCATTCAACTTCCAGAGTTGAACTTTCCTTTTCATGGAGCAGTTTGGAAAGAGTCTTTTTGCAGCATCTGCAATAGGATACTTGGAGCTCTTTCAGGCCTTTGTTAGAAGCGGGAATATCTTCCCATAAAAACTGGACAGAAGCATTCTCACAAACTGCTTTGTGATGTGTGTGTTCAACTCACAGAGGTGAACCTTTCCTTTGCTAGAGCAGTTATGAAACACTCTTTTTGTAGAATCTGCAAGTGTTCATTTGGAGCGATTTGAGGCCTATGGTGGAAAAAGAAATATCTTCATATATAAACAAGGCAGAAGCATTCTCAGAAAGCTCTTTATGATGTGTGCATTCAACTCAGAGAGATAAGCCTTCCTTTTGATAGAGCAGTTTTGCAACTGTGTTTTTGCAGAATCTGCAAGTGGATATTTGGAGTCCTTTCAGGCCTTCGTTGGAAACGGGAATATCTTCCCATGAAAACTAAACAGAAGAGTTCTGTGAAACTCCTTTGTGAAGTATGAATCCAACTCACAGAGTTGAACACTTCTTTTGAAAGAGCAGCTTTGAAACACTCTTTTTGTAGAATCTGCAAGTGTTCGTTTGGAGCGCTTTGAGGCCTATGGTGGAAAAGGAAATATCTTCACATATAAACCAGGCAGAAGCATTCTCAGAAACCTCTTTATGATGTGTGCATTCAACTCGGAGAGATAAGCCTTCCTTTTGATAGAGCAGTTTTGAAACTGTGTTTTGGTAGAATCTGCAAGTGGATACTTGGAGCCCTTTCAGGCCTTCGTAGCAAAAGGGAATATCTTCCGATAAAAACGAAACAGAAACCTTCTGTGAAACTGCTTTGTGAAGTATGAATCCACCTCACAGAGTTGAACACTTCTTTTGAAAGAGCAGCTTTGAAACACTCTTTTTGTAGAATCTACATGTGTTCATTTGGAGCGCTTTGAGGCCTATGGTGGAAAAGGAAATATCGTCACATAATACCTAGACAGAAGCATTCTTTGAAACTTCTTTATGATGTGTGCATTCAACTCACAGAGTTAAACTTTCCTTTTCATGGAGCAGTTTGGAAAGAGTCTTTTTGCAGCATCTGCAATAGGATACTTGGAGCTCTTTCAGGCCTTTGTTAGAAGCGGGAATATCTTCCCATAAAAACTGGACAGAAGCATTCTCACAAACTGCTTTGTGATGTGTGTGTTCAACTCACAGAGGTGAACCTTTCCTTTGCTAGAGCAGTTATGAAACACTCTTTTTGTAGAATCTGCAAGTGTTCATTTGGAGCGATTTGAGGCCTATGGTGGAAAAAGAAATATCTTCATATATAAACAAGGCAGAAGCATTCTCAGAAAGCTCTTTATGATGTGTGCATTCAACTCAGAGAGATAAGCCTTCCTTTTGATAGAGCAGTTTTGCAACTGTGTTTTTGCATAATCTGCAAGTGGATATTTGGAGTCCTTTCAGGCCTTCGTTGGAAACGAGAATATCTTCCCATAAAAACTAAACAGAAGAGTTCTGTGAAACTGCTTTGTGTAGTATGAATCCAACTCACAGAGTTGAACACTTCCTTTGAAAGAGCAGTTTTGAAACACTCTTTTTGTAGAATCTGCAAGTGTTCGTTTGGAGCGCTTTGAGGCCTATGGTGGAAAAGGAAATATCTTCACATATAAACCAGGCAGAAGCATTCTCAGAAACCTCTTTATGATGTGTGCATTCAACTCGGAGAGATAAGCCTTCCTTTTGATAGAGCAGTTTTGAAAGTGTGTTTTGGCAGAATCTGCAAGTGGATACTTAGAGCCCTTTCAGGCCTTCGTTGCAAACGGTAATATCTTCGCATAAAAACGAAACAGAAACGTTCTGTGAAACTGCTTTGTGAAGTATGAATCCAACTCACAGAGTTGAACACTTCTTTTGAAAGAGCAGCTTTGAAACACTCTTTTTGTAGAATCTGCAAGTGTTCATTTGGAGCGCTTTGAGGCCTATGGTGGAAAAGGAAATATCTTCACATAAAACCTAGACAGAAGCATTCTTTGAAACTTCTTTATGATGTGTGCATTCAACTCACAGAGTTGAACATTCCTTTTCATGGAGCAGTTTGGAAAGAGTCTTTTTGCAGCATCTGCAAGTGGATATTTGGAGCTCTTTCAGGCCTTTGTTAGAAGCGGGAATATCTTCCCATTAAAACTGGACAGAAGCATTCTCACAAACTGCTTTGTGATGTGTGTGTTCAACTCACAGAGGTGAACATTTCCTTTGCTAGAGCAGTTATGAAACACTCTTTTTGTAGAATCTGCAAGTGTTCATTTGGAGCGCTTTGAGGCCTATGGTGGAAAAAGAAACATCTTCACATAAAACCTAGACAGAAGCATTCTTTGAAACTTCTTTATGATGTGTGCATTCAACTCACAGAGTTGAACCTTCTTTTTCATGGAGCAGTTTGGAAAGAGTCTTTTTGCAGCATCTGCAAGTGGATATTTGGAGCTCTTTCAGGCCTTTGCTAGAAGCGGGAATATCTTCCCATAAAAACTGGACAGAAGCATTCTCACAAACTGCTTTGTGATGTGTGTGTTCAACTCACAGAGGTGAACCTTTCCTTTGCTAGACCAGTTATGAAACACTCTTTTTGTAGAATCTGCAAGTGTTCATTTGGAGCGATTTGAGGCCTATGGTGGAAAAAGAAATATCTTCATATATAAACAAGGCAGAAGCATTCTCAGAAAGCTCTTTATGATGTGTGCATTCAACTCAGAGAGATAAGCCTTCCTTTTGATAGAGCAGTTTTGAAACTGTATTTTTGCAGAATCTGCAAGTGGATATTTGGAGCCCTTTCAGGCCTTCGTTGGAAACGGGAATATCTTCCCATAAAAACTAAACAGAAGAGTTCTGTGAAACTGCTTTGTGTAGTATGAATCCAACTCACAGAGTTGAACACTTCCTTTGAAAGAGCAGTTTTGAAACACTCTTTTTGTAGAATCTGCAAGTGTTCGTTTGGAGCGCTTTGAGGCCTATGGTGGAAAAGGAAATATCTTCACATATAAACCAGGCAGAAGCATTCTCAGAAACCTCTTTATGATGTGTGCATTCAACTCGGAGAGATAAGCCTTCCTTTTGATAGAGCAGTTTTGAAACTGTGTTTTGGCAGAATCTGCAAGTGGATACTTGGAGCCCTTTCAGGCCTTCGTTGCAAACGGGAATATCTTCCGATAAAAACGAAACAGAAACCTTCTGTGAAACTGCTTTGTGAAGTATGAATCCAACTCACAGAGTTGAACACTTCTTTTGAAAGAGCAGCTTTGAAACACTCTTTTTGTAGAATCTACATGTGTTCATTTGGAGCGCTTTGAGGCCTATGGTGGAAAAGGAAATATCGTCACATAATACCTAGACAGAAGCATTCTTTGAAACTTCTTTATGATGTGTGCATTCAACTTCCAGAGTTGAACTTTCCTTTTCATGGAGCAGTTTGGAAAGAGTCTTTTTGCAGCATCTGCAATAGGATACTTGGAGCTCTTTCAGGCCTTTGTTAGAAGCGGGAATATCTTCCCATAAAAACTGGACAGAAGCATTCTCACAAACTGCTTTGTGATGTGTGTGTTCAACTCACAGAGGTGAACCTTTCCTTTGCTAGAGCAGTTATGAAACACTCTTTTTGTAGAATCTGCAAGTGTTCATTTGGAGCGATTTGAGGCCTATGGTGGAAAAAGAAATATCTTCATATATAAACAAGGCAGAAGCATTCTCAGAAAGCTCTTTATGATGTGTGCATTCAACTCAGAGAGATAAGCCTTCCTTTTGATAGAGCAGTTTTGCAACTGTGTTTTTGCAGAATCTGCAAGTGGATATTTGGAGTCCTTTCAGGCCTTCGTTGGAAACGGGAATATCTTCCCATGAAAACTAAACAGAAGAGTTCTGTGAAACTCCTTTGTGAAGTATGAATCCAACTCACAGAGTTGAACACTTCTTTTGAAAGAGCAGCTTTGAAACACTCTTTTTGTAGAATCTGCAAGTGTTCGTTTGGAGCGCTTTGAGGCCTATGGTGGAAAAGGAAATATCTTCACATATAAACCAGGCAGAAGCATTCTCAGAAACCTCTTTATGATGTGTGCATTCAACTCGGAGAGATAAGCCTTCCTTTTGATAGAGCAGTTTTGAAACTGTGTTTTGGTAGAATCTGCAAGTGGATACTTGGAGCCCTTTCAGGCCTTCGTAGCAAAAGGGAATATCTTCCGATAAAAACGAAACAGAAACCTTCTGTGAAACTGCTTTGTGAAGTATGAATCCACCTCACAGAGTTGAACACTTCTTTTGAAAGAGCAGCTTTGAAACACTCTTTTTGTAGAATCTACATGTGTTCATTTGGAGCGCTTTGAGGCCTATGGTGGAAAAGGAAATATCGTCACATAATACCTAGACAGAAGCATTCTTTGAAACTTCTTTATGATGTGTGCATTCAACTCACAGAGTTAAACTTTCCTTTTCATGGAGCAGTTTGGAAAGAGTCTTTTTGCAGCATCTGCAATAGGATACTTGGAGCTCTTTCAGGCCTTTGTTAGAAGCGGGAATATCTTCCCATAAAAACTGGACAGAAGCATTCTCACAAACTGCTTTGTGATGTGTGTGTTCAACTCACAGAGGTGAACCTTTCCTTTGCTAGAGCAGTTATGAAACACTCTTTTTGTAGAATCTGCAAGTGTTCATTTGGAGCGATTTGAGGCCTATGGTGGAAAAAGAAATATCTTCATATATAAACAAGGCAGAAGCATTCTCAGAAAGCTCTTTATGATGTGTGCATTCAACTCAGAGAGATAAGCCTTCCTTTTGATAGAGCAGTTTTGCAACTGTGTTTTTGCAGAATCTGCAAGTGGATATTTGGAGTCCTTTCAGGCCTTCGTTGGAAACGAGAATATCTTCCCATAAAAACTAAACAGAAGAGTTCTGTGAAACTGCTTTGTGTAGTATGAATCCAACTCACAGAGTTGAACACTTCCTTTGAGAGAAGATTTGAAACACTCTTTTTGTAGAATCTGCAAGTGTTCGTTTGGAGCGCTTTGAGGCCTATGGTGGAAAAGGAAATATCTTCACATATAAACCAGGCAGAAGCATTCTCAGAAACCTCTTTATGATGTGTGCATTCAACTCGGAGAGATAAGCCTTCCTTTTGATAGAGCAGTTTTGAAAGTGTGTTTTGGCAGAATCTGCAAGTGGATACTTAGAGCCCTTTCAGGCCTTCGTTGCAAACGGTAATATCTTCGCATAAAAACGAAACAGAAACGTTCTGTGAAACTGCTTTGTGAAGTATGAATCCAACTCACAGAGTTGAACACTTCTTTTGAAAGAGCAGCTTTGAAACACTCTTTTTGTAGAATCTGCAAGTGTTCATTTGGAGCGCTTTGAGGCCTATGGTGGAAAAGGAAATATCTTCACATAAAACCTAGACAGAAGCATTCTTTGAAACTTCTTTATGATGTGTGCATTCAACTCACAGAGTTGAACATTCCTTTTCATGGAGCAGTTTGGAAAGAGTCTTTTTGCAGCATCTGCAAGTGGATATTTGGAGCTCTTTCAGGCCTTTGTTAGAAGCGGGAATATCTTCCCATTAAAACTGGACAGAAGCATTCTCACAAACTGCTTTGTGATGTGTGTGTTCAACTCACAGAGGTGAACATTTCCTTTGCTAGAGCAGTTATGAAACACTCTTTTTGTAGAATCTGCAAGTGTTCATTTGAAGCGCTTTGAGGCCTATGGTGGAAAAAGAAACATCTTCACATAAAACCTAGACAGAAGCATTCTTTGAAACTTCTTTATGATGTGTGCATTCAACTCACAGAGTTGAACCTTCTTTTTCATGGAGCAGTTTGGAAAGAGTCTTTTTGCAGCATCTGCAAGTGGATATTTGGAGCTCTTTCAGGCCTTTGCTAGAAGCGGGAATATCTTCCCATAAAAACTGGACAGAAGCATTCTCACAAACTGCTTTGTGATGTGTGTGTTCAACTCACAGAGGTGAACCTTTCCTTTGCTAGAGCAGTTATGAAACACTCTTTTTGTAGAATCTGCAAGTGTTCATTTGGAGCGATTTGAGGCCTATGGTGGAAAAAGAAATATCTTCATATATAAACAAGGCAGAAGCATTCTCAGAAAGCTCTTTATGATGTGTGCATTCAACTCAGAGAGATAAGCCTTCCTTTTGATAGAGCAGTTTTGAAACTGTATTTTTGCAGAATCTGCAAGTGGATATTTGGAGCCCTTTCAGGCCTTCGTTGGAAATGGGTATATCTTCCCATAAAAACTAAACAGAAGAGTTCTGTGAAACTGCTTTGTGTAGTATGAATCCAACTCACAGAGTTGAACACTTCCTTTGAAAGAGCAGTTTTGAAACACTCTTTTTGTAGAATCTGCAAGTGTTCGTTTGGAGCGCTTTGAGGCCTATGGTGGAAAAGGAAATATCTTCACATATAAACCAGGCAGAAGCATTCTCAGAAACCTCTTTATGATGTGTGCATTCAACTCGGAGAGATAAGCCTTCCTTTTGATAGAGCAGTTTTGAAACTGTGTTTTGGCAGAATCTGCAAGTGGATACTTGGAGCCCTTTCAGGCCTTCGTTGCAAACGGGAATATCTTCCGATAAAAACGAAACAGAAACCTTCTGTGAAACTGCTTTGTGAAGTATGAATCCACCTCACAGAGTTGAACACTTCTTTTGAAAGAGCAGCTTTGAAACACTCTTTTTGTAGAATCTACATGTGTTCATTTGGAGCGCTTTGAGGCCTATGGTGGAAAAGGAAATATCGTCACATAATACCTAGACAGAAGCATTCTTTGAAACTTCTTTATGATGTGTGCATTCAACTCACAGAGTTGAACTTTCCTTTTCATGGAGCAGTTTGGAAAGAGTCTTTTTGCAGCATCTGCAATAGGATACTTGGAGCTCTTTCAGGCCTTTGTTAGAAGCGGGACTATCTTCCCATAAAAACTGGACAGAAGCATTCTCACAAACTGCTTTGTGATGTGTGTGTTCAACTCACAGAGTTGAACCTTTCCTTTGCTAGAGCAGTTATGAAACACTCTTTTTGTAGAATCTGCAAGTGTTCATTTGGAGCGATTTGAGGCCTATGTTGGAAAAAGAAATATCTTCATATATAAACAAGGCAGAAGCATACTCAGAAAGCTCTTTATGATGTGTGCATTCAACTCAGAGAGATAAGCCTTCCTTTTGATAGAGCAGTTTTGCAACTGTGTTTTTGCAGAATCTGCAAGTGGATATTTGGAGCCCTTTCAGGCCTTCGTTGGAAACGGGAATATCTTCCATTAAAAACTAAACAGAAGAGTTCTGTGAAACTGCTTTGTGTAGTATGAATCCAACTTACAGAGTTGAACACTTCCTTTCAAAGAGCAGTTTTGAAACACTCTTTTTGTAGAATCTGCAAGTGTTCGTTTGGAGCGCTTTGAGGCCTATGGTGGAAAAGGAAATATCTTCACATATAATCCAGGCAGAAGCATTCTCAGAAACCTCTTTATGATGTGTGCATTCAACTCGGAGAGATAAGCCTTCCTTTTGATAGAGCAGTTTTGAAACTGTGTTTTGGCAGAATCTGCAAGTGGATACTTGGAGCCCTTTCAGGCCTTCGTAGCAAACGGGAATATCTTCCGATAAAAACGAAACAGAAACCTTCTGTGAAACTGCTTTGTGAAGTATGAATCCACCTCACAGAGTTGAACACTTCTTTTGAAAGAGCAGCTTTGAAACACTCTTTTTGTAGAATCTACATGTGTTCAGTTGGAGCGCTTTGAGGCCTATGGTGGAAAAGGAAATATCGTCACATAATACCTAGACAGAAGCATTCTTTGAAACTTCTTTATGATGTGTGCATTCAACTCACAGAGTTGAACTTTCCTTTTCATGGAGCAGTTTGGAAAGAGTCTTTTTGCAGCATCTGCAATAGGATACTTGGAGCTCTTTCAGGCCTTTGTTAGAAGCGGGAATATCTTCCCATAAAAACTGGACAGAAGCATTCTCACAAACTGCTTTGTGATGTGTGTGTTCAACTCACAGAGGTGAACCTTTCCTTTGCTAGAGCAGTTATGAAACACTCTTTTTGTAGAATCTGCAAGTGTTCATTTGGAGCGATTTGAGGCCTATGGTGGAAAAAGAAATATCTTCATATATTAACAAGGCAGAAGCATTCTCAGAAAGCTCTTTATGATGTGTTCATTCAACTCAGAGAGATAAGCCTTCCTTTTGATAGAGCAGTATTGCAACTGTGTTTTTGCAGAATCTGCAAGTGGATATTTGAAGCCCTTTCAGGCCTTCGTTGGAAACGGGAATATCTTCCCATAAAAACAAAACAGAAGCGTTCTGTGAAACTCCTTTGTGAAGTATGAATTCAACTCACAGAGTTGAACACTTCTTTTGAAAGAGCAGCTTTGAAGCACTCTTTTTGTAGAATCTGCAAGTGTTCGTTTGGAGCGCTTTGAGGCCTATGGTGGAAAAGGAAATATCTTCACATATAAACCAGGCAGAAGCATTCTCAGAAAACTCTTTATGATGTGTGCATTCAACTCGGAGAGATAAGCCTTCCTTTTCATAGAGCAGTTTTGAAACTGTGTTTTGGCAGAATCTGCAAGTGGATACTTGGAGCCCTTTCAGGCCTTCGTTGCAAACGGGAATATCTTCCGATAAAAACGAAACAGAAACCTTCTGTGAAACTGCTTTGTGAAGTATGAATCCAACTCACAGAGTTGAACACTTCTTTTGAAAGAGCAGCTTTGAAACACTCTTTTTGTAGAATCTACATGTGTTCATTTGGAGCGCTTTGAGGCCTATGGTGGAAAAGGAAATATCGTCACATAATACCTAGACAGAAGCATTCTTTGAAACTTCTTTATGATGTGTGCATTCAACTCACAGAGTTGAACTTTCCTTTTCATGGGGTAGTTTGGAAAGAGTCTTTTTGCAGCATCTGCAATAGGATACTTGGAGCTCTTTCAGGCCTTTGTTAGAAGCGGGAATATCTTCCCATAAAAACTGGACAGAAGCATTCTCACAAACTGCTTTGTGATGTGTGTGTTCAACTCACAGAGGTGAACCTTTCCTTTGCTAGAGCAGTTATGAAACACTCTTTTTGTAGAATCTGCAAGTGTTCATTTGGAGCGATTTGAGGCCTATGGTGGAAAAAGAAATATCTTCATATATAAACAAGGCAGAAGCATTCTCAGAAAGCTCTTTATGATGTGTGCATTCAACTCAGAGAGATAAGCCTTCCTTTTGATAGAGCAGTTTTGCAACTGTGTTTTTGCAGAATCTGCAAGTGGATATTTGGAGCCCTTTCAGGCTTTCGTTGGAAACGGGAATATCTTCCATTAAAAACTAAACAGAAGAGTTCTGTGAAACTGCTTTGTGTAGTATGAATCCAACTTACAGAGTTGAACACTTCCTTTCAAAGAGCAGTTTTGAAACACTCTTTTTGTAGAATCTGCAAGTGTTCGTTTGGAGCGCTTTGAGGCCTATGGTGGAAAAGGAAATATCTTCACATATAATCCAGGCAGAAGCATTCTCAGAAACCTCTTTATGATGTGTGCATTCAACTCGGAGAGATAAGCCTTCCTTTTGATAGAGCAGTTTTGCAACTGTGTTTTTGCAGAATCTGCAAGTGTATATTTGGAGCCCTTTCAGGCCTTCGTTGGAAACGGGAATATCTTCCCATAAAAACTAAACAGAAGCGTTCTGTGAAACTCCTTTGTGAAGTATGAATCCAACTCACAGAGTTGAACACTTCTTTTGAAAGAGCAGCTTTGAAACACTCTTTTTGTAGAATCTGCAAGTGTTCATTTGGAGCGCTTTGAGGCCTATGGTGGAAAAGGAAATATCTTCACATAAAACCTAGACAGAAGCATTCTTTGAAACTTCTTTATGATGTGTGCATTCAACTCACAGAGTTGAACATTCCTTTTCATGGAGCAGTTTGGAAAGAGTCTTTTTGCAGCATCTGCAAGTGGATATTTGGAGCTCTTTCAGGCCTTTGTTAGAAGCGGGAATATCTTCCCATTAAAACTGGACAGAAGCATTCTCACAAACTGCTTTGTGATGTGTGTGTTCAACTCACAGAGGTGAACATTTCCTTTGCTAGAGCAGTTATGAAACACTCTTTTTGTAGAATCTGCAAGTGTTCATTTGGAGCGCTTTGAGGCCTATGGTGGAAAAAGAAATATCTTCACATAAAACCTAGACAGAAGCATTCTTTGAAACTTCTTTATGATGTGTGCATTCAACTCACAGAGTTGAACCTTCTTTTTCATGGAGCAGTTTGGAAAGAGTCTTTTTGCAGCATCTGCAAGTGGATATTTGGAGCTCTTTCAGGCCTTTGCTAGAAGCGGGAATATCTTCCCATAAAAACTGGACAGAAGCATTCTCACAAACTGCTTTGTGATGTGTGTGTTCAACTCACAGAGGTGAACCTTTCCTTTGCTAGACCAGTTATGAAACACTCTTTTTGTAGAATCTGCAAGTGTTCATTTGGAGCGATTTGAGGCCTATGGTGGAAAAAGAAATATCTTCATATATAAACAAGGCAGAAGCATTCTCAGAAAGCTCTTTATGATGTGTGCATTCAACTCAGAGAGATAAGCCTTCCTTTTGATAGAGCAGTTTTGAAACTGTATTTTTGCAGAATCTGCAAGTGGATATTTGGAGCCCTTTCAGGCCTTCGTTGGAAACGGGAATATCTTCCCATAAAAACTAAACAGAAGAGTTCTGTGAAACTGCTTTGTGTAGTATGAATCCAACTCACAGAGTTGAACACTTCCTTTGAAAGAGCAGTTTTGAAACACTCTTTTTGTAGAATCTGCAAGTGTTCGTTTGGAGCGCTTTGAGGCCTATGGTGGAAAAGGAAATATCTTCACATATAAACCAGGCAGAAGCATTCTCAGAAACCTCTTTATGATGTGTGCATTCAACTCGGAGAGATAAGCCTTCCTTTTGATAGAGCAGTTTTGAAACTGTGTTTTGGCAGAATCTGCAAGTGGATACTTGGAGCCCTTTCAGGCCTTCGTTGCAAACGGGAATATCTTCCGATAAAAACGAAACAGAAACCTTCTGTGAAACTGCTTTGTGAAGTATGAATCCAACTCACAGAGTTGAACACTTCTTTTGAAAGAGCAGCTTTGAAACACTCTTTTTGTAGAATCTACATGTGTTCATTTGGAGCGCTTTGAGGCCTATGGTGGAAAAGGAAATATCGTCACATAATACCTAGACAGAAGCATTCTTTGAAACTTCTTTATGATGTGTGCATTCAACTCACAGAGTTGAACTTTCCTTTTCATGGAGCAGTTTGGAAAGAGTCTTTTTGCAGCATCTGCAATAGGATACTTGGAGCTCTTTCAGGCCTTTGTTAGAAGCGGGACTATCTTCCCATAAAAACTGGACAGAAGCATTCTCACAAACTGCTTTGTGATGTGTGTGTTCAACTCACAGAGGTGAACCTTTCCTTTGCTAGAGCAGTTATGAAACACTCTTTTTGTAGAATCTGCAAGTGTTCATTTGGAGCGATTTGAGGCCTATGGTGGAAAAAGAAATATCTTCATATATAAACAAGGCAGAAGCATTCTCAGAAAGCTCTTTATGATGTGTGTATTCAACTCAGAGAGATAAGCCTTCCTTTTGATAGAGCAGTTTTGCAACTGTGTTTTTGCAGAATCTGCAAGTGGATATTTGGAGCCCTTTCAGGCCTTCGTTGGAAACGGGAATATCTTCCCATAAAAACTAAACAGAAGCGTTCTGTGAAACTCCTTTGTGAAGTATGAATCCAACTCACAGAGTTGAACACTTCTTTTGAAAGAGCAGCTTTGAAACACTCTTTTTGTAGAATCTGCAAGTGTTCGTTTGGAGCGCTTTGAGGCCTATGGTGGAAAAGGAAATATCTTCACATATAAACCAGGCAGAAGCATTCTCAGAAACCTCTTTATGATGTGTGCATTCAACTCGGAGAGATAAGCCTTCCTTTTGATAGAGCAGTTTTGAAACTGTGTTTTGGCAGAATCTGCAAGTGGATACTTGGAGCCCTTTCAGGCCTTCGTTGCAAACGGGAATATCTTCCGATAAAAACGAAACAGAAACCTTCTGTGAAACTGCTTTGTGAAGTATGAATCCAACTCACAGAGTTGAACACTTCTTTTGAAAGAGCAGCTTTGAAACACTCTTTTTGTAGAATCTACATGTGTTCATTTGGAGCGCTTTGAGGCCTATGGTGGAAAAGGAAATATCGTCACATAATACCTAGACAGAAGCATTCTTTGAAACTTCTTTATGATGTGTGCATTCAACTCACAGAGTTGAACTTTCCTTTTCATGGGGTAGTTTGGAAAGAGTCTTTTTGCAGCATCTGCAATAGGATACTTGGAGCTCTTTCAGGCCTTTGTTAGAAGCGGGAATATCTTCCCATAAAAACTGGACAGAAGCATTCTCACAAACTGCTTTGTGATGTGTGTGTTCAACTCACAGAGGTGAACCTTTCCTTTGCTAGAGCAGTTATGAAACACTCTTTTTGTAGAATCTGCAAGTGTTCATTTGGAGCGATTTGAGGCCTATGGTGGAAAAAGAAATATCTTCATATATAAACAAGGCAGAAGCATTCTCAGAAAGCTCTTTATGATGTGTGCATTCAACTCAGAGAGATAAGCCTTCCTTTTGATAGAGCAGTTTTGCAACTGTGTTTTTGCAGAATCTGCAAGTGGATATTTGGAGCCCTTTCAGGCCTTCGTTGGAAACGGGAATATCTTCCATTAAAAACTAAACAGAAGAGTTCTGTGAAACTGCTTTGTGTAGTATGAATCCAACTTACAGAGTTGAACACTTCCTTTCAAAGAGCAGTTTTGAAACACTCTTTTTGTAGAATCTGCAAGTGTTCGTTTGGAGCGCTTTGAGGCCTATGGTGGAAAAGGAAATATCTTCACATATAATCCAGGCAGAAGCATTCTCAGAAACCTCTTTATGATGTGTGCATTCAACTCGGAGAGATAAGCCTTCCTTTTGATAGAGCAGTTTTGCAACTGTGTTTTTGCAGAATCTGCAAGTGTATATTTGGAGCCCTTTCAGGCCTTCGTTGGAAACGGGAATATCTTCCCATAAAAACTAAACAGAAGCGTTCTGTGAAACTCCTTTGTGAAGTATGAATCCAACTCACAGAGTTGAACACTTCTTTTGAAAGAGCAGCTTTGAAACACTCTTTTTGTAGAATCTGCAAGTGTTCATTTGGAGCGCTTTGAGGCCTATGGTGGAAAAGGAAATATCTTCACATAAAACCTAGACAGAAGCATTCTTTGAAACTTCTTTATGATGTGTGCATTCAACTCACAGAGTTGAACATTCCTTTTCATGGAGCAGTTTGGAAAGAGTCTTTTTGCAGCATCTGCAAGTGGATATTTGGAGCTCTTTCAGGCCTTTGTTAGAAGCGGGAATATCTTCCCATTAAAACTGGACAGAAGCATTCTCACAAACTGCTTTGTGATGTGTGTGTTCAACTCACAGAGGTGAACATTTCCTTTGCTAGAGCAGTTATGAAACACTCTTTTTGTAGAATCTGCAAGTGTTCATTTGGAGCGCTTTGAGGCCTATGGTGGAAAAAGAAATATCTTCACATAAAACCTAGACAGAAGCATTCTTTGAAACTTCTTTATGATGTGTGCATTCAACTCACAGAGTTGAACCTTCTTTTTCATGGAGCAGTTTGGAAAGAGTCTTTTTGCAGCATCTGCAAGTGGATATTTGGAGCTCTTTCAGGCCTTTGCTAGAAGCGGGAATATCTTCCCATAAAAACTGGACAGAAGCATTCTCACAAACTGCTTTGTGATGTGTGTGTTCAACTCACAGAGGTGAACCTTTCCTTTGCTAGAGCAGTTATGAAACACTCTTTTTGTAGAATCTGCAAGTGTTCATTTGGAGCGATTTGAGGCCTATGGTGGAAAAAGAAATATCTTCATATATAAACAAGGCAGAAGCATTCTCAGAAAGCTCTTTATGATGTGTGCATTCAACTCAGAGAGATAAGCCTTCCTTTTGATAGAGCAGTATTGCAACTGTGTTTTTGCAGAATCTGCAAGTGGATATTTGGAGCCCTTTCAGGCCTTCGTTGGAAACGGGAATATCTTCCCATAAAAACAAAACAGAAGCGTTCTGTGAAACTCCTTTGTGAAGTATGAATTCAACTCACAGAGTTGAACACTTCTTTTGAAAGAGCAGCTTTGAAGCACTCTTTTTGTAGAATCTGCAAGTGTTCGTTTGGAGCGCTTTGAGGCCTATGGTGGAAAAGGAAATATCTTCACATATAAACCAGGCAGAAGCATTCTCAGAAAACTCTTTATGATGTGTGCATTCAACTCGGAGAGATAAGCCTTCCTTTTCATAGAGCAGTTTTGAAACTGTGTTTTGGCAGAATCTGCAAGTGGATACTTGGAGCCCTTTCAGGCCTTCGTTGCAAACGAGAATATCTTCCGATAAAAACGAAACAGAAACCTTCTGTGAAACTGCTTTGTGAAGTATGAATCCACCTCACAGAGTTGAACACTTCTTTTGAAAGAGCAGCTTTGAAACACTCTTTTTGTAGAATCTACATGTGTTCATTTGGAGCGCTTTGAGGCCTATGGTGGAAAAGGAAATATCGTCACATAATACCTAGACAGAAGCATTCTTTGAAACTTCTTTATGATGTGTGCATTCAACTCACAGAGTTGAACTTTCCTTTTCATGGAGCAGTTTGGAAAGAGTCTTTTTGCAGCATCTGCAATAGGATACTTGGAGCTCTTTCAGGCCTTTGTTAGAAGCGGGACTATCTTCCCATAAAAACTGGACAGAAGCATTCTCACAAACTGCTTTGTGATGTGTGTGTTCAACTCACAGAGGTGAACCTTTCCTTTGCTAGAGCAGTTATGAAACACTCTTTTTGTAGAATCTGCAAGTGTTCATTTGGAGCGATTTGAGGCCTATGGTGGAAAAGGAAATATCTTCATATATAAACAAGGCAGAAGCATTCTCAGAAAGCTCTTTATGATGTGTGCATTCAACTCAGAGAGATAAGCCTTCCTTTTGATAGAGCAGTTTTGCAACTGTGTTTTTGCAGAATCTGCAAGTGGATATTTGGAGCCCTTTCAGGCCTTCGTTGGAAACGGGAATATCTTCCCATAAAAACTAAACAGAAGCGTTCTGTGAAACTCCTTTGTGAAGTATGAATCCAACTCACAGAGTTGAACACTTCTTTTGAAAGAGCAGCTTTGAAACACTCTTTTTGTAGAATCTGCAAGTGTTCGTTTGGAGCGCTTTGAGGCCTATGGTGGAAAAGGAAATATCTTCACATATAAACCAGGCAGAAGCATTCTCAGAAACCTCTTTATGATGTGTGCATTCAACTCGGAGAGATAAGCCTTCCTTTTGATAGAGCAGTTTTGAAACTGTGTTTTGGCAGAATCTGCAAGTGGATACTTGGAGCCCTTTCAGGCCTTCGTTGCAAACGGGAATATCTTCCGATAAAAACGAAACAGAAACCTTCTGTGAAACTGCTTTGTGAAGTATGAATCCAACTCACAGAGTTGAACACTTCTTTTGAAAGAGCAGCTTTGAAACACTCTTTTTGTAGAATCTACATGTGTTCATTTGGAGCGCTTTGAGGCCTATGGTGGAAAAGGAAATATCGTCACATAATACCTAGACAGAAGCATTCTTTGAAACTTCTTTATGATGTGTGCATTCAACTCACAGAGTTGAACTTTCCTTTTCATGGAGCAGTTTGGAAAGAGTCTTTTTGCAGCATCTGCAATAGGATACTTGGAGCTCTTTCAGGCCTTTGTTAGAAGCGGGAATATCTTCCCATAAAAACTGGACAGAAGCATTCTCACAAACTGCTTTGTGATGTGTGTGTTCAACTCACAGAGGTGAACCTTTCCTTTGCTAGAGCAGTTATGAAACACTCTTTTTGTAGAATCTGCAAGTGTTCATTTGGAGCGATTTGAGGCCTATGGTGGAAAAAGAAATATCTTCATATATAAACAAGGCAGAAGCATTCTCAGAAAGCTCTTTATGATGTGTGCATTCAACTCAGAGAGATAAGCCTTCCTTTTGATAGAGCAGTATTGCAACTGTGTTTTTGCAGAATCTGCAAGTGGATATTTGGAGCCCTTTCAGGCCTTCGTTGGAAACGGGAATATCTTCCCATAAAAACTAAACAGAAGCGTTCTGTGAAACTCCTTTGTGAAGTATGAATTCAACTCACAGAGTTGAACACTTCTTTTGAAAGAGCAGCTTTGAAGCACTCTTTTTGTAGAATCTGCAAGTGTTCGTTTGGAGCGCTTTGAGGCCTATGGTGGAAAAGGAAATATCTTCACATATAAACCAGGCAGAAGCATTCTCAGAAAACTATTTATGATGTGTGCATTCAACTCGGAGAGATAAGCCTTCCTTTTCATAGAGCAGTTTTGAAACTGTGTTTTGGCAGAATCTGCAAGTGGATACTTGGAGCCCTTTCAGGCCTTCGTTGCAAACGGGAATATCTTCCGATAAAAACGAAACAGAAACCTTCTGTGAAACTGCTTTGTGAAGTATGAATCCAACTCACAGAGTTGAACACTTCTTTTGAAAGAGCAGCTTTGAAACACTCTTTTTGTAGAATCTACATGTGTTCATTTGGAGCGCTTTGAGGCCTATGGTGGAAAAGGAAATATCGTCACATAATACCTAGACAGAAGCATTCTTTGAAACTTCTTTATGATGTGTGCATTCAACTCACAGAGTTGAACTTTCCTTTTCATGGGGCAGTTTGGAAAGAGTCTTTTTGCAGCATCTGCAATAGGATACTTGGAGCTCTTTCAGGCCTTTGTTAGAAGCGGGAATATCTTCCCATAAAAACTGGACAGAAGCATTCTCACAAACTGCTTTGTGATGTGTGTGTTCAACTCACAGAGGTGAACCTTTCCTTTGCTAGAGCAGTTATGAAACACTCTTTTTGTAGAATCTGCAAGTGTTCATTTGGAGCGATTTGAGGCCTATGGTGGAAAAAGAAATATCTTCATATATAAACAAGGCAGAAGCATTCTCAGAAAGCTCTTTATGATGTGTGCATTCAACTCAGAGAGATAAGCCTTCCTTTTGATAGAGCAGTTTTGCAACTGTGTTTTTGCAGAATCTGCAAGTGGATATTTGGAGCCCTTTCAGGCCTTCGTTGGAAACGGGAATATCTTCCATTAAAAACTAAACAGAAGAGTTCTGTGAAACTGCTTTGTGTAGTATGAATCCAACTTACAGAGTTGAACACTTCCTTTCAAAGAGCAGTTTTGAAACACTCTTTTTGTAGAATCTGCAAGTGTTCGTTTGGAGCGCTTTGAGGCCTATGGTGGAAAAGGAAATATCTTCACATATAATCCAGGCAGAAGCATTCTCAGAAACCTGTTTATGATGTGTGCATTCAACTCGGAGAGATAAGCCTTCCTTTTGATAGAGCAGTTTTGCAACTGTGTTTTTGCAGAATCTGCAAGTGTATATTTGGAGCCCTTTCAGGCCTTCGTTGGAAACGGGAATATCTTCCCATAAAAACTAAACAGAAGCGTTCTGTGAAACTCCTTTGTGAAGTATGAATCCAACTCACAGAGTTGAACACTTCTTTTGAAAGAGCAGCTTTGAAACACTCTTTTTGTAGAATCTGCAAGTGTTCATTTGGAGCGCTTTGAGGCCTATGGTGGAAAAGGAAATATCTTCACATAAAACCTAGACAGAAGCATTCTTTGAAACTTCTTTATGATGTGTGCATTCAACTCACAGAGTTGAACATTCCTTTTCATGGAGCAGTTTGGAAAGAGTCTTTTTGCAGCATCTGCAAGTGGATATTTGGAGCTCTTTCAGGCCTTTGTTAGAAGCGGGAATATCTTCCCATTAAAACTGGACAGAAGCATTCTCACAAACTGCTTTGTGATGTGTGTGTTCAACTCACAGAGGTGAACATTTCCTTTGCTAGAGCAGTTATGAAACACTCTTTTTGTAGAATCTGCAAGTGTTCATTTGGAGCGCTTTGAGGCCTATGGTGGAAAAAGAAATATCTTCACATAAAACCTAGACAGAAGCATTCTTTGAAACTTCTTTATGATGTGTGCATTCAACTCACAGAGTTGAACCTTCTTTTTCATGGAGCAGTTTGGAAAGAGTCTTTTTGCAGCATCTGCAAGTGGATATTTGGAGCTCTTTCAGGCCTTTGCTAGAAGCGGGAATATCTTCCCATAAAAACTGGACAGAAGCATTCTCACAAACTGCTTTGTGATGTGTGTGTTCAACTCACAGAGGTGAACCTTTCCTTTGCTAGAGCAGTTATGAAACACTCTTTTTGTAGAATCTGCAAGTGTTCATTTGGAGCGATTTGAGGCCTATGGTGGAAAAAGAAATATCTTCATATATAAACAAGGCAGAAGCATTCTCAGAAAGCTCTTTATGATGTGTGCATTCAACTCAGAGAGATAAGCCTTCCTTTTGATAGAGCAGTATTGCAACTGTGTTTTTGCAGAATCTGCAAGTGGATATTTGGAGCCCTTTCAGGCCTTCGTTGGAAACGGGAATATCTTCCCATAAAAACAAAACAGAAGCGTTCTGTGAAACTCCTTTGTGAAGTATGAATTCAACTCACAGAGTTGAACACTTCTTTTGAAAGAGCAGCTTTGAAGCACTCTTTTTGTAGAATCTGCAAGTGTTCGTTTGGAGCGCTTTGAGGCCTATGGTGGAAAAGGAAATATCTTCACATATAAACCAGGCAGAAGCATTCTCAGAAAACTCTTTATGATGTGTGCATTCAACTCGGAGAGATAAGCCTTCCTTTTCATAGAGCAGTTTTGAAACTGTGTTTTGGCAGAATCTGCAAGTGGATACTTGGAGCCCTTTCAGGCCTTCGTTGCAAACGAGAATATCTTCCGATAAAAACGAAACAGAAACCTTCTGTGAAACTGCTTTGTGAAGTATGAATCCACCTCACAGAGTTGAACACTTCTTTTGAAAGAGCAGCTTTGAAACACTCTTTTTGTAGAATCTACATGTGTTCATTTGGAGCGCTTTGAGGCCTATGGTGGAAAAGGAAATATCGTCACATAATACCTAGACAGAAGCATTCTTTGAAACTTCTTTATGATGTGTGCATTCAACTCACAGAGTTGAACTTTCCTTTTCATGGAGCAGTTTGGAAAGAGTCTTTTTGCAGCATCTGCAATAGGATACTTGGAGCTCTTTCAGGCCTTTGTTAGAAGCGGGACTATCTTCCCATAAAAACTGGACAGAAGCATTCTCACAAACTGCTTTGTGATGTGTGTGTTCAACTCACAGAGGTGAACCTTTCCTTTGCTAGAGCAGTTATGAAACACTCTTTTTGTAGAATCTGCAAGTGTTCATTTGGAGCGATTTGAGGCCTATGGTGGAAAAGGAAATATCTTCATATATAAACAAGGCAGAAGCATTCTCAGAAAGCTCTTTATGATGTGTGCATTCAACTCAGAGAGATAAGCCTTCCTTTTGATAGAGCAGTTTTGCAACTGTGTTTTTGCAGAATCTGCAAGTGGATATTTGGAGCCCTTTCAGGCCTTCGTTGGAAACGGGAATATCTTCCCATAAAAACTAAACAGAAGCGTTCTGTGAAACTCCTTTGTGAAGTATGAATCCAACTCACAGAGTTGAACACTTCTTTTGAAAGAGCAGCTTTGAAACACTCTTTTTGTAGAATCTGCAAGTGTTCGTTTGGAGCGCTTTGAGGCCTATGGTGGAAAAGGAAATATCTTCACATATAAACCAGGCAGAAGCATTCTCAGAAACCTCTTTATGATGTGTGCATTCAACTCGGAGAGATAAGCCTTCCTTTTGATAGAGCAGTTTTGAAACTGTGTTTTGGCAGAATCTGCAAGTGGATACTTGGAGCCCTTTCAGGCCTTCGTTGCAAACGGGAATATCTTCCGATAAAAACGAAACAGAAACCTTCTGTGAAACTGCTTTGTGAAGTATGAATCCAACTCACAGAGTTGAACACTTCTTTTGAAAGAGCAGCTTTGAAACACTCTTTTTGTAGAATCTACATGTGTTCATTTGGAGCGCTTTGAGGCCTATGGTGGAAAAGGAAATATCGTCACATAATACCTAGACAGAAGCATTCTTTGAAACTTCTTTATGATGTGTGCATTCAACTCACAGAGTTGAACTTTCCTTTTCATGGAGCAGTTTGGAAAGAGTCTTTTTGCAGCATCTGCAATAGGATACTTGGAGCTCTTTCAGGCCTTTGTTAGAAGCGGGAATATCTTCCCATAAAAACTGGACAGAAGCATTCTCACAAACTGCTTTGTGATGTGTGTGTTCAACTCACAGAGGTGAACCTTTCCTTTGCTAGAGCAGTTATGAAACACTCTTTTTGTAGAATCTGCAAGTGTTCATTTGGAGCGATTTGAGGCCTATGGTGGAAAAAGAAATATCTTCATATATAAACAAGGCAGAAGCATTCTCAGAAAGCTCTTTATGATGTGTGCATTCAACTCAGAGAGATAAGCCTTCCTTTTGATAGAGCAGTATTGCAACTGTGTTTTTGCAGAATCTGCAAGTGGATATTTGGAGCCCTTTCAGGCCTTCGTTGGAAACGGGAATATCTTCCCATAAAAACTAAACAGAAGCGTTCTGTGAAACTCCTTTGTGAAGTATGAATTCAACTCACAGAGTTGAACACTTCTTTTGAAAGAGCAGCTTTGAAGCACTCTTTTTGTAGAATCTGCAAGTGTTCGTTTGGAGCGCTTTGAGGCCTATGGTGGAAAAGGAAATATCTTCACATATAAACCAGGCAGAAGCATTCTCAGAAAACTATTTATGATGTGTGCATTCAACTCGGAGAGATAAGCCTTCCTTTTCATAGAGCAGTTTTGAAACTGTGTTTTGGCAGAATCTGCAAGTGGATACTTGGAGCCCTTTCAGGCCTTCGTTGCAAACGGGAATATCTTCCGATAAAAACGAAACAGAAACCTTCTGTGAAACTGCTTTGTGAAGTATGAATCCAACTCACAGAGTTGAACACTTCTTTTGAAAGAGCAGCTTTGAAACACTCTTTTTGTAGAATCTACATGTGTTCATTTGGAGCGCTTTGAGGCCTATGGTGGAAAAGGAAATATCGTCACATAATACCTAGACAGAAGCATTCTTTGAAACTTCTTTATGATGTGTGCATTCAACTCACAGAGTTGAACTTTCCTTTTCATGGGGCAGTTTGGAAAGAGTCTTTTTGCAGCATCTGCAATAGGATACTTGGAGCTCTTTCAGGCCTTTGTTAGAAGCGGGAATATCTTCCCATAAAAACTGGACAGAAGCATTCTCACAAACTGCTTTGTGATGTGTGTGTTCAACTCACAGAGGTGAACCTTTCCTTTGCTAGAGCAGTTATGAAACACTCTTTTTGTAGAATCTGCAAGTGTTCATTTGGAGCGATTTGAGGCCTATGGTGGAAAAAGAAATATCTTCATATATAAACAAGGCAGAAGCATTCTCAGAAAGCTCTTTATGATGTGTGCATTCAACTCAGAGAGATAAGCCTTCCTTTTGATAGAGCAGTTTTGCAACTGTGTTTTTGCAGAATCTGCAAGTGGATATTTGGAGCCCTTTCAGGCCTTCGTTGGAAACGGGAATATCTTCCATTAAAAACTAAACAGAAGAGTTCTGTGAAACTGCTTTGTGTAGTATGAATCCAACTTACAGAGTTGAACACTTCCTTTCAAAGAGCAGTTTTGAAACACTCTTTTTGTAGAATCTGCAAGTGTTCGTTTGGAGCGCTTTGAGGCCTATGGTGGAAAAGGAAATATCTTCACATATAATCCAGGCAGAAGCATTCTCAGAAACCTGTTTATGATGTGTGCATTCAACTCGGAGAGATAAGCCTTCCTTTTGATAGAGCAGTTTTGCAACTGTGTTTTTGCAGAATCTGCAAGTGTATATTTGGAGCCCTTTCAGGCCTTCGTTGGAAACGGGAATATCTTCCCATAAAAACTAAACAGAAGCGTTCTGTGAAACTCCTTTGTGAAGTATGAATCCAACTCACAGAGTTGAACACTTCTTTTGAAAGAGCAGCTTTGAAACACTCTTTTTGTAGAATCTGCAAGTGTTCATTTGGAGCGCTTTGAGGCCTATGGTGGAAAAGGAAATATCTTCACATAAAACCTAGACAGAAGCATTCTTTGAAACTTCTTTATGATGTGTGCATTCAACTCACAGAGTTGAACATTCCTTTTCATGGAGCAGTTTGGAAAGAGTCTTTTTGCAGCATCTGCAAGTGGATATTTGGAGCTCTTTCAGGCCTTTGTTAGAAGCGGGAATATCTTCCCATTAAAACTGGACAGAAGCATTCTCACAAACTGCTTTGTGATGTGTGTGTTCAACTCACAGAGGTGAACATTTCCTTTGCTAGAGCAGTTATGAAACACTCTTTTTGTAGAATCTGCAAGTGTTCATTTGGAGCGCTTTGAGGCCTATGGTGGAAAAAGAAATATCTTCACATAAAACCTAGACAGAAGCATTCTTTGAAACTTCTTTATGATGTGTGCATTCAACTCACAGAGTTGAACCTTCTTTTTCATGGAGCAGTTTGGAAAGAGTCTTTTTGCAGCATCTGCAAGTGGATATTTGGAGCTCTTTCAGGCCTTTGCTAGAAGCGGGAATATCTTCCCATAAAAACTGGACAGAAGCATTCTCACAAACTGCTTTGTGATGTGTGTGTTCAACTCACAGAGGTGAACCTTTCCTTTGCTAGAGCAGTTATGAAACACTCTTTTTGTAGAATCTGCAAGTGTTCATTTGGAGCGATTTGAGGCCTATGGTGGAAAAAGAAATATCTTCATATATAAACAAGGCAGAAGCATTCTCAGAAAGCTCTTTATGATGTGTGCATTCAACTCAGAGAGATAAGCCTTCCTTTTGATAGAGCAGTTTTGCAACTGTGTTTTTGCAGAATCTGCAAGTGGATATTTGGAGTCCTTTCAGGCCTTCGTTGGAAACGGGAATATCTTCCCATGAAAACTAAACAGAAGAGTTCTGTGAAACTCCTTTGTGAAGTATGAATCCAACTCACAGAGTTGAACACTTCTTTTGAAAGAGCAGCTTTGAAACACTCTTTTTGTAGAATCTGCAAGTGTTCGTTTGGAGCGCTTTGAGGCCTATGGTGGAAAAGGAAATATCTTCACATATAAACCAGGCAGAAGCATTCTCAGAAACCTCTTTATGATGTGTGCATTCAACTCGGAGAGATAAGCCTTCCTTTTGATAGAGCAGTTTTGAAACTGTGTTTTGGCAGAATCTGCAAGTGGATACTTGGAGCCCTTTCAGGCCTTCGTTGCAAAAGGGAATATCTTCCGATAAAAACGAAACAGAAACCTTCTGTGAAACTGCTTTGTGAAGTATGAATCCACCTCACAGAGTTGAACACTTCTTTTGAAAGAGCAGCTTTGAAACACTCTTTTTGTAGAATCTACATGTGTTCATTTGGAGCGCTTTGAGGCCTATGGTGGAAAAGGAAATATCGTCACATAATACCTAGACAGAAGCATTCTTTGAAACTTCTTTATGATGTGTGCATTCAACTCACAGAGTTGAACTTTCCTTTTCATGGAGCAGTTTGGAAAGAGTCTTTTTGCAGCATCTGCAATAGGATACTTGGAGCTCTTTCAGGCCTTTTTTAGAAGCGGGAATATCTTCCCATAAAAACTGGACAGAAGCATTCTCACAAACTGCTTTGTGATGTGTGTGTTCAACTCACAGAGGTGAACCTTTCCTTTGCTAGAGCAGTTATGAAACACTCTTTTTGTAGAATCTGCAAGTGTTCATTTGGAGCGATTTGAGGCCTATGGTGGAAAAAGAAATATCTTCATATATAAACAAGGCAGAAGCATTCTCAGAAAGCTCTTTATGATGTGTGCATTCAACTCAGAGAGATAAGCCTTCCTTTTGATAGAGCAGTTTTGCAACTGTGTTTTTGCAGAATCTGCAAGTGGATATTTGGAGTCCTTTCAGGCCTTCGTTGGAAACGAGAATATCTTCCCATAAAAACTAAACAGAAGAGTTCTGTGAAACTCCTTTGTGAAGTATGAATCCAACTCACAGAGTTGAACACTTCTTTTGAAAGAGCAGCTTTGAAACACTCTTTTTGTAGAATCTGCAAGTGTTCGTTTGGAGCGCTTTGAGGCCTATGGTGGAAAAGGAAATATCTTCACATATAAACCAGGCAGAAGCATTCTCAGAAACCTCTTTATGATGTGTGCATTCAACTCGGAGAGATAAACCTTCCTTTTGATAGAGCAGTTTTGAAACTGTGTTTTGGCAGAATCTGCAAGTGGATACTTGGAGCCCTTTCAGGCCTTCGTTGCAAACGGGAATATCTTCCGATAAAAACGAAACAGAAACCTTCTGTGAAACTGCTTTGTGAAGTATGAATCCACCTCACAGAGTTGAACACTTCTTTTGAAAGAGCAGCTTTGAAACACTCTTTTTGTAGAATCTACATGTGTTCATTTGGAGCGCTTTGAGGCCTATGGTGGAAAAGGAAATATCGTCACATAATACCTAGACAGAAGGATTCTTTGAAACTTCTTTATGATGTGTGCATTCAACTCACAGAGTTGAACTTTCCTTTTCATGGAGCAGTTTGGAAAGAGTCTTTTTGCAGCATCTGCAAGTGGATATTTGGAGCTCTTTCAGGCCTTTGTTAGAAGCGGGAATATCTTCCCATAAAAACTAAAGAGAAGCGTTCTGTGAAACTGCTTTGTGTAGTATGAATCCAACTCACAGAGTTGAACACTTCCTTTGAAAGAGCAGTTATGAAACACTCTTTTTGTAGAATCTGCAAGTGTTCGTTTGGAGCGCTTTGAGGCCTATGGTGGAAAAGGAAGTATCTTCACATATAAACCAGGCAGAAGCATTCTCAGAAACCTCTTTATGATGTGTGCATTCAACTCGGAGAGATAAGCCTTCCTTTTGATAGAGCAGTTTTGCAACTGTGTTTTTGCAGAATCTGCAAGTGTATATTTGGAGCCCTTTCAGGCCTTCGTTGGAAACGGGAATATCTTCCCATAAAAACTAAACAGAAGCGTTCTGTGAAACTCCTTTGTGAAGTATGAATCCAACTCACAGAGTTGAACACTTCTTTTGAAAGAGCAGCTTTGAAACACTCTTTTTGTAGAATCTGCAAGTGTTCATTTGGAGCGCTTTGAGGCCTATGGTGGAAAAGGAAATATCTTCACATAAAACCTAGACAGAAGCATTCTTTGAAACTTCTTTATGATGTGTGCATTCAACTCACAGAGTTGAACATTCCTTTTCATGGAGCAGTTTGGAAAGAGTCTTCTTGCAGCATCTGCAAGTGGATATTTGGAGCTCTTTCAGGCCTTTGTTAGAAGCGGGAATATCTTCCCATTAAAACTGGACAGAAGCATTCTCACAAACTGCTTTGTGATGTGTGTGTTCAACTCACAGAGGTGAACCTTTCCTTTGCTAGAGCAGTTATGAAACACTCTTTTTGTAGAATCTGCAAGTGTTCATTTGGAGCACTTTGAGGCCTATGGTGGAAAACGAAATATCTTCACATAAAACCTAGACAGAAGCATTCTTTGAAACTTCTTTATGATGTGTGCATTCAACTCACAGAGTTGAACCTTCTTTTTCATGGAGCAGTTTGGAAAGAGTCTTTTTGCAGCATCTGCAAGTGGATATTTGGAGCTCTTTCAGGCCTTTGTTAGAAGCGGGAATATCTTCCCATAAAAACTAAACCGAAGCATTCTCACAAACTGCTTTGTGATGTGTGTGTTCAACTCACAGAGGTGAACCTTTCCTTTGCTAGAGCAGTTATGAAACACTCTTTTTGTAGAATCTGCAAGTGTTCATTTGGAGCGCTTTGAGGCCTATGGTGGAAAAAGAAATATCTTCATATATAAACAAGGCAGAAGCATTCTCAGAAACCCCTTTATGATGTGTGCATTCAACTCAGAGAGATAAGCCTTCCTTTTGATAGAGCAGTTTTGAACCTGTGTTTTTGCAGAATCTGCAAGTGGATATTTGGAGCCCTTTCAGGCCTTCGTTGGAAACGGGAATATCTTCCCATAAAAACTAAACAGAAGAGTTCTGTGAAACTGCTTTGTGTAGTATGAATCCAACTCACAGAGTTGAACACTTCCTTTTAAAGAGCAGTTTTGAAACACTCTTTTTGTACAATCTGCAAGTGTTCGTTTGGAGCGCCTTGAGGCCTATGGTGGAAAAGGAAATATCTTCACATATAAACCAGGCAGAAGCATTCTCAGAAACCTCTTTATGATGTGTGCATTCAACTCGGAGAGATAAGCCTTCCTTTTGATAGAGCAGTTTTGAAAGTGTGTTTTGGCAGAATCTGCAAGTGGATACTTAGAGCCCTTTCAGGCCTTCGTTGCAAACGGGAATATCTTCGCATAAAAACGAAACAGAAACGTTCTGTGAAACTCCTTTGTGAAGTATTAATCCAACTCACAGAGTTGAACACTTCTTTTGAAAGAGCAGCTTTGAAACACTCTTTTTGTAGAATCTGCAAGTGTTCATTTGGAGCGCTTTGAGGCCTATGGTGGAAAAGGAAATATCGTCACATAATACCTAGACAGAAGCATTCTTTGAAACTTCTTTATGATGTGTGCATTCAACTCACAGAGTTGAACTTTCCTTTTCATGGAGCAGTTTGGAAAGAGTCTTTTTGCAGCATCTGCAATAGGATACTTGGAGCTCTTTCAGGCCTTTGTTAGAAGCGGGAATATCTTCCCATAAAAACTGGACAGAAGCATTCTCACAAACTGCTTTGTGATGTGTGTGTTCAACTCACAGAGGTGAACCTTTCCTTTGCTAGAGCAGTTATGAAACACTCTTTTTGTAGAATCTGCAAGTGTTCATTTGGAGCGATTTGAGGCCTATGGTGGAAAAAGAAATATCTTCATATATAAACAAGGCAGAAGCATTCTCAGAAAGCTCTTTATGATGTGTGCATTCAACTCAGAGAGATAAGCCTTCCTTTTGATAGAGCAGTTTTGCAACTGTGTTTTTGCAGAATCTGCAAGTGGATATTTGGAGCCCTTTCAGGCCTTCGTTGGAAACGGGAATATCTTCCATTAAAAACTAAACAGAAGAGTTCTGTGAAACTGCTTTGTGTAGTAGGAATCCAACTTACAGAGTTGAACACTTCCTTTCAAAGAGCAGTTTTGAAACACTCTTTTTGTAGAATCTGCAAGTGTTCGTTTGGAGCGCTTTGAGGCCTATGGTGGAAAAGGAAATATCTTCACATATAATCCAGGCAGAAGCATTCTCAGAAACCTGTTTATGATGTGTGCATTCAACTCGGAGAGATAAGCCTTCCTTTTGATAGAGCAGTTTTGCAACTGTGTTTTTGCAGAATCTGCAAGTGTATATTTGGAGCCCTTTCAGGCCTTCGTTGGAAACGGGAATATCTTCCCATAAAAACTAAACAGAAGCGTTCTGTGAAACTCCTTTGTGAAGTATGAATCCAACTCACAGAGTTGAACACTTCTTTTGAAAGAGCAGCTTTGAAACACTCTTTTTGTAGAATCTGCAAGTGTTCATTTGGAGCGCTTTGAGGCCTATGGTGGAAAAGGAAATATCTTCACATAAAACCTAGACAGAAGCATTCTTTGAAACTTCTTTATGATGTGTGCATTCAACTCACAGAGTTGAACATTCCTTTTCATGGAGCAGTTTGGAAAGAGTCTTTTTGCAGCATCTGCAAGTGGATATTTGGAGCTCTTTCAGGCCTTTGTTAGAAGCGGGAATATCTTCCCATTAAAACTGGACAGAAGCATTCTCACAAACTGCTTTGTGATGTGTGTGTTCAACTCACAGAGGTGAACATTTCCTTTGCTAGAGCAGTTATGAAACACTCTTTTTGTAGAATCTGCAAGTGTTCATTTGGAGCGCTTTGAGGCCTATGGTGGAAAAAGAAATATCTTCACATAAAACCTAGACAGAAGCATTCTTTGAAACTTCTTTATGATGTGTGCATTCAACTCACAGAGTTGAACCTTCTTTTTCATGGAGCAGTTTGGAAAGAGTCTTTTTGCAGCATCTGCAAGTGGATATTTGGAGCTCTTTCAGGCCTTTGCTAGAAGCGGGAATATCTTCCCATAAAAACTGGACAGAAGCATTCTCACAAACTGCTTTGTGATGTGTGTGTTCAACTCACAGAGGTGAACCTTTCCTTTGCTAGACCAGTTATGAAACACTCTTTTTGTAGAATCTGCAAGTGTTCATTTGGAGCGATTTGAGGCCTATGGTGGAAAAAGAAATATCTTCATATATAAACAAGGCAGAAGCATTCTCAGAAAGCTCTTTATGATGTGTGCATTCAACTCAGAGAGATAAGCCTTCCTTTGGATAGAGCAGTTTTGAAACTGTATTTTTGCAGAATCTGCAAGTGGATATTTGGAGCCCTTTCAGGCCTTCGTTGGAAACGGGAATATCTTCCCATAAAAACTAAACAGAAGAGTTCTGTGAAACTGCTTTGTGTAGTATGAATCCAACTCACAGAGTTGAACACTTCCTTTGAAAGAGCAGTTTTGAAACACTCTTTTTGTAGAATCTGCAAGTGTTCGTTTGGAGCGCTTTGAGGCCTATGGTGGAAAAGGAAATATCTTCACATATAAACCAGGCAGAAGCATTCTCAGAAACCTCTTTATGATGTGTGCATTCAACTCGGAGAGATAAGCCTTCCTTTTGATAGAGCAGTTTTGAAACTGTGTTTTGGCAGAATCTGCAAGTGGATACTTGGAGCCCTTTCAGGCCTTCGTTGCAAACGGGAATATCTTCCGATAAAAACGAAACAGAAACCTTCTGTGAAACTGCTTTGTGAAGTATGAATCCAACTCACAGAGTTGAACACTTCTTTTGAAAGAGCAGCTTTGAAACACTCTTTTTGTAGAATCTACATGTGTTCATTTGGAGCGCTTTGAGGCCTATGGTGGAAAAGGAAATATCGTCACATAATACCTAGACAGAAGCATTCTTTGAAACTTTTTTATGATGTGTGCATTCAACTTCCAGAGTTGAAATTTCCTTTTCATGGAGCAGTTTGGAAAGAGTCTTTTTGCAGCATCTGCAATAGGATACTTGGAGCTCTTTCAGGCCTTTGTTAGAAGCGGGAATATCTTCCCATAAAAACTGGACAGAAGCATTCTCACAAACTGCTTTGTGATGTGTGTGTTCAACTCACAGAGGTGAACCTTTCCTTTGCTAGAGCAGTTATGAAACACTCTTTTTGTAGAATCTGCAAGTGTTCATTTGGAGCGATTTGAGGCCTATGGTGGAAAAAGAAATATCTTCATATATAAACAAGGCAGAAGCATTCTCAGAAAGCTCTTTATGATGTGTGCATTCAACTCAGAGAGATAAGCCTTCCTTTTGATAGAGCAGTTTTGCAACTGTGTTTTTGCAGAATCTGCAAGTGGATATTTGGAGTCCTTTCAGGCCTTCGTTGGAAACGGGAATATCTTCCCATGAAAACTAAACAGAAGAGTTCTGTGAAACTCCTTTGTGAAGTATGAATCCAACTCACAGAGTTGAACACTTCTTTTGAAAGAGCAGCTTTGAAACACTCTTTTTGTAGAATCTGCAAGTGTTCGTTTGGAGCGCTTTGAGGCCTATGGTGGAAAAGGAAATATCTTCACATATAAACCAGGCAGAAGCATTCTCAGAAACCTCTTTATGATGTGTGCATTCAACTCGGAGAGATAAGCCTTCCTTTTGATAGAGCAGTTTTGAAACTGTGTTTTGGCAGAATCTGCAAGTGGATACTTGGAGCCCTTTCAGGCCTTCGTTGCAAAAGGGAATATCTTCCGATAAAAACGAAACAGAAACCTTCTGTGAAACTGCTTTGTGAAGTATGAATCCACCTCACAGAGTTGAACACTTCTTTTGAAAGAGCAGCTTTGAAACACTCTTTTTGTAGAATCTACATGTGTTCATTTGGAGCGCTTTGAGGCCTATGGTGGAAAAGGAAATATCGTCACATAATACCTAGACAGAAGCATTCTTTGAAACTTCTTTATGATGTGTGCATTCAACTCACAGAGTTGAACTTTCCTTTTCATGGAGCAGTTTGGAAAGAGTCTTTTTGCAGCATCTGCAATAGGATACTTGGAGCTCTTTCAGGCCTTTGTTAGAAGCGGGAATATCTTCCCATAAAAACTGGACAGAAGCATTCTCACAAACTGCTTTGTGATGTGTGTGTTCAACTCACAGAGGTGAACCTTTCCTTTGCTAGAGCAGTTATGAAACACTCTTTTTGTAGAATCTGCAAGTGTTCATTTGGAGCGATTTGAGGCCTATGGTGGAAAAAGAAATATCTTCATATATAAACAAGGCAGAAGCATTCTCAGAAAGCTCTTTATGATGTGTGCATTCAACTCAGAGAGATAAGCCTTCCTTTTGATAGAGCAGTTTTGCAACTGTGTTTTTGCAGAATCTGCAAGTGGATATTTGGAGTCCTTTCAGGCCTTCGTTGGAAACGAGAATATCTTCCCATAAAAACTAAACAGAAGAGTTCTGTGAAACTCCTTTGTGAAGTATGAATCCAACTCACAGAGTTGAACACTTCTTTTGAAAGAGCAGCTTTGAAACACTCTTTTTGTAGAATCTGCAAGTGTTCGTTTGGAGCGCTTTGAGGCCTATGGTGGAAAAGGAAATATCTTCACATATAAACCAGTCAGAAGCATTCTCAGAAACCTCTTTATGATGTGTGCATTCAACTCGGAGAGATAAACCTTCCTTTTGATAGAGCAGTTTTGAAACTGTGTTTTGGCAGAATCTGCAAGTGGATACTTGGAGCCCTTTCAGGCCTTCGTTGCAAACGGGAATATCTTCCGATAAAAACGAAACAGAAACCTTCTGTGAAACTGCTTTGTGAAGTATGAATCCACCTCACAGAGTTGAACACTTCTTTTGAAAGAGCAGCTTTGAAACACTCTTTTTGTAGAATCTACATGTGTTCATTTGGAGCACTTTGAGGCCTATGGTGGAAAAGGAAATATCGTCACATAATACCTAGACAGAAGGATTCTTTGAAACTTCTTTATGATGTGTGCATTCAACTCACAGAGTTGAACTTTCCTTTTCATGGAGCAGTTTGGAAAGAGTCTTTTTGCAGCATCTGCAAGTGGATATTTGGAGCTCTTTCAGGCCTTTGTTAGAAGCGGGAATATCTTCCCATAAAAACTAAAGAGAAGCGTTCTGTGAAACTGCTTTGTGTAGTATGAATCCAACTCACAGAGTTGAACACTTCCTTTGAAAGAGCAGTTATGAAACACTCTTTTTGTAGAATCTGCAAGTGTTCGTTTGGAGCGCTTTGAGGCCTATGGTGGAAAAGGAAATATCTTCACATATAAACCAGGCAGAAGCATTCTCAGAAACCTCTTTATGATGTGTGCATTCAACTCAGAGAGATAAGCCTTCCTTTTGATAGAGCAGTTTTGCAACTGTGTTTTTGCAGAATCTGCAAGTGTATATTTGGAGCCCTTTCAGGCCTTCGTTGGAAACGGGAATATCTTCCCATAAAAACTAAACAGAAGCGTTCTGTGAAACTCCTTTGTGAAGTATGAATCCAACTCACAGAGTTGAACACTTCTTTTGAAAGAGCAGCTTTGAAACACTCTTTTTGTAGAATCTGCAAGTGTTCATTTGGAGCGCTTTGAGGCCTATGGTGGAAAAGGAAATATCTTCACATAAAACCTAGACAGAAGCATTCTTTGAAACTTCTTTATGATGTGTGCATTCAACTCACAGAGTTGAACATTCCTTTTCATGGAGCAGTTTGGAAAGAGTCTTCTTGCAGCATCTGCAAGTGGATATTTGGAGCTCTTTCAGGCCTTTGTTAGAAGCGGGAATATCTTCCCATTAAAACTGGACAGAAGCATTCTCACAAACTGCTTTGTGATGTGTGTGTTCAACTCACAGAGGTGAACCTTTCCTTTGCTAGAGCAGTTATGAAACACTCTTTTTGTAGAATCTGCAAGTGTTCATTTGGAGCGCTTTGAGGCCTATGGTGGAAAAAGAAATATCTTCACATAAAACCTAGACAGAAGCATTCTTTGAAACTTCTTTATGATGTGTGCATTCAACTCACAGAGTTGAACCTTCTTTTTCATGGAGCAGTTTGGAAAGAGTCTTTTTGCAGCATCTGCAAGTGGATATTTGGAGCTCTTTCAGGCCTTTGTTAGAAGCGGGAATATCTTCCCATAAAAACTAAACCGAAGCATTCTCACAAACTGCTTTGTGATGTGTGTGTTCAACTCACAGAGGTGAACCTTTCCTTTGCTAGAGCAGTTATGAAACACTCTTTTTGTAGAATCTGCAAGTGTTCATTTGGAGCGCTTTGAGGCCTATGGTGGAAAAAGAAATATCTTCATATATAAACAAGGCAGAAGCATTCTCAGAAACCCCTTTATGATGTGTGCATTCAACTCAGAGAGATAAGCCTTCCTTTTGATAGAGCAGTTTTGAACCTGTGTTTTTGCAGAATCTGCAAGTGGATATTTGGAGCCCTTTCAGGCCTTCGTTGGAAACGGGAATATCTTCCCATAAAAACTAAACAGAAGAGTTCTGTGAAACTGCTTTGTGTAGTATGAATCCAACTCACAGAGTTGAACACTTCCTTTGAAAGAGCAGTTTTGAAACACTCTTTTTGTAGAATCTGCAAGTGTTCGTTTGGAGCGCTTTGAGGCCTATGGTGGAAAAGGAAATATCTTCACATATAAACCAGGCAGAAGCATTCTCAGAAACCTCTTTATGATGTGTGCATTCAACTCGGAGAGATAAGCCTTCCTTTTGATAGAGCAGTTTTGAAAGTGTGTTTTGGCAGAATCTGCAAGTGGATACTTAGAGCCCTTTCAGGCCTTCGTTGCAAACGGGAATATCTTCGCATAAAAACGAAACAGAAACGTTCTGTGAAACTCCTTTGTGAAGTATGAATCCAACTCACAGAGTTGAACACTTCTTTTGAAAGAGCAGCTTTGAAACACTCTTTTTGTAGAATCTGCAAGTGTTCATTTGGAGCGCTTTGAGGCCTATGGTGGAAAAGGAAATATCGTCACATAATACCTAGACAGAAGCATTCTTTGAAACTTCTTTATGATGTGTGCATTCAACTCACAGAGTTGAACTTTCCTTTTCATGGAGCAGTTTGGAAAGAGTCTTTTTGCAGCATCTGCAATAGGATACTTGGAGCTCTTTCAGGCCTTTGTTAGAAGCGGGAATATCTTCCCATAAAAACTGGACAGAAGCATTCTCACAAACTGCTTTGTGATGTGTGTGTTCAACTCACAGAGGTGAACCTTTCCTTTGCTAGAGCAGTTATGAAACACTCTTTTTGTAGAATCTGCAAGTGTTCATTTGGAGCGATTTGAGGCCTATGGTGGAAAAAGAAATATCTTCATATATAAACAAGGCAGAAGCATTCTCAGAAAGCTCTTTATGATGTGTGCATTCAACTCAGAGAGATAAGCCTTCCTTTTGATAGAGCAGTATTGCAACTGTGTTTTTGCAGAATCTGCAAGTGGATATTTGGAGCCCTTTCAGGCCTTCGTTGGAAACGGGAATATCTTCCCATAAAAACTAAACAGAAGCGTTCTGTGAAACTCCTTTGTGAAGTATGAATTCAACTCACAGAGTTGAACACTTCTTTTGAAAGAGCAGCTTTGAAGCACTCTTTTTGTAGAATCTGCAAGTGTTCGTTTGGAGCGCTTTGAGGCCTATGGTGGAAAAGGAAATATCTTCACATATAAACCAGGCAGAAGCATTCTCAGAAAACTATTTATGATGTGTGCATTCAACTCGGAGAGATAAGCCTTCCTTTTCATAGAGCAGTTTTGAAACTGTGTTTTGGCAGAATCTGCAAGTGGATACTTGGAGCCCTTTCAGGCCTTCGTTGCAAACGGGAATATCTTCCGATAAAAACGAAACAGAAACCTTCTGTGAAACTGCTTTGTGAAGTATGAATCCAACTCACAGAGTTGAACACTTCTTTTGAAAGAGCAGCTTTGAAACACTCTTTTTGTAGAATCTACATGTGTTCATTTGGAGCGCTTTGAGGCCTATGGTGGAAAAGGAAATATCGTCACATAATACCTAGACAGAAGCATTCTTTGAAACTTCTTTATGATGTGTGCATTCAACTCACAGAGTTGAACTTTCCTTTTCATGGGGCAGTTTGGAAAGAGTCTTTTTGCAGCATCTGCAATAGGATACTTGGAGCTCTTTCAGGCCTTTGTTAGAAGCGGGAATATCTTCCCATAAAAACTGGACAGAAGCATTCTCACAAACTGCTTTGTGATGTGTGTGTTCAACTCACAGAGGTGAACCTTTCCTTTGCTAGAGCAGTTATGAAACACTCTTTTTGTAGAATCTGCAAGTGTTCATTTGGAGCGATTTGAGGCCTATGGTGGAAAAAGAAATATCTTCATATATAAACAAGGCAGAAGCATTCTCAGAAAGCTCTTTATGATGTGTGCATTCAACTCAGAGAGATAAGCCTTCCTTTTGATAGAGCAGTTTTGCAACTGTGTTTTTGCAGAATCTGCAAGTGGATATTTGGAGCCCTTTCAGGCCTTCGTTGGAAACGGGAATATCTTCCATTAAAAACTAAACAGAAGAGTTCTGTGAAACTGCTTTGTGTAGTATGAATCCAACTTACAGAGTTGAACACTTCCTTTCAAAGAGCAGTTTTGAAACACTCTTTTTGTAGAATCTGCAAGTGTTCGTTTGGAGCGCTTTGAGGCCTATGGTGGAAAAGGAAATATCTTCACATATAATCCAGGCAGAAGCATTCTCAGAAACCTCTTTATGATGTGTGCATTCAACTCGGAGAGATAAGCCTTCCTTTTGATAGAGCAGTTTTGCAACTGTGTTTTTGCAGAATCTGCAAGTGTATATTTGGAGCCCTTTCAGGCCTTCGTTGGAAACGGGAATATCTTCCCATAAAAACTAAACAGAAGCGTTCTGTGAAACTCCTTTGTGAAGTATGAATCCAACTCACAGAGTTGAACACTTCTTTTGAAAGAGCAGCTTTGAAACACTCTTTTTGTAGAATCTGCAAGTGTTCATTTGGAGCGCTTTGAGGCCTATGGTGGAAAAGGAAATATCTTCACATAAAACCTAGACAGAAGCATTCTTTGAAACTTCTTTATGATGTGTGCATTCAACTCACAGAGTTGAACATTCCTTTTCATGGAGCAGTTTGGAAAGAGTCTTTTTGCAGCATCTGCAAGTGGATATTTGGAGCTCTTTCAGGCCTTTGTTAGAAGCGGGAATATCTTCCCATTAAAACTGGACAGAAGCATTCTCACAAACTGCTTTGTGATGTGTGTGTTCAACTCACAGAGGTGAACATTTCCTTTGCTAGAGCAGTTATGAAACACTCTTTTTGTAGAATCTGCAAGTGTTCATTTGGAGCGCTTTGAGGCCTATGGTGGAAAAAGAAATATCTTCACATAAAACCTAGACAGAAGCATTCTTTGAAACTTCTTTATGATGTGTGCATTCAACTCACAGAGTTGAACCTTCTTTTTCATGGAGCAGTTTGGAAAGAGTCTTTTTGCAGCATCTGCAAGTGGATATTTGGAGCTCTTTCAGGCCTTTGCTAGAAGCGGGAATATCTTCCCATAAAAACTGGACAGAAGCATTCTCACAAACTGCTTTGTGATGTGTGTGTTCAACTCACAGAGGTGAACCTTTCCTTTGCTAGACCAGTTATGAAACACTCTTTTTGTAGAATCTGCAAGTGTTCATTTGGAGCGATTTGAGGCCTATGGTGGAAAAAGAAATATCTTCATATATAAACAAGGCAGAAGCATTCTCAGAAAGCTCTTTATGATGTGTGCATTCAACTCAGAGAGATAAGCCTTCCTTTTGATAGAGCAGTTTTGAAACTGTATTTTTGCAGAATCTGCAAGTGGATATTTGGAGCCCTTTCAGGCCTTCGTTGGAAACGGGAATATCTTCCCATAAAAACTAAACAGAAGAGTTCTGTGAAACTGCTTTGTGTAGTATGAATCCAACTCACAGAGTTGAACACTTCCTTTGAAAGAGCAGTTTTGAAACACTCTTTTTGTAGAATCTGCAAGTGTTCGTTTGGAGCGCTTTGAGGCCTATGGTGGAAAAGGAAATATCTTCACATATAAACCAGGCAGAAGCATTCTCAGAAACCTCTTTATGATGTGTGCATTCAACTCGGAGAGATAAGCCTTCCTTTTGATAGAGCAGTTTTGAAACTGTGTTTTGGCAGAATCTGCAAGTGGATACTTGGAGCCCTTTCAGGCCTTCGTTGCAAACGGGAATATCTTCCGATAAAAACGAAACAGAAACGTTCTGTGAAACTGCTTTGTGAAGTATGAATCCAACTCACAGAGTTGAACACTTCTTTTGAAAGAGCAGCTTTGAAACACTCTTTTTGTAGAATCTACATGTGTTCATTTGGAGCGCTTTGAGGCCTATGGTGGAAAAGGAAATATCGTCACATAATACCTAGACAGAAGCATTCTTTGAAACTTCTTTATGATGTGTGCATTCAACTTCCAGAGTTGAAATTTCCTTTTCATGGAGCAGTTTGGAAAGAGTCTTTTTGCAGCATCTGCAATAGGATACTTGGAGCTCTTTCAGGCCTTTGTTAGAAGCGGGAATATCTTCCCATAAAAACTGGACAGAAGCATTCTCACAAACTGCTTTGTGATGTGTGTGTTCAACTCACAGAGGTGAACCTTTCCTTTGCTAGAGCAGTTATGAAACACTCTTTTTGTAGAATCTGCAAGTGTTCATTTGGAGCGATTTGAGGCCTATGGTGGAAAAAGAAATATCTTCATATATAAACAAGGCAGAAGCATTCTCAGAAAGCTCTTTATGATGTGTGCATTCAACTCAGAGAGATAAGCCTTCCTTTTGATAGAGCAGTTTTGCAACTGTGTTTTTGCAGAATCTGCAAGTGGATATTTGGAGTCCTTTCAGGCCTTCGTTGGAAACGGGAATATCTTCCCATGAAAACTAAACAGAAGAGTTCTGTGAAACTCCTTTGTGAAGTATGAATCCAACTCACAGAGTTGAACACTTCTTTTGAAAGAGCAGCTTTGAAACACTCTTTTTGTAGAATCTGCAAGTGTTCGTTTGGAGCGCTTTGAGGCCTATGGTGGAAAAGGAAATATCTTCACATATAAACCAGGCAGAAGCATTCTCAGAAACCTCTTTATGATGTGTGCATTCAACTCGGAGAGATAAGCCTTCCTTTTGATAGAGCAGTTTTGAAACTGTGTTTTGGCAGAATCTGCAAGTGGATACTTGGAGCCCTTTCAGGCCTTCGTTGCAAAAGGGAATATCTTCCGATAAAAACGAAACAGAAACCTTCTGTGAAACTGCTTTGTGAAGTATGAATCCACCTCACAGAGTTGAACACTTCTTTTGAAAGAGCAGCTTTGAAACACTCTTTTTGTAGAATCTACATGTGTTCATTTGGAGCGCTTTGAGGCCTATGGTGGAAAAGGAAATATCGTCACATAATACCTAGACAGAAGCATTCTTTGAAACTTCTTTATGATGTGTGCATTCAACTCACAGAGTTGAACTTTCCTTTTCATGGAGCAGTTTGGAAAGAGTCTTTTTGCAGCATCTGCAATAGGATACTTGGAGCTCTTTCAGGCCTTTGTTAGAAGCGGGAATATCTTCCCATAAAAACTGGACAGAAGCATTCTCACAAACTGCTTTGTGATGTGTGTGTTCAACTCACAGAGGTGAACCTTTCCTTTGCTAGAGCAGTTATGAAACACTCTTTTTGTAGAATCTGCAAGTGTTCATTTGGAGCGATTTGAGGCCTATGGTGGAAAAAGAAATATCTTCATATATAAACAAGGCAGAAGCATTCTCAGAAAGCTCTTTATGATGTGTGCATTCAACTCAGAGAGATAAGCCTTCCTTTTGATAGAGCAGTTTTGCAACTGTGTTTTTGCAGAATCTGCAAGTGGATATTTGGAGTCCTTTCAGGCCTTCGTTGGAAACGAGAATATCTTCCCATAAAAACTAAACAGAAGAGTTCTGTGAAACTCCTTTGTGAAGTATGAATCCAACTCACAGAGTTGAACACTTCTTTTGAAAGAGCAGCTTTGAAACACTCTTTTTGTAGAATCTGCAAGTGTTCGTTTGGAGCGCTTTGAGGCCTATGGTGGAAAAGGAAATATCTTCACATATAAACCAGTCAGAAGCATTCTCAGAAACCTCTTTATGATGTGTGCATTCAACTCGGAGAGATAAACCTTCCTTTTGATAGAGCAGTTTTGAAACTGTGTTTTGGCAGAATCTGCAAGTGGATACTTGGAGCCCTTTCAGGCCTTCGTTGCAAACGGGAATATCTTCCGATAAAAACGAAACAGAAACTTTCTGTGAAACTGCTTTGTGAAGTATGAATCCACCTCACAGAGTTGAACACTTCTTTTGAAAGAGCAGCTTTGAAACACTCTTTTTGTAGAATCTACATGTGTTCATTTGGAGCGCTTTGAGGCCTATGGTGGAAAAGGAAATATCGTCACATAATACCTAGACAGAAGGATTCTTTGAAACTTCTTTATGATGTGTGCATTCAACTCACAGAGTTGAACTTTCCTTTTCATGGAGCAGTTTGGAAAGAGTCTTTTTGCAGCATCTGCAAGTGGATATTTGGAGCTCTTTCAGGCCTTTGTTAGAAGCGGGAATATCTTCCCATAAAAACTAAAGAGAAGCGTTCTGTGAAACTGCTTTGTGTAGTATGAATCCAACTCACAGAGTTGAACACTTCCTTTGAAAGAGCAGTTATGAAACACTCTTTTTGTAGAATCTGCAAGTGTTCGTTTGGAGCGCTTTGAGGCCTATGGTGGAAAAGGAAATATCTTCACATATAAACCAGGCAGAAGCATTCTCAGAAACCTCTTTATGATGTGTGCATTCAACTCGGAGAGATAAGCCTTCCTTTTGATAGAGCAGTTTTGCAACTGTGTTTTTGCAGAATCTGCAAGTGTATATTTGGAGCCCTTTCAGGCCTTCGTTGGAAACGGGAATATCTTCCCATAAAAACTAAACAGAAGCGTTCTGTGAAACTCCTTTGTGAAGTATGAATCCAACTCACAGAGTTGAACACTTCTTTTGAAAGAGCAGCTTTGAAACACTCTTTTTGTAGAATCTGCAAGTGTTCATTTGGAGCGCTTTGAGGCCTATGGTGGAAAAGGAAATATCTTCACATAAAACCTAGACAGAAGCATTCTTTGAAACTTCTTTATGATGTGTGCATTCAACTCACAGAGTTGAACATTCCTTTTCATGGAGCAGTTTGGAAAGAGTCTTCTTGCAGCATCTGCAAGTGGATATTTGGAGCTCTTTCAGGCCTTTGTTAGAAGCGGGAATATCTTCCCATTAAAACTGGACAGAAGCATTCTCACAAACTGCTTTGTGATGTGTGTGTTCAACTCACAGAGGTGAACCTTTCCTTTGCTAGAGCAGTTATGAAACACTCTTTTTGTAGAATCTGCAAGTGTTCATTTGGAGCGCTTTGAGGCCTATGGTGGAAAAAGAAATATCTTCACATAAAACCTAGACAGAAGCATTCTTTGAAACTTCTTTATGATGTGTGCATTCAACTCACAGAGTTGAACCTTCTTTTTCATGGAGCAGTTTGGAAAGAGTCTTTTTGCAGCATCTGCAAGTGGATATTTGGAGCTCTTTCAGGCCTTTGTTAGAAGCGGGAATATCTTCCCATAAAAACTAAACCGAAGCATTCTCACAAACTGCTTTGTGATGTGTGTGTTCAACTCACAGAGGTGAACCTTTCCTTTGCTAGAGCAGTTATGAAACACTCTTTTTGTAGAATCTGCAAGTGTTCATTTGGAGCGCTTTGAGGCCTATGGTGGAAAAAGAAATATCTTCATATATAAACAAGGCAGAAGCATTCTCAGAAACCCCTTTATGATGTGTGCATTCAACTCAGAGAGATAAGCCTTCCTTTTGATAGAGCAGTTTTGAACCTGTGTTTTTGCAGAATCTGCAAGTGGATATTTGGAGCCCTTTCAGGCCTTCGTTGGAAACGGGAATATCTTCCCATAAAAACTAAACAGAAGAGTTCTGTGAAACTGCTTTGTGTAGTATGAATCCAACTCACAGAGTTGAACACTTCCTTTGAAAGAGCAGTTTTGAAACACTCTTTTTGTAGAATCTGCAAGTGTTCGTTTGGAGCGCTTTGAGGCCTATGGTGGAAAAGGAAATATCTTCACATATAAACCAGGCAGAAGCATTCTCAGAAACCTCTTTATGATGTGTGCATTCAACTCGGAGAGATAAGCCTTCCTTTTGATAGAGCAGTTTTGAAAGTGTGTTTTGGCAGAATCTGCAAGTGGATACTTAGAGCCCTTTCAGGCCTTCGTTGCAAACGGGAATATCTTCGCATAAAAACGAAACAGAAACGTTCTGTGAAACTCCTTTGTGAAGTATGAATCCAACTCACAGAGTTGAACACTTCTTTTGAAAGAGCAGCTTTGAAACACTCTTTTTGTAGAATCTGCAAGTGTTCATTTGGAGCGCTTTGAGGCCTATGGTGGAAAAGGAAATATCGTCACATAATACCTAGACAGAAGCATTCTTTGAAACTTCTTTATGATGTGTGCATTCAACTCACAGAGTTGAACTTTCCTTTTCATGGAGCAGTTTGGAAAGAGTCTTTTTGCAGCATCTGCAATAGGATACTTGGAGCTCTTTCAGGCCTTTGTTAGAAGCGGGAATATCTTCCCATAAAAACTGGACAGAAGCATTCTCACAAACTGCTTTGTGATGTGTGTGTTCAACTCACAGAGGTGAACCTTTCCTTTGCTAGAGCAGTTATGAAACACTCTTTTTGTAGAATCTGCAAGTGTTCATTTGGAGCGATTTGAGGCCTATGGTGGAAAAAGAAATATCTTCATATATAAACAAGGCAGAAGCATTCTCAGAAAGCTCTTTATGATGTGTGCATTCAACTCAGAGAGATAAGCCTTCCTTTTGATAGAGCAGTATTGCAACTGTGTTTTTGCAGAATCTGCAAGTGGATATTTGGAGCCCTTTCAGGCCTTCGTTGGAAACGGGAATATCTTCCCATAAAAACTAAACAGAAGCGTTCTGTGAAACTCCTTTGTGAAGTATGAATTCAACTCACAGAGTTGAACACTTCTTTTGAAAGAGCAGCTTTGAAGCACTCTTTTTGTAGAATCTGCAAGTGTTCGTTTGGAGCGCTTTGAGGCCTATGGTGGAAAAGGAAATATCTTCACATATAAACCAGGCAGAAGCATTCTCAGAAAACTATTTATGATGTGTGCATTCAACTCGGAGAGATAAGCCTTCCTTTTCATAGAGCAGTTTTGAAACTGTGTTTTGGCAGAATCTGCAAGTGGATACTTGGAGCCCTTTCAGGCCTTCGTTGCAAACGGGAATATCTTCCGATAAAAACGAAACAGAAACCTTCTGTGAAACTGCTTTGTGAAGTATGAATCCAACTCACAGAGTTGAACACTTCTTTTGAAAGAGCAGCTTTGAAACACTCTTTTTGTAGAATCTACATGTGTTCATTTGGAGCGCTTTGAGGCCTATGGTGGAAAAGGAAATATCGTCACATAATACCTAGACAGAAGCATTCTTTGAAACTTCTTTATGATGTGTGCATTCAACTCACAGAGTTGAACTTTCCTTTTCATGGGGCAGTTTGGAAAGAGTCTTTTTGCAGCATCTGCAATAGGATACTTGGAGCTCTTTCAGGCCTTTGTTAGAAGCGGGAATATCTTCCCATAAAAACTGGACAGAAGCATTCTCACAAACTGCTTTGTGATGTGTGTGTTCAACTCACAGAGGTGAACCTTTCCTTTGCTAGAGCAGTTATGAAACACTCTTTTTGTAGAATCTGCAAGTGTTCATTTGGAGCGATTTGAGGCCTATGGTGGAAAAAGAAATATCTTCATATATAAACAAGGCAGAAGCATTCTCAGAAAGCTCTTTATGATGTGTGCATTCAACTCAGAGAGATAAGCCTTCCTTTTGATAGAGCAGTTTTGCAACTGTGTTTTTGCAGAATCTGCAAGTGGATATTTGGAGCCCTTTCAGGCCTTCGTTGGAAACGGGAATATCTTCCATTAAAAACTAAACAGAAGAGTTCTGTGAAACTGCTTTGTGTAGTATGAATCCAACTTACAGAGTTGAACACTTCCTTTCAAAGAGCAGTTTTGAAACACTCTTTTTGTAGAATCTGCAAGTGTTCGTTTGGAGCGCTTTGAGGCCTATGGTGGAAAAGGAAATATCTTCACATATAATCCAGGCAGAAGCATTCTCAGAAACCTGTTTATGATGTGTGCATTCAACTCGGAGAGATAAGCCTTCCTTTTGATAGAGCAGTTTTGCAACTGTGTTTTTGCAGAATCTGCAAGTGTATATTTGGAGCCCTTTCAGGCCTTCGTTGGAAACGGGAATATCTTCCCATAAAAACTAAACAGAAGCGTTCTGTGAAACTCCTTTGTGAAGTATGAATCCAACTCACAGAGTTGAACACTTCTTTCGAAAGAGCAGCTTTGAAACACTCTTTTTGTAGAATCTGCAAGTGTTCATTTGGAGCGCTTTGAGGCCTATGGTGGAAAAGGAAATATCTTCACATAAAACCTAGACAGAAGCATTCTTTGAAACTTCTTTATGATGTGTGCATTCAACTCACAGAGTTGAACATTCCTTTTCATGGAGCAGTTTGGAAAGAGTCTTTTTGCAGCATCTGCAAGTGGATATTTGGAGCTCTTTCAGGCCTTTGTTAGAAGCGGGAATATCTTCCCATTAAAACTGGACAGAAGCATTCTCACAAACTGCTTTGTGATGTGTGTGTTCAACTCACAGAGGTGAACCTTTCCTTTGCTAGAGCAGTTATGAAACACTCTTTTTGTAGAATCTGCAAGTGTTCATTTGGAGCGATTTGAGGCCTATGGTGGAAAAAGAAATATCTTCATATATAAACAAGGCAGAAGCATTCTCAGAAAGCTCTTTATGATGTGTGCATTCAACTCAGAGAGATAAGCCTTCCTTTTGATAGAGCAGTTTTGCAACTGTGTTTTTGCAGAATCTGCAAGTGGATATTTGGAGCCCTTTCAGGCCTTCGTTGGAAACGGGAATATCTTCCCATAAAAACTAAACAGAAGCGTTCTGTGAAACTCCTTTGTGAAGTATGAATCCAACTCACAGAGTTGAACACTTCTTTTGAAAGAGCAGCTTTGAAACACTCTTTTTGTAGAATCTGCAAGTGTTCGTTTGGAGCGCTTTGAGGCCTATGGTGGAAAAGGAAATATCTTCACATATAAACCAGGCAGAAGCATTCTCAGAAACCTCTTTATGATGTGTGCATTCAACTCGGAGAGATAAGCCTTCCTTTTGATAGAGCAGTTTTGAAACTGTGTTTTGGCAGAATCTGCAAGTGGATACTTGGAGCCCTTTCAGGCCTTCGTTGCAAACGGGAATATCTTCCGATAAAAACGAAACAGAAACCTTCTGAGAAACTGCTTTGTGAAGTATGAATCCAACTCACAGAGTTGAACACTTCTTTTGAAAGAGCAGCTTTGAAACACAGTTTTTGTAGAATCTACATGTGTTCATTTGGAGCGCTTTGAGGCCTATGGTGGAAAAGGAAATATCGTCACATAATACCTAGACAGAAGCATTCTTTGAAACTTTTTTATGATGTGTGCATTCAACTCACAGAGTTGAACTTTCCTTTTCATGGAGCAGTTTGGAAAGAGTCTTTTTGCAGCATCTGCAATAGGATACTTGGAGCTCTTTCAGGCCTTTGTTAGAAGCGGGAATATCTTCCCATAAAAACTGGACAGAAGCATTCTCACAAACTGCTTTGTGATGTGTGTGTTCAACTCACAGAGGTGAACCTTTCCTTTGCTAGAGCAGTTATGAAACACTCTTTTTGTAGAATCTGCAAGTGTTCATTTGGAGCGATTTGAGGCCTATGGTGGAAAAAGAAATATCTTCATATATAAACAAGGCAGAAGCATTCTCAGAAAGCTCTTTATGATGTGTGCATTCAACTCAGAGAGATAAGCCTTCCTTTTGATAGAGCAGTTTTGCAACTGTGTTTTTGCAGAATCTGCAAGTGGATATTTGGAGCCCTTTCAGGCCTTCGTTGGAAACGGGAATATCTTCCAATAAAAACTAAACAGAAGCGTTCTGTGAAACTCCTTTGTGAAGTATGAATCCAACTCACAGAGTTGAACACTTCTTTTGAAAGAGCAGCTTTGAAACACTCTTTTTGTAGAATCTGCAATTGTTCATTTGGAGCGCTTTGAGGCCTATGGTGGAATAGGAAATATCTTCACATAAAACCTAGACAGAAGCATTCTTTGAAACTTCTTTATGATGTGTGCATTCAACTCACAGAGTTGAACATTCCTTTTCATGGAGCAGTTTGGAAAGAGTCTTTTTGCAGCATCTGCAAGTGGATATTTGGAGCTCTTTCAGGCCTTTGTTAGAAGCGGGAATATCTTCCCATTAAAACTGGACAGAAGCATTCTCACAAACTGCTTTGTGATGTGTGTGTTCAACTCACAGAGGTGAACCTTTCCTTTGCTAGAGCAGTTATGAAGCACTCTTTTTGTACAATCTGCAAGTGTTCATTTGGAGCGCTTTGAGGCCTATGGTGGAAAAAGAAATATCTTCACATAAAACCTAGACAGAAGCATTCTTTGAAACTTCTTTATGATGTGTGCATTCAACTCACAGAGTTGAACCTTGTTTTTCATGGAGCAGTTTGGAAAGAGTCTTTTTGCAGCATCTGCAAGTGGATATTTGGAGCTCTTTCAGGCCTTTGTTAGAAGCGGGAATATCTTCCCATAAAAACTAAACCGAAGCATTCTCACAAACTGCTTTGTGATGTGTGTGTTCAACTCACAGAGGTGAACCTTTCCTTTGCTAGAGCAGTTATGAAACACTCTTTTTGTAGAATCTGCAAGTGTTCATTTGGAGCGCTTTGAGGCCTATGGTGGAAAAAGAAATATCTTCATATATAAACAAGGCAGAAGCATTCTCAGAAACCCCTTTATGATGTGTGCATTCAACTCAGAGAGATAAGCATTCCTTTTGATAGAGCAGTTTTGAACCTGTGTTTTTGCAGAATCTGCAAGTGGATATTTGGAGCCCTTTCAGGCCTTCGTTGGAAACGGGAATAGCTTCCCTTAAAAACTAAACAGAAGAGTTCTGTGAAACTGCTTTTTGTAGTATGAATCCAACTCACAGAGTTGAACACTTCCTTTGAAAGAACAGTTTTGAAACACTCTTTTTGTAGAATCTGCAAGTGTTCGTTTGGAGCGCTTTGAGGCCTATGGTGGAAAAGGAAATATCTTCACATATAAACCAGGCAGAAGCATTCTCAGAAACCTCTTTATGATGTGTGCATTCAACTCGGAGAGATAAGCCTTCCTTTTGATAGAGCAGTTTTGAAACTGTGTTTTGGCAGAATCTGCAAGTGGATACTTGGAGCCCTTTCAGGCCTTCGTTGCAAACGGGACAATCTTCCGATAAAAACGAAACAGAAACCTTCTGTGAAACTGCTTTGTGAAGTATGAATCCAACTCACAGAGTTGAACACTTCTTTTGAAAGAGCAGCTTTGAAACACTCTTTTTGTAGAATCTACATGTGTTCATTTGGAGCGCTTTGAGGCCTATGGTGGAAAAGGAAATATCGTCACATAATACCTAGACAGAAGCATTCTTTGAAACTTCTTTATGATGTGTGCATTCAACTCACAGAGTTGAACTTTCCCTTTCATGGAGCAGTTTGGAAAGAGTCTTTTTGCAGCATCTGCAAGTGGATATTTGGAGCTCTTTCAGGCCTTTGTTAGAAGCGGGAATATCTTCCCATAAAAACTGGACAGAAGCATTCTCACAAACTGCTTTGTGATGTGTGTGTTCAACTCACAGAGGTGAACCTTTCCTTTGCTAGAGCAGTTATGAAACACTCTTTTTGTAGAATCTGCAAGTGTTCATTTGGAGCGATTTGAGGCCTATGGTGGAAAAAGAAATATCTTCATATATAAACAAGGCAGAAGCATTCTCAGAAAGCTCTTTATGATGTGTGCATTCAACTCAGAGAGATAAGCCTTCCTTTTGATAGAGCAGTTTTGCAACTGTGTTTTTGCAGAATCTGCAAGTGGATATTTGGAGCCCTTTCAGGCCTTCGTTGGAAACGGGAATATCTTCCCATAAAAACTAAACAGAAGCGTTCTGTGAAACTCCTTTGTGAAGTATGAATCCAACTCACAGAGTTGAACACTTCTTTTGAAAGAGCAGCTTTGAAACACTCTTTTTGTAGAATCTGCAAGTGTTCGTTTGGAGCGCTTTGAGGCCTATGGTGGAAAAGGAAATATCTTCACATATAAACCAGGCAGAAGCATTCTCAGAAACCTCTTTATGATGTGTGCATTCAACTCGGAGAGATAAGCCTTCCTTTTGATAGAGCAGTTTTGAAACTGTGTTTTGGCAGAATCTGCAAGTGGATACTTGGAGCCCTTTCAGGCCTTCGTTGCAAACGGGAATATCTTCCGATAAAAACGAAACAGAAACCTTCTGTGAAACTGCTTTGTGAAGTATGAATCCAACTCACAGAGTTGAACACTTCTTTTGAAAGAGCAGCTTTGAAACACAGTTTTTGTAGAATCTACATGTGTTCATTTGGAGCGCTTTGAGGCCTATGGTGGAAAAGGAAATATCGTCACATAATACCTAGACAGAAGCATTCTTTGAAACTTTTTTATGATGTGTGCATTCAACTCACAGAGTTGAACTTTCCTTTTCATGGAGCAGTTTGGAAAGAGTCTTTTTGCAGCATCTGCAATAGGATACTTGGAGCTCTTTCAGGCCTTTGTTAGAAGCGGGAATATCTTCCCATAAAAACTGGACAGAAGCATTCTCACAAACTGCTTTGTGATGTGTGTGTTCAACTCACAGAGGTGAACCTTTCCTTTGCTAGAGCAGTTATGAAACACTCTTTTTGTAGAATCTACAAGTGTTCATTTGGAGCGATTTGAGGCCTATGGTGGAAAAAGAAATATCTTCATATATAAACAAGGCAGAAGCATTCTCAGAAAGCTCTTTATGATGTGTGCATTCAACTCAGAGAGATAAGCCTTCCTTTTGATAGAGCAGTTTTGCAACTGTGTTTTTGCAGAATCTGCAAGTGGATATTTGGAGCCCTTTCAGGCCTTCGTTGGAAACGGGAATATCTTCCAATAAAAACTAAACAGAAGCGTTCTGTGAAACTCCTTTGTGAAGTATGAATCCAACTCACAGAGTTGAACACTTCTTTTGAAAGAGCAGCTTTGAAACACTCTTTTTGTAGAATCTGCAATTGTTCATTTGGAGCGCTTTGAGGCCTATGGTGGAATAGGAAATATCTTCAGATAAAACCTAGACAGAAGCATTCTTTGAAACTTCTTTATGATGTGTGCATTCAACTCACAGAGTTGAACATTCCTTTTCATGGAGCAGTTTGGAAAGAGTCTTTTTGCAGCATCTGCAAGTGGATATTTGGAGCTCTTTCAGGCCTTTGTTAGAAGCGGGAATATCTTCCCATTAAAACTGGACAGAAGCATTCTCACAAACTGCTTTGTGATGTGTGTGTTCAACTCACAGAGGTGAACCTTTCCTTTGCTAGAGCAGTTATGAAGCACTCTTTTTGTAGAATCTGCAAGTGTTCATTTGGAGCGCTTTGAGGCCTATGGTGGAAAAAGAAATATCTTCACATAAAACCTAGACAGAAGCATTCTTTGAAACTTCTTTATGATGTGTGCATTCAACTCACAGAGTTGAACCTTCTTTTTCATGGAGCAGTTTGGAAAGAGTCTTTTTGCAGCATCTGCAAGTGGATATTTGGAGCTCTTTCAGGCCTTTGTTAGAAGCGGGAATATCTTCCCATAAAAACTAAACCGAAGCATTCTCACAAACTGCTTTGTGATGTGTGTGTTCAACTCACAGAGGTGAACCTTTCCTTTGCTAGAGCAGTTATGAAACACTCTTTTTGTAGAATCTGCAAGTGTTCATTTGGAGCGCTTTGAGGCCTATGGTGGAAAAAGAAATATCTTCATATATAAACAAGGCAGAAGCATTCTCAGAAACCCCTTTATGATGTGTGCATTCAACTCAGAGAGATAAGCATTCCTTTTGATAGAGCAGTTTTGAACCTGTGTTTTTCCAGAATCTGCAAGTGGATATTTGGAGCCCTTTCAGGCCTTCGTTGGAAACGGGAATAGCTTCCCTTAAAAACTAAACAGAAGAGTTCTGTGAAACTGCTTTGTGTAGTATGAATCCAACTCACAGAGTTGAACACTTCCTTTGAAAGAGCAGTTTTGAAACACTCTTTTTGTAGAATCTGCAAGTGTTCGTTTGGAGCGCTTTGAGGCCTATGGTGGAAAAGGAAATATCTTCACATATAAACCAGGCAGAAGCATTCTCAGAAACCTCTTTATGATGTGTGCATTCAACTCGGAGAGATAAGCCTTCCTTTTGATAGAGCAGTTTTGAAACTGTGTTTTGGCAGAATCTGCAAGTGGATACTTGGAGCCCTTTCAGGCCTTCGTTGCAAACGGGAATATCTTCCGATAAAAACGAAACAGAAACCTTCTGTGAAACTGCTTTGTGAAGTATGAATCCAACTCACAGAGTTGAACACTTCTTTTGAAAGAGCAGCTTTGAAACACTCTTTTTGTAGAATCTACATGTGTTCATTTGGAGCGCTTTGAGGCCTATGGTGGAAAAGGAAATATCGTCACATAATACCTAGACAGAAGCATTCTTTGAAACTTCTTTATGATGTGTGCATTCAACTCACAGAGTTGAACTTTCCCTTTCATGGAGCAGTTTGGAAAGAGTCTTTTTGCAGCATCTGCAAGTGGATATTTGGAGCTCTTTCAGGCCTTTGTTAGAAGCGGGAATATCTTCCCATAAAAACTGGACAGAAGCATTCTCACAAACTGCTTTGTGATGTGTGTGTTCAACTCACAGAGGTGAACCTTTCCTTTGCTAGAGCAGTTATGAAACACTCTTTTTGTAGAATCTGCAAGTGTTCATTTGGAGCGATTTGAGGCCTATGGTGGAAAAAGAAATATCTTCATATATAAACAAGGCAGAAGCATTCTCAGAAAGCTCTTTATGATGTGTGCATTCAACTCAGAGAGATAAGCCTTCCTTTTGATAGAGCAGTTTTGCAACTGTGTTTTTGCAGAATCTGCAAGTGGATATTTGGAGCCCTTTCAGGCCTTCGTAGGAAACGGGAATATCTTCCCATAAAAACTAAACAGAAGCGTTCTGTGAAACTCCTTTGTGAAGTATGAATCCAACTCACAGAGTTGAACACTTCTTTTGAAAGAGCAGCTTTGAAACACTCTTTTTGTAGAATCTGCAAGTGTTCGTTTGGAGCGCTTTGAGGCCTATGGTGGAAAAGGAAATATCTTCACATATAAACCAGGCAGAAGCATTCTCAGAAACCTCTTTATGATGTGTGCATTCAACTCGGAGAGATAAGCCTTCCTTTTGATAGAGCAGTTTTGAAACTGTGTTTTGGCAGAATCTGCAAGTGGATACTTGGAGCCCTTTCAGGCCTTCGTTGCAAACGGGAATATCTTCCGATAAAAACGAAACAGAAACCTTCTGTGAAACTGCTTTGTGAAGTATGAATCCAACTCACAGAGTTGAACACTTCTTTTGAAAGAGCAGCTTTGAAACACAGTTTTTGTAGAATCTACATGTGTTCATTTGGAGCGCTTTGAGGCCTATGGTGGAAAAGGAAATATCGTCACATAATACCTAGACAGAAGCATTCTTTGAAACTTTTTTATGATGTGTGCATTCAACTCACAGAGTTGAACTTTCCTTTTCATGGAGCAGTTTGGAAAGAGTCTTTTTGCAGCATCTGCAATAGGATACTTGGAGCTCTTTCAGGCCTTTGTTAGAAGCGGGAATATCTTCCCATAAAAACTGGACAGAAGCATTCTCACAAACTGCTTTGTGATGTGTGTGTTCAACTCACAGAGGTGAACCTTTCCTTTGCTAGAGCAGTTATGAAACACTCTTTTTGTAGAATCTACAAGTGTTCATTTGGAGCGATTTGAGGCCTATGGTGGAAAAAGAAATATCTTCATATATAAACAAGGCAGAAGCATTCTCAGAAAGCTCTTTATGATGTGTGCATTCAACTCAGAGAGATAAGCCTTCCTTTTGATAGAGCAGTTTTGCAACTGTGTTTTTGCAGAATCTGCAAGTGGATATTTGGAGCCCTTTCAGGCCTTCGTTGGAAACGGGAATATCTTCCAATAAAAACTAAACAGAAGCGTTCTGTGAAACTCCTTTGTGAAGTATGAATCCAACTCACAGAGTTGAACACTTCTTTTGAAAGAGCAGCTTTGAAACACTCTTTTTGTAGAATCTGCAATTGTTCATTTGGAGCGCTTTGAGGCCTATGGTGGAATAGGAAATATCTTCACATAAAACCTAGACAGAAGCATTCTTTGAAACTTCTTTATGATGTGTGCATTCAACTCACAGAGTTGAACATTCCTTTTCATGGAGCAGTTTGGAAAGAGTCTTTTTGCAGCATCTGCAAGTGGATATTTGGAGCTCTTTCAGGCCTTTGTTAGAAGCGGGAATATCTTCCCATTAAAACTGGACAGAAGCATTCTCACAAACTGCTTTGTGATGTGTGTGTTCAACTCACAGAGGTGAACCTTTCCTTTGCTAGAGCAGTTATGAAGCACTCTTTTTGTAGAATCTGCAAGTGTTCATTTGGAGCGCTTTGAGGCCTATGGTGGAAAAAGAAATATCTTCACATAAAACCTAGACAGAAGCATTCTTTGAAACTTCTTTATGATGTGTGCATTCAACTCACAGAGTTGAACCTTGTTTTTCATGGAGCAGTTTGGAAAGAGTCTTTTTGCAGCATCTGCAAGTGGATATTTGGAGCTCTTTCAGGCCTTTGTTAGAAGCGGGAATATCTTCCCATAAAAACTAAACCGAAGCATTCTCACAAACTGCTTTGTGATGTGTGTGTTCAACTCACAGAGGTGAACCTTTCCTTTGCTAGAGCAGTTATGAAACACTCTTTTTGTAGAATCTGCAAGTGTTCATTTGGAGCGCTTTGAGGCCTATGGTGGAAAAAGAAATATCTTCATATATAAACAAGGCAGAAGCATTCTCAGAAACCCCTTTATGATGTGTGCATTCAACTCAGAGAGATAAGCATTCCTTTTGATAGAGCAGTTTTGAACCTGTGTTTTTGCAGAATCTGCAAGTGGATATTTGGAGCCCTTTCAGGCCTTCGTTGGAAACGGGAATAGCTTCCCTTAAAAACTAAACAGAAGAGTTCTGTGAAACTGCTTTGTGTAGTATGAATCCAACTCACAGAGTTGAACACTTCCTTTGAAAGAGCAGTTTTGAAACACTCTTTTTGTAGAATCTGCAAGTGTTCGTTTGGAGCGCTTTGAGGCCTATGGTGGAAAAGGAAATATCTTCACATATAAACCAGGCAGAAGCATTCTCAGAAACCTCTTTATGATGTGTGCATTCAACTCGGAGAGATAAGCCTTCCTTTTGATAGAGCAGTTTTGAAACTGTGTTTTGGCAGAATCTGCAAGTGGATACTTGGAGCCCTTTCAGGCCTTCGTTGCAAACGGGAATATCTTCCGATAAAAACGAAACAGAAACCTTCTGTGAAACTGCTTTGTGAAGTATGAATCCAACTCACAGAGTTGAACACTTCTTTTGAAAGAGCACCTTTGAAACACTCTTTTTGTAGAATCTACATGTGTTCATTTGGAGCGCTTTGAGGCCTATGGTGGAAAAGGAAATATCGTCACATAATACCTACACAGAAGCATTCTTTGAAACTTCTTTATGATGTGTGCATTCAACTCACAGAGTTGAACTTTCCTTTTCATGGAGCAGTTTGGAAAGAGTCTTTTTGCAGCATCTGCAATAGGATACTTGGAGCTCTTTCAGGCCTTTGTTAGAAGCGGGAATATCTTCCCATAAAAACTGGACAGAAGCATTCTCACAAACTGCTTTGTGATGTGTGTGTTCAACTCACAGAGGTGAACCTTTCCTTTGCTAGAGCAGTTATGAAACACTCTTTTTGTAGAATCTGCAAGTGTTCATTTGGAGCGATTTGAGGCCTATGGTGGAAAAAGAAATATCTTCACATAAAACCTAGACAGAAGCATTCTTTGAAACTTCTTTATGATGTGTGCATTCAACTCACAGAGTTGAACCTTCTTTTCCATGGAGCAGTTTGGAAAGAGTCTTTTTGCAGCATCTGCAAGTGGATATTTGGAGCTCTTTCAGGCCTTTGCTAGAAGCGGGAATATCTTCCCATAAAAACTGGACAGAAGCATTCTCACAAACTGCTTTGAGATGTGTGTGTTCAACTCACAGAGGTGAACCTTTCCTTTGCTAGAGCAGTTATGAAACACTCTTTTTGTAGAATCTGCAAGTTTTCATTTGGAGCGATTTGAGGCCTATGGTGGAAAAAGAAATATCTTCATATATAAACAAGGCAGAAGCATTCTCAGAAAGCTCTTTATGATGTGTGCATTCAACTCAGAGAGATAAGCCTTCCTTTTGATAGAGCAGTTTTGAAACTGTATTTTTGCAGAATCTGCAAGTGGATATTTGGAGCCCTTTCAGGCCTTCGTTGGAAACGGGAATATCTTCCCATAAAAACTAAACAGAAGAGTTCTGTGAAACTGCTTTGTGTAGTATGAATCCAACTCACAGAGTTGAACACTTCCTTTGAAAGAGCAGTTTTGAAACACTCTTTTTGTAGAATCTGCAAGTGTTCGTTTGGAGCGCTCTTTGGCCTATGGTGGAAAAGGAAATATCTTCACATATAAACCAGGCAGAAGCATTCTCAGAAACCTCTTTATGATGTGTGCATTCAACTCGGAGAGATAAGCCTTCCTTTTGATAGAGCAGTTTTGAAACTGTGTTTTGGCAGAATCTGCAAGTGGATACTTGGAGCCCTTTCAGGCCTTCGTTGCAAACGGGAATATCTTCCGTAAAAACGAAACAGAAACCTTCTGTGAAACTGCTTTGTGAAGTATGAATCCAACTCACAGAGTTGAACACTTCTTTTGAAAGAGCAGCTTTGAAACACTCTTTTTGTAGAATCTACATGTGTTCATTTGGAGCGCTTTGAGGCCTATGGTGGAAAAGGAAATATCGTCACATAATACCTAGACAGAAGCATTCTTTGAAACTTCTTTATGATGTGTGCATTCAACTCACAGAGTTGAACTTTCCTTTTCATGGAGCAGTTTGGAAAGAGTCTTTTTGCAGCATCTGCAATAGGATACTTGGAGCTCTTTCAGGCCTTTGTTAGAAGCGGGAATATCTTCCCATAAAAACTGGACAGAAGCATTCTCACAAACTGCTTTGTGATGTGTGTGTTCAACTCACAGAGGTGAACCTTTCCTTTGCTAGAGCAGTTATGAAACACTCTTTTTGTAGAATCTGCAAGTGTTCATTTGGAGCGATTTGAGGCCTATGGTGGAAAAAGAAATATCTTCATATATAAACAAGGCAGAAGCATTCTCAGAAAGCTCTTTATGATGTGTGCATTCAACTCAGAGAGATAAGCCTTCCTTTTGATAGAGCAGTTTTGCAACTGTGTTTTTGCAGAATCTGCAAGTGGATATTTGGAGCCCTTTCAGGCCTTCGTTGGAAACGGGAATATCTTCCCATAAAAACTAAACAGAAGCGTTCTGTGAAACTCCTTTGTGAAGTATGAATCCAACTCACAGAGTTGAACACTTCTTTTGAAAGAGCAGCTTTGAAACACTCTTTTTGTAGAATCTGCAATTGTTCATTTGGAGCGCTTTGAGGCCTATGGTGGAATAGGAAATATCTTCACATAAAACCTAGACAGAAGCATTCTTTGAAACTTCTTTATGATGTGTGCATTCAACTCACAGAGTTGAACATTCCTTTTCATGGAGCAGTTTGGAAAGAGTCTTTTTGCAGCATCTGCAAGTGGATATTTGGAGCTCTTTCAGGCCTTTGTTAGAAGCGGGAATATCTTCCCATTAAAACTGGACAGAAGCATTCTCACAAACTGCTTTGTGATGTGTGTGTTCAACTCACAGAGGTGAACCTTTCCTTTGCTAGAGCAGTTATGAAACACTCTTTTTGTAGAATCTGCAAGTGTTCATTTGGAGCGCTTTGAGGCCTATGGTGGAAAAAGAAATATCTTCACATAAAACCTAGACAGAAGCATTCTTTGAAACTTCTTTATGATGTGTGCATTCAACTCACAGAGTTGAACCTTGTTTTTCATGGAGCAGTTTGGAAAGAGTCTTTTTGCAGCATCTGCAAGTGGATATTTGGAGCTCTTTCAGGCCTTTGTTAGAAGCGGGAATATCTTCCCATAAAAACTAAACCGAAGCATTCTCACAAACTGCTTTGTGATGTGTGTGTTCAACTCACAGAGGTGAACCTTTCCTTTGCTAGAGCAGTTATGAAACACTCTTTTTGTAGAATCTGCAAGTGTTCATTTGGAGCGCTTTGAGGCCTATGGTGGAAAAAGAAATATCTTCATATATAAACAAGGCAGAAGCATTCTCAGAAACCCCTTTATGATGTGTGCATTCAACTCAGAGAGATAAGCCTTCCTTTTGATAGAGCAGTTTGAACCTGTGTTTTTGCAGAATCTGCAAGTGGATATTTGGAGCCCTTTCAGGCCTTCGTTGGAAACGGGAATAGCTTCCCTTAAAAACTAAACAGAAGAGTTCTGTGAAACTGCTTTGTGTAGTATGAATCCAACTCACAGAGTTGAACACTTCCTTTGAAAGAGCAGTTTTGAAACACTCTTTTTGTAGAATCTGCAAGTGTTCGTTTGGAGCGCTTTGAGGCCTATGGTGGAAAAGGAAATATCTTCACATATAAACCAGGCAGAAGCATTCTCAGAAACCTCTTTATGATGTGTGCATTCAACTCGGAGAGATAAGCCTTCCTTTTGATAGAGCAGTTTTGAAAGTGTGTTTTGGCAGAATCTGCAAGTGGATACTTACAGCCCTTTCAGGCCTTCGTTGCAAACGGGAATATCTTCCCATAAAAACGAAACAGAAACGTTCTGTGAAACTGGTTTGTGAAGTATGAATCCAACTCACAGAGTTGAACACTTCTTTTGAAAGAGCAGCTTTGAAACACTCTTTTTGTAGAATCTACATGTGTTCATTTGGAGCGCTTTGAGGCCTATGGTGGAAAAGGAAATATCGTCACATAATACCTACACAGAAGCATTCTTTGAAACTTCTTTATGATGTGTGCATTCAACTCACAGAGTTGAACTTTCCTTTTCATGGAGCAGTTTGGAAAGAGTCTTTTTGCAGCATCTGCAAGTGGATATTTGGAGCTCTTTCAGGCCTTTGTTAGAAGCGGGAATATCTTCCCATAAAAACTGGACAGAAGCATTCTCACAAACTGCTTTGTGATGTGTGTGTTCAACTCACAGAGGTGAACCTTTCCTTTGCTAGAGCAGTTATGAAACACTCTTTTTGTAGAATCTGCAAGTGTTCATTTGGAGCGATTTGAGGCCTATGGTGGAAAAAGAAATATCTTCATATATAAACAAGGCAGAAGCATTCTCAGAATGCTCTTTATGATGTGTGCATTCAACTCAGAGAGATAAGCCTTCCTTTTGATAGAGCAGTTTTGCAACTGTGTTTTTGCAGAATCTGCAAGTGGATATTTGGAGCCCTTTCAGGCCTTCGTTGGAAACGGGAATATCTTCCCATAAAAACTAAACAGAAGCGTTCTGTGAAACTCCTTTGTGAAGTATGAATCCAACTCACAGAGTTGAACACTTCTTATGAAAGAGCAGCTTTGAAACACTCTTTTTGTAGAATCTGCAAGTGTTCGTTTGGAGCGCTTTGAGGCCTATGGTGGAAAAGGAAATATCTTCACATATAAACCAGGCAGAAGCATTCTCAGAAACCTCTTTATGATGTGTGCATTCAACTCGGAGAGATAAGCCTTCCTTTTGATAGAGCAGTTTTGAAACTGTGTTTTGGCAGAATCTGCAAGTGGATACTTGGAGCCCTTTCAGGCCTTCGTTGCAAACGGGAATATCTTCCGATAAAAACGAAACAGAAACCTTCTGTGAAACTGCTTTGTGAAGTATGAATCCAACTCACAGAGTTGAACACTTCTTTTGAAAGAGCAGCTTTGAAACACTCTTTTTGTAGAATCTACATGTGTTCATTTGGAGCGCTTTGAGGCCTATGGTGGAAAAGGAAATATCGTCACATAATACCTAGACAGAAGCATTCTTTGAAACTTCTTTATGATGTGTGCATTCAACTCACAGAGTTGAACTTTCCTTTTCATGGAGCAGTTTGGAAAGAGTCTTTTTGCAGCATCTGCAATAGGATACTTGGAGCTCTTTCAGGCCTTTGTTAGAAGCGGGAATATCTTCCCATAAAAACTGGACAGAAGCATTCTCACAAACTGCTTTGTGATGTGTGTGTTCAACTCACAGAGGTGAACCTTTCCTTTGCTAGAGCAGTTATGAAACACTCTTTTTGTAGAATCTGCAAGTGTTCATTTGGAGCGATTTGAGGCCTATGGTGGAAAAAGAAATATCTTCACATAAAACCTAGACAGAAGCATTCTTTGAAACTTCTTTATGATGTGTGCATTCAACTCACAGAGTTGAACCTTCTTTTCCATGGAGCAGTTTGGAAAGAGTCTTTTTGCAGCATCTGCAAGTGGATATTTGGAGCTCTTTCAGGCCTTTGCTAGAAGCGGGAATATCTTCCCATAAAAACTGGACAGAAGCATTCTCACAAACTGCTTTGAGATGTGTGTGTTCAACTCACAGAGGTGAACCTTTCCTTTGCTAGAGCAGTTATGAAACACTCTTTTTGTAGAATCTGCAAGTTTTCATTTGGAGCGATTTGAGGCCTATGGTGGAAAAAGAAATATCTTCATATATAAACAAGGCAGAAGCATTCTCAGAAAGCTCTTTATGATGTGTGCATTCAACTCAGAGAGATAAGCCTTCCTTTTGATAGAGCAGTTTTGAAACTGTATTTTTGCAGAATCTGCAAGTGGATATTTGGAGCCCTTTCAGGCCTTCGTTGGAAACGGGAATATCTTCCCATAAAAACTAAACAGAAGAGTTCTGTGAAACTGCTTTGTGTAGTATGAATCCAACTCACAGAGTTGAACACTTCCTTTGAAAGAGCAGTTTTGAAACACTCTTTTTGTAGAATCTGCAAGTGTTCGTTTGGAGCGCTCTTTGGCCTATGGTGGAAAAGGAAATATCTTCACATATAAACCAGGCAGAAGCATTCTCAGAAACCTCTTTATGATGTGTGCATTCAACTCGGAGAGATAAGCCTTCCTTTTGATAGAGCAGTTTTGAAACTGTGTTTTGGCAGAATCTGCAAGTGGATACTTGGAGCCCTTTCAGGCCTTCGTTGCAAACGGGAATATCTTCCGTAAAAACGAAACAGAAACCTTCTGTGAAACTGCTTTGTGAAGTATGAATCCAACTCACAGAGTTGAACACTTCTTTTGAAAGAGCAGCTTTGAAACACTCTTTTTGTAGAATCTACATGTGTTCATTTGGAGCGCTTTGAGGCCTATGGTGGAAAAGGAAATATCGTCACATAATACCTAGACAGAAGCATTCTTTGAAACTTCTTTATGATGTGTGCATTCAACTCACAGAGTTGAACTTTCCTTTTCATGGAGCAGTTTGGAAAGAGTCTTTTTGCAGCATCTGCAATAGGATACTTGGAGCTCTTTCAGGCCTTTGTTAGAAGCGGGAATATCTTCCCATAAAAACTGGACAGAAGCATTCTCACAAACTGCTTTGTGATGTGTGTGTTCAACTCACAGAGGTGAACCTTTCCTTTGCTAGAGCAGTTATGAAACACTCTTTTTGTAGAATCTGCAAGTGTTCATTTGGAGCGATTTGAGGCCTATGGTGGAAAAAGAAATATCTTCATATATAAACAAGGCAGAAGCATTCTCAGAAAGCTCTTTATGATGTGTGCATTCAACTCAGAGAGATAAGCCTTCCTTTTGATAGAGCAGTTTTGCAACTGTGTTTTTGCAGAATCTGCAAGTGGATATTTGGAGCCCTTTCAGGCCTTCGTTGGAAACGGGAATATCTTCCCATAAAAACTAAACAGAAGCGTTCTGTGAAACTCCTTTGTGAAGTATGAATCCAACTCACAGAGTTGAACACTTCTTTTGAAAGAGCAGCTTTGAAACACTCTTTTTGTAGAATCTGCAATTGTTCATTTGGAGCGCTTTGAGGCCTATGGTGGAATAGGAAATATCTTCACATAAAACCTAGACAGAAGCATTCTTTGAAACTTCTTTATGATGTGTGCATTCAACTCACAGAGTTGAACATTCCTTTTCATGGAGCAGTTTGGAAAGAGTCTTTTTGCAGCATCTGCAAGTGGATATTTGGAGCTCTTTCAGGCCTTTGTTAGAAGCGGGAATATCTTCCCATTAAAACTGGACAGAAGCATTCTCACAAACTGCTTTGTGATGTGTGTGTTCAACTCACAGAGGTGAACCTTTCCTTTGCTAGAGCAGTTATGAAGCACTCTTTTTGTAGAATCTGCAAGTGTTCATTTGGAGCGCTTTGAGGCCTATGGTGGAAAAAGAAATATCTTCACATAAAACCTAGACAGAAGCATTCTTTGAAACTTCTTTATGATGTGTGCATTCAACTCACAGAGTTGAACCTTGTTTTTCATGGAGCAGTTTGGAAAGAGTCTTTTTGCAGCATCTGCAAGTGGATATTTGGAGCTCTTTCAGGCCTTTGTTAGAAGCGGGAATATCTTCCCATAAAAACTAAACCGAAGCATTCTCACAAACTGCTTTGTGATGTGTGTGTTCAACTCACAGAGGTGAACCTTTCCTTTGCTAGAGCAGTTATGAAACACTCTTTTTGTAGAATCTGCAAGTGTTCATTTGGAGCGCTTTGAGGCCTATGGTGGAAAAAGAAATATCTTCATATATAAACAAGGCAGAAGCATTCTCAGAAACCCCTTTATGATGTGTGCATTCAACTCAGAGAGATAAGCCTTCCTTTTGATAGAGCAGTTTGAACCTGTGTTTTTGCAGAATCTGCAAGTGGATATTTGGAGCCCTTTCAGGCCTTCGTTGGAAACGGGAATAGCTTCCCTTAAAAACTAAACAGAAGAGTTCTGTGAAACTGCTTTGTGTAGTATGAATCCAACTCACAGAGTTGAACACTTCCTTTGAAAGAGCAGTTTTGAAACACTCTTTTTGTAGAATCTGCAAGTGTTCGTTTGGAGCGCTTTGAGGCCTATGGTGGAAAAGGAAATATCTTCACATATAAACCAGGCAGAAGCATTCTCAGAAACCTCTTTATGATGTGTGCATTCAACTCGGAGAGATAAGCCTTCCTTTTGATAGAGCAGTTTTGAAAGTGTGTTTTGGCAGAATCTGCAAGTGGATACTTACAGCCCTTTCAGGCCTTCGTTGCAAACGGGAATATCTTCCCATAAAAACGAAACAGAAACGTTCTGTGAAACTGGTTTGTGAAGTATGAATCCAACTCACAGAGTTGAACACTTCTTTTGAAAGAGCAGCTTTGAAACACTCTTTTTGTAGAATCTACATGTGTTCATTTGGAGCGCTTTGAGGCCTATGGTGGAAAAGGAAATATCGTCACATAATACCTACACAGAAGCATTCTTTGAAACTTCTTTATGATGTGTGCATTCAACTCACAGAGTTGAACTTTCCTTTTCATGGAGCAGTTTGGAAAGAGTCTTTTTGCAGCATCTGCAAGTGGATATTTGGAGCTCTTTCAGGCCTTTGTTAGAAGCGGGAATATCTTCCCATAAAAACTGGACAGAAGCATTCTCACAAACTGCTTTGTGATGTGTGTGTTCAACTCACAGAGGTGAACCTTTCCTTTGCTAGAGCAGTTATGAAACACTCTTTTTGTAGAATCTGCAAGTGTTCATTTGGAGCGATTTGAGGCCTATGGTGGAAAAAGAAATATCTTCATATATAAACAAGGCAGAAGCATTCTCAGAATGCTCTTTATGATGTGTGCATTCAACTCAGAGAGATAAGCCTTCCTTTTGATAGAGCAGTTTTGCAACTGTGTTTTTGCAGAATCTGCAAGTGGATATTTGGAGCCCTTTCAGGCCTTCGTTGGAAACGGGAATATCTTCCCATAAAAACTAAACAGAAGCGTTCTGTGAAACTCCTTTGTGAAGTATGAATCCAACTCACAGAGTTGAACACTTCTTATGAAAGAGCAGCTTTGAAACACTCTTTTTGTAGAATCTGCAAGTGTTCGTTTGGAGCGCTTTGAGGCCTATGGTGGAAAAGGAAATATCTTCACATATAAACCAGGCAGAAGCATTCTCAGAAACCTCTTTATGATGTGTGCATTCAACTCGGAGAGATAAGCCTTCCTTTTGATAGAGCAGTTTTGAAACTGTGTTTTGGCAGAATCTGCAAGTGGATACTTGGAGCCCTTTCAGGCCTTCGTTGCAAACGGGAATATCTTCCGATAAAAACGAAACAGAAACCTTCTGTGAAACTGCTTTGTGAAGTATGAATCCAACTCACAGAGTTGAACACTTCTTTTGAAAGAGCAGCTTTGAAACACTCTTTTTGTAGAATCTACATGTGTTCATTTGGAGCGCTTTGAGGCCTATGGTGGAAAAGGAAATATCGTCACATAATACCTAGACAGAAGCATTCTTTGAAACTTCTTTATGATGTGTGCATTCAACTCACAGAGTTGAACTTTCCTTTTCATGGAGCAGTTTGGAAAGAGTCTTTTTGCAGCATCTGCAATAGGATACTTGGAGCTCTTTCAGGCCTTTGTTAGAAGCGGGAATATCTTCCCATAAAAACTGGACAGAAGCATTCTCACAAACTGCTTTGTGATGTGTGTGTTCAACTCACAGAGGTGAACCTTTCCTTTGCTAGAGCAGTTATGAAACACTCTTTTTGTAGAATCTGCAAGTGTTCATTTGGAGCGATTTGAGGCCTATGGTGGAAAAAGAAATATCTTCACATAAAACCTAGACAGAAGCATTCTTTGAAACTTCTTTATGATGTGTGCATTCAACTCACAGAGTTGAACCTTCTTTTTCATGGAGCAGTTTGGAAAGAGTCTTTTTGCAGCATCTGCAAGTGGATATTTGGAGCTCTTTCAGGCCTTTGCTAGAAGCGGGAATATCTTCCCATAAAAACTGGACAGAAGCATTCTCACAAACTGCTTTGAGATGTGTGTGTTCAACTCACAGAGGTGAACCTTTCCTTTGCTAGAGCAGTTATGAAACACTCTTTTTGTAGAATCTGCAAGTTTTCATTTGGAGCGATTTGAGGCCTATGGTGGAAAAAGAAATATCTTCATATATAAACAAGGCAGAAGCATTCTCAGAAAGCTCTTTATGATGTGTGCATTCAACTCAGAGAGATAAGCCTTCCTTTTGATAGAGCAGTTTTGCAACTGTGTTTTTGCAGAATCTGCAAGTGGATATTTGGAGCCCTTTCAGGCCTTCGTTGGAAACGGGAATATCTTCCCATAAAAACTAAACAGAAGCGTTCTGTGAAACTCCTTTGTGAAGTATGAATCCAACTCACAGAGTTGAACACTTCTTTTGAAAGAGCAGCTTTGAAACACTCTTTTTGTAGAATCTGCAAGTGTTCGTTTGGAGCGCTTTGAGGCCTATGGTGGAAAAGGAAATATCTTCACATATAAACCAGGCAGAAGCATTCTCAGAAACCTCTTTATGATGTGTGCATTCAACTCGGAGAGATAAGCCTTCCTTTTGATAGAGCAGTTTTGAAACTGTGTTTTGGCAGAATCTGCAAGTGGATACTTGGAGCCCTTTCAGGCCTTCGTTGCAAACGGGAATATCTTCCCATAAAAACGAAACAGAAACCTTCTGTGAAACTGCTTTGTGAAGTATGAATCCAACTCACAGAGTTGAACACTTCTTTTGAAAGAGCAGCTTTGAAACACTCTTTTTGTAGAATCTACATGTGTTCATTTGGAGCGCTTTGAGGCCTATGGTGGAAAAGGAAATATCGTCACATAATACCTAGACAGAAGCATTCTTTGAAACTTCTTTATGATGTGTGCATTCAACTCACAGAGTTGAACTTTCCTTTTCATGGAGCAGTTTGGAAAGAGTCTTTTTGCAGCATCTGCAATAGGATACTTGGAGCTCTTTCAGGCCTTTGTTAGAAGCGGGAATATCTTCCCATAAAAACTGGACAGAAGCATTCTCACAAACTGCTTTGTGATGTGTGTGTTCAACTCACAGAGGTGAACCTTTCCTTTGCTAGAGCAGTTATGAAACACTCTTTTTGTAGAATCTGCAAGTGTTCATTTGGAGCGATTTGAGGCCTATGGTGGAAAAAGAAATATCTTCATATATAAACAAGGCAGAAGCATTCTAAGAAAGCTCTTTATGATGTGTGCATTCAACTCAGAGAGATAAGCCTTCCTTTTGATAGAGCAGTTTTGCAACTGTGTTTTTGCAGAATCTGCAAGTGGATATTTGGAGTCCTTTCAGGCCTTCGTTGGAAACGAGAATATCTTCCCATAAAAACTAAACAGAAGAGTTCTGTGAAACTCCTTTGTGAAGTATGAATCCAACTCACAGAGTTGAACACTTCTTTTGAAAGAGCAGCTTTGAAACACTCTTTTTGTAGAATCTGCAAGTGTTCGTTTGGAGCGCTTTGAGGCCTATGGTGGAAAAGGAAATATCTTCACATATAAACCAGGCAGAAGCATTCTCAGAAACCTCTTTATGATGTGTGCATTCAACTCGGAGAGATAAACCTTCCTTTTGATAGAGCAGTTTTGAAACTGTGTTTTGGCAGAATCTGCAAGGGGATACTTGGAGCCCTTTCAGGCCTTCGTTGCAAACGGGAATATCTTCCGATAAAAACGAAACAGAAACCTTCTGTGAAACTGCTTTGTGAAGTATGAATCCACCTCACAGAGTTGAACACTTCTTTTGAAAGAGCAGCTTTGAAACACTCTTTTTGTAGAATCTACATGTGTTCATTTGGAGCGCTTTGAGGCCTATGGTGGAAAAGGAAATATCGTCACATAATACCTAGACAGAAGCATTCTTTGAAACTTCTTTATGATGTGTGCATTCAACTCACAGAGTTGAACTTTCCTTTTCATGGAGCAGTTTGGAAAGAGTCTTTTTGCAGCATCTGCAATAGGATACTTGGAGCTCTTTCAGGCCTTTGTTAGAAGCGGGACTATCTTCCCATAAAAACTGGACAGAAGCATTCTCACAAACTGCTTTGTGATGTGTGTGTTCAACTCACAGAGGTGAACCTTTCCTTTGCTAGAGCAGTTATGAAACACTCTTTTTGTAGAATCTGCAAGTGTTCATTTGGAGCGATTTGAGGCCTATGGTGGAAAAAGAAATATCTTCATATATAAACAAGGCAGAAGCATTCTCAGAAAGCTCTTTATGATGTGTGCATTCAACTCAGAGAGATAAGCCTTCCTTTTGATAGAGCAGTTTTGCAACTGTGTTTTTGCAGAATCTGCAAGTGGATATTTGGAGCCCTTTCAGGCCTTCGTTGGAAACGGGAATATCTTCCATTAAAAACTAAACAGAAGAGTTCTGTGAAACTGCTTTGTGTAGTATGAATCCAACTTACATAGTTGAACACTTCCTTTCAAAGAGCAGTTTTGAAACACTCTTTTTGTAGAATCTGCATGTGTTCGTTTGGAGCGCTTTGAGGCCTATGGTGGAAAAGGAAATATCTTCACATATAATCCAGGCAGAAGCATTCTCAGAAACCTCTTTATGATGTGTGCATTCAACTCGGAGAGATAAGCCTTCCTTTTGATAGAGCAGTTTTGCAACTGTGTTTTTGCAGAATCTGCAAGTGTATATTTGGAGCCCTTTCAGGCCTTCGTTGGAAACGGGAATATCTTCCCATAAAAACTAAACAGAAGCGTTCTGTGAAACTCCTTTGTGAAGTATGAATCCAACTCACAGAGTTGAACACTTCTTTTGAAAGAGCAGCTTTGAAACACTCTTTTTGTAGAATCTGCAAGTGTTCATTTGGAGCGCTTTGAGGCCTATGGTGGAAAAGGAAATATCTTCACATAAAACCTAGACAGAAGCATTCTTTGAAACTTCTTTATGATGTGTGCATTCAACTCACAGAGTTGAACATTCCTTTTCATGGAGCAGTTTGGAAAGAGTCTTTTTGCAGCATCTGCAAGTGGATATTTGGAGCTCTTTCAGGCCTTTGTTAGAAGCGGGAATATCTTCCCATTAAAACTGGACAGAAGCATTCTCACAAACTGCTTTGTGATGTGTGTGTTCAACTCACAGAGGTGAACATTTCCTTTGCTAGAGCAGTTATGAAACACTCTTTTTGTAGAATCTGCAAGTGTTCATTTGAAGCGCTTTGAGGCCTATGGTGGAAAAAGAAACATCTTCACATAAAACCTAGACAGAAGCATTCTTTGAAACTTCTTTATGATGTGTGCATTCAACTCACAGAGTTGAACCTTCTTTTTCATGGAGCAGTTTGGAAAGAGTCTTTTTGCAGCATCTGCAAGTGGATATTTGGAGCTCTTTCAGGCCTTTGCTAGAAGCGGGAATATCTTCCCATAAAAACTGGACAGAAGCATTCTCACAAACTGCTTTGTGATGTGTGTGTTCAACTCACAGAGGTGAACCTTTCCTTTGCTAGAGCAGTTATGAAACACTCTTTTTGTAGAATCTGCAAGTGTTCATTTGGAGCGATTTGAGGCCTATGGTGGAAAAAGAAATATCTTCATATATAAACAAGGCAGAAGCATTCTCAGAAAGCTCTTTATGATGTGTGCATTCAACTCAGAGAGATAAGCCTTCCTTTTGATAGAGCAGTTTTGAAACTGTATTTTTGCAGAATCTGCAAGTGGATATTTGGAGCCCTTTCAGGCCTTCGTTGGAAATGGGAATATCTTCCCATAAAAACTAAACAGAAGAGTTCTGTGAAACTGCTTTGTGTAGTATGAATCCAACTCACAGAGTTGAACACTTCCTTTGAAAGAGCAGTTTTGAAACACTCTTTTTGTAGAATCTGCAAGTGTTCGTTTGGAGCGCTTTGAGGCCTATGGTGGAAAAGGAAATATCTTCACATATAAACCAGGCAGAAGCATTCTCAGAAACCTCTTTATGATGTGTGCATTCAACTCGGAGAGATAAGCCTTCCTTTTGATAGAGCAGTTTTGAAACTGTGTTTTGGCAGAATCTGCAAGTGGATACTTGGAGCCCTTTCAGGCCTTCGTTGCAAACGGGAATATCTTCCGATAAAAACGAAACAGAAACCTTCTGTGAAACTGCTTTGTGAAGTATGAATCCACCTCACAGAGTTGAACACTTCTTTTGAAAGAGCAGCTTTGAAACACTCTTTTTGTAGAATCTACATGTGTTCATTTGGAGCGCTTTGAGGCCTATGGTGGAAAAGGAAATATCGTCACATAATACCTAGACAGAAGCATTCTTTGAAACTTCTTTATGATGTGTGCATTCAACTCACAGAGTTGAACTTTCCTTTTCATGGAGCAGTTTGGAAAGAGTCTTTTTGCAGCATCTGCAATAGGATACTTGGAGCTCTTTCAGGCCTTTGTTAGAAGTGGGACTATCTTCCCATAAAAACTGGACAGAAGCATTCTCACAAACTGCTTTGTGATGTGTGTGTTCAACTCACAGAGTTGAACCTTTCCTTTGCTAGAGCAGTTATGAAACACTCTTTTTGTAGAATCTGCAAGTGTTCATTTGGAGCGATTTGAGGCCTACGTTGGAAAAAGAAATATCTTCATATATAAACAAGGCAGAAGCATACTCAGAAAGCTCTTTATGATGTGTGCATTCAACTCAGAGAGATAAGCCTTCCTTTTGATAGAGCAGTTTTGCAACTGTGTTTTTGCAGAATCTGCAAGTGGATATTTGGAGCCCTTTCAGGCCTTCGTTGGAAACGGGAACATCTTCCATTAAAAACTAAACAGAAGAGTTCTGTGAAACTGCTTTGTGTAGTATGAATCCAACTTACAGAGTTGAACACTTCCTTTCAAAGAGCAGTTTTGAAACACTCTTTTTGTAGAATCTGCAAGTGTTCGTTTGGAGCGCTTTGAGGCCTATGGTGGAAAAGGAAATATCTTCACATATAATCCAGGCAGAAGCATTCTCAGAAACCTCTTTATGATGTGTGCATTCAACTCGGAGAGATAAGCCTTCCTTTTGATAGAGCAGTTTTGCAACTGTGTTTTTGCAGAATCTGCAAGTGTATATTTGGAGCCCTTTCAGGCCTTCGTTGGAAACGGGAATATCTTCCCATAAAAACTAAACAGAAGCGTTCTGTGAAACTCCTTTGTGAAGTATGAATCCAACTCACAGAGTTGAACACTTCTTTTGAAAGAGCAGCTTTGAAACACTCTTTTTGTAGAATCTGCAAGTGTTCATTTGGAGCGCTTTGAGGCCTATGGTGGAAAAGGAAATATCTTCACATAAAACCTAGACAGAAGCATTCTTTGAAACTTCTTTATGATGTGTGCATTCAACTCACAGAGTTGAACATTCCTTTTCATGGAGCAGTTTGGAAAGAGTCTTTTTGCAGCATCTGCAAGTGGATATTTGGAGCTCTTTCAGGCCTTTGTTAGAAGCGGGAATATCTTCCCATTAAAACTGGACAGAAGCATTCTCACAAACTGCTTTGTGATGTGTGTGTTCAACTCACAGAGGTGAACATTTCCTTTGCTAGAGCAGTTATGAAACACTCTTTTTGTAGAATCTGCAAGTGTTCATTTGAAGCGCTTTGAGGCCTATGGTGGAAAAAGAAACATCTTCACATAAAACCTAGACAGAAGCATTCTTTGAAACTTCTTTATGATGTGTGCATTCAACTCACAGAGTTGAACCTTCTTTTTCATGGAGCAGTTTGGAAAGAGTCTTTTTGCAGCATCTGCAAGTGGATATTTGGAGCTCTTTCAGGCCTTTGCTAGAAGCGGGAATATCTTCCCATAAAAACTGGACAGAAGCATTCTCACAAACTGCTTTGTGATGTGTGTGTTCAACTCACAGAGGTGAACCTTTCCTTTGCTAGAGCAGTTATGAAACACTCTTTTTGTAGAATCTGCAAGTGTTCATTTGGAGCGATTTGAGGCCTATGGTGGAAAAAGAAATATCTTCATATATAAACAAGGCAGAAGCATTCTCAGAAAGCTCTTTATGATGTGTGCATTCAACTCAGAGAGATAAGCCTTCCTTTTGATAGAGCAGTTTTGAAACTGTATTTTTGCAGAATCTGCAAGTGGATATTTGGAGCCCTTTCAGGCCTTCGTTGGAAATGGGAATATCTTCCCATAAAAACTAAACAGAAGAGTTCTGTGAAACTGCTTTGTGTAGTATGAATCCAACTCACAGAGTTGAACACTTCCTTTGAAAGAGCAGTTTTGAAACACTCTTTTTGTAGAATCTGCAAGTGTTCGTTTGGAGCGCTTTGAGGCCTATGGTGGAAAAGGAAATATCTTCACATATAAACCAGGCAGAAGCATTCTCAGAAACCTCTTTATGATGTGTGCATTCAACTCGGAGAGATAAGCCTTCCTTTTGATAGAGCAGTTTTGAAACTGTGTTTTGGCAGAATCTGCAAGTGGATACTTGGAGCCCTTTCAGGCCTTCGTTGCAAACGGGAATATCTTCCGATAAAAACGAAACAGAAACCTTCTGTGAAACTGCTTTGTGAAGTATGAATCCACCTCACAGAGTTGAACACTTCTTTTGAAAGAGCAGCTTTGAAACACTCTTTTTGTAGAATCTACATGTGTTCATTTGGAGCGCTTTGAGGCCTATGGTGGAAAAGGAAATATCGTCACATAATACCTAGACAGAAGCATTCTTTGAAACTTCTTTATGATGTGTGCATTCAACTCACAGAGTTGAACTTTCCTTTTCATGGAGCAGTTTGGAAAGAGTCTTTTTGCAGCATCTGCAATAGGATACTTGGAGCTCTTTCAGGCCTTTGTTAGAAGCGGGACTATCTTCCCATAAAAACTGGACAGAAGCATTCTCACAAACTGCTTTGTGATGTGTGTGTTCAACTCACAGAGTTGAACCTTTCCTTTGCTAGAGCAGTTATGAAACACTCTTTTTGTAGAATCTGCAAGTGTTCATTTGGAGCGATTTGAGGCCTATGTTGGAAAAAGAAATATCTTCATATATAAACAAGGCAGAAGCATACTCAGAAAGCTCTTTATGATGTGTGCATTCAACTCAGAGAGATAAGCCTTCCTTTTGATAGAGCAGTTTTGCAACTGTGTTTTTGCAGAATCTGCAAGTGGATATTTGGAGCCCTTTCAGGCCTTCGTTGGAAACGGGAATATCTTCCATTAAAAACTAAACAGAAGAGTTCTGTGAAACTGCTTTGTGTAGTATGAATCCAACTTACAGAGTTGAACACTTCCTTTCAAAGAGCAGTTTTGAAACACTCTTTTTGTAGAATCTGCAAGTGTTCGTTTGGAGCGCTTTGAGGCCTATGGTGGAAAAGGAAATATCTTCACATATAATCCAGGCAGAAGCATTCTCAGAAACCTCTTTATGATGTGTGCATTCAACTCGGAGAGATAAGCCTTCCTTTTCATAGAGCAGTTTTGAAACTGTGTTTTGGCAGAATCTGCAAGTGGATACTTGGAGCCCTTTCAGGCCTTCGTTGCAAACGGGAATATCTTCCGATAAAAACGAAACAGAAACCTTCTGTGAAACTGCTTTGTGAAGTATGAATCCACCTCACAGAGTTGAACACTTCTTTTGAAAGAGCAGCTTTGAAACACTCTTTTTGTAGAATCTACATGTGTTCATTTGGAGCGCTTTGAGGCCTATGGTGGAAAAGGAAATATCGTCACATAATACCTAGACAGAAGCATTCTTTGAAACTTCTTTATGATGTGTGCATTCAACTCACAGAGTTGAACTTTCCTTTTCATGGAGCAGTTTGGAAAGAGTCTTTTTGCAGCATCTGCAATAGGATACTTGGAGCTCTTTCAGGCCTTTGTTAGAAGCGGGACTATCTTCCCATAAAAACTGGACAGAAGCATTCTCACAAACTGCTTTGTGATGTGTGTGTTCAACTCACAGAGGTGAACCTTTCCTTTGCTAGAGCAGTTATGAAACACTCTTTTTGTAGAATCTGCAAGTGTTCATTTGGAGCGATTTGAGGCCTATGGTGGAAAAAGAAATATCTTCATATATAAACAAGGCAGAAGCATTCTCAGAAAGCTCTTTATGATGTGTGCATTCAACTCAGAGAGATAAGCCTTCCTTTTGATAGAGCAGTTTTGAAACTGTATTTTTGCAGAATCTGCAAGTGGATATTTGGAGCCCTTTCAGGCCTTCGTTGGAAACGGGAATATCTTCCCATAAAAACTAAACAGAAGAGTTCTGTGAAACTGCTTTGTGTAGTATGAATCCAACTCACAGAGTTGAACACTTCCTTTGAAAGAGCAGTTTTGAAACACTCTTTTTGTAGAATCTGCAAGTGTTCGTTTGGAGCGCTTTGAGGCCTATGGTGGAAAAGGAAATATCTTCACATATAAACCAGGCAGAAGCATTCTCAGAAACCTCTTTATGATGTGTGCATTCAACTCGGAGAGATAAGCCTTCCTTTTGATAGAGCAGTTTTGAAACTGTGTTTTGGCAGAATCTGCAAGTGGATACTTGGAGCCCTTTCAGGCCTTCGTTGCAAACGGGAATATCTTCCGATAAAAACGAAACAGAAACCTTCTGTGAAACTGCTTTGTGAAGTATGAATCCAACTCACAGAGTTGAACACTTCTTTTGAAAGAGCAGCTTTGAAACACTCTTTTTGTAGAATCTACATGTGTTCATTTGGAGCGCTTTGAGGCCTATGGTGGAAAAGGAAATATCGTCACATAATACCTAGACAGAAGCATTCTTTGAAACTTCTTTATGATGTGTGCATTCAACTCACAGAGTTGAACTTTCCTTTTCATGGAGCAGTTTGGAAAGAGTCTTTTTGCAGCATCTGCAATAGGATACTTGGAGCTCTTTCAGGCCTTTGTTAGAAGCGGGACTATCTTCCCATAAAAACTGGACAGAAGCATTCTCACAAACTGCTTTGTGATGTGTGTGTTCAACTCACAGAGGTGAACCTTTCCTTTGCTAGAGCAGTTATGAAACACTCTTTTTGTAGAATCTGCAAGTGTTCATTTGGAGCGATTTGAGGCCTATGGTGGAAAAAGAAATATCTTCATATATAAACAAGGCAGAAGCATTCTCAGAAAGCTCTTTATGATGTGTGTATTCAACTCAGAGAGATAAGCCTTCCTTTTGATAGAGCAGTTTTGCAACTGTGTTTTTGCAGAATCTGCAAGTGGATATTTGGAGCCCTTTAAGGCCTTCGTTGGAAACGGGAATATCTTCCCATAAAAACTAAACAGAAGCGTTCTGTGAAACTCCTTTGTGAAGTATGAATCCAACTCACAGAGTTGAACACTTCTTTTGAAAGAGCAGCTTTGAAACACTCTTTTTGTAGAATCTGCAAGTGTTCGTTTGGAGCGCTTTGAGGCCTATGGTGGAAAAGGAAATATCTTCACATATAAACCAGGCAGAAGCATTCTCAGAAACCTCTTTATGATGTGTGCATTCAACTCGGAGAGATAAGCCTTCCTTTTGATAGAGCAGTTTTGAAACTGTGTTTTGGCAGAATCTGCAAGTGGATACTTGGAGCCCTTTCAGGCCTTCGTTGCAAACGGGAATATCTTCCGATAAAAACGAAACAGAAAACTTCTGTGAAACTGCTTTGTGAAGTATGAATCCAACTCACAGAGTTGAACACTTCTTTTGAAAGAGCAGCTTTGAAACACTCTTTTTGTAGAATCTACATGTGTTCATTTGGAGCGCTTTGAGGCCTATGGTGGAAAAGGAAATATCGTCACATAATACCTAGACAGAAGCATTCTTTGAAACTTCTTTATGATGTGTGCATTCAACTCACAGAGTTGAACTTTCCTTTTCATGGGGTAGTTTGGAAAGAGTCTTTTTGCAGCATCTGCAATAGGATACTTGGAGCTCTTTCAGGCCTTTGTTAGAAGCGGGAATATCTTCCCATAAAAACTGGACAGAAGCATTCTCACAAACTGCTTTGTGATGTGTGTGTTCAACTCACAGAGGTGAACCTTTCCTTTGCTAGAGCAGTTATGAAACACTCTTTTTGTAGAATCTGCAAGTGTTCATTTGGAGCGATTTGAGGCCTATGGTGGAAAAAGAAATATCTTCATACATAAACAAGGCAGAAGCATTCTCAGAAAGCTCTTTATGATGTGTGCATTCAACTCAGAGAGATAAGCCTTCCTTTTGATAGAGCAGTTTTGCAACTGTGTTTTTGCAGAATCTGCAAGTGGATATTTGGAGCCCTTTCAGGCCTTCGTTGGAAACGGGAATATCTTCCATTAAAAACTAAACAGAAGAGTTCTGTGAAACCGCTTTGTGTAGTATGAATCCAACTTACAGAGTTGAACACTTCCTTTCAAAGAGCAGTTTTGAAACACTCTTTTTGTAGAATCTGCAAGTGTTCGTTTGGAGCGCTTTGAGGCCTATGGTGGAAAAGGAAATATCTTCACATATAATCCAGGCAGAAGCATTCTCAGAAACCTCTTTATGATGTGTGCATTCAACTCGGAGAGATAAGCCTTCCTTTTGATAGAGCAGTTTTGCAACTGTGTTTTTGCAGAATCTGCAAGTGTATATTTGGAGCCCTTTCAGGCCTTCGTTGGAAACGGGAATATCTTCCCATAAAAACTAAACAGAAGCGTTCTGTGAAACTCCTTTGTGAAGTATGAATCCAACTCACAGAGTTGAACACTTCTTTTGAAAGAGCAGCTTTGAAACACTCTTTTTGTAGAATCTGCAAGTGTTCATTTGGAGCGCTTTGAGGCCTATGGTGGAAAAGGAAATATCTTCACATAAAACCTAGACAGAAGCATTCTTTGAAACTTCTTTATGATGTGTGCATTCAACTCACAGAGTTGAACATTCCTTTTCATGGAGCAGTTTGGAAAGAGTCTTTTTGCAGCATCTGCAAGTGGATATTTGGAGCTCTTTCAGGCCTTTGTTAGAAGCGGGAATATCTTCCCATTAAAACTGGACAGAAGCATTCTCACAAACTGCTTTGTGATGTGTGTGTTCAACTCACAGAGGTGAACATTTCCTTTGCTAGAGCAGTTATGAAACACTCTTTTTGTAGAATCTGCAAGTGTTCATTTGGAGCGCTTTGAGGCCTATGGTGGAAAAAGAAATATCTTCACATAAAACCTAGACAGAAGCATTCTTTGAAACTTCTTTATGATGTGTGCATTCAACTCACAGAGTTGAACCTTCTTTTTCATGGAGCAGTTTGGAAAGAGTCTTTTTGCAGCATCTGCAAGTGGATATTTGGAGCTCTTTCAGGCCTTTGCTAGAAGCGGGAATATCTTCCCATAAAAACTGGACAGAAGCATTCTCACAAACTGCTTTGTGATGTGTGTGTTCAACTCACAGAGGTGAACCTTTCCTTTGCTAGAGCAGTTATGAAACACTCTTTTTGTAGAATCTGCAAGTGTTCATTTGGAGCGATTTGAGGCCTATGGTGGAAAAAGAAATATCTTCATATATAAACAAGGCAGAAGCATTCTCAGAAAGCTCTTTATGATGTGTGTATTCAACTCAGAGAGATAAGCCTTCCTTTTGATAGAGCAGTTTTGCAACTGTGTTTTTGCAGAATCTGCAAGTGGATATTTGGAGCCCTTTCAGGCCTTCGTTGGAAACGGGAATATCTTCCCATAAAAACTAAACAGAAGCGTTCTGTGAAACTCCTTTGTGAAGTATGAATCCAACTCACAGAGTTGAACACTTCTTTTGAAAGAGCAGCTTTGAAACACTCTTTTTGTAGAATCTGCAAGTGTTCGTTTGGAGCGCTTTGAGGCCTATGGTGGAAAAGGAAATATCTTCACATATAAACCAGGCAGAAGCATTCTCAGAAACCTCTTTATGATGTGTGCATTCAACTCGGAGAGATAAGCCTTCCTTTTGATAGAGCAGTTTTGAAACTGTGTTTTGGCAGAATCTGCAAGTGGATACTTGGAGCCCTTTCAGGCCTTCGTTGCAAACGGGAATATCTTCCGATAAAAACGAAACAGAAACCTTCTGTGAAACTGCTTTGTGAAGTATGAATCCAACTCACAGAGTTGAACACTTCTTTTGAAAGAGCAGCTTTGAAACACTCTTTTTGTAGAAACTACATGTGTTCATTTGGAGCGCTTTGAGGCCTATGGTGGAAAAGGAAATATCGTCACATAATACCTAGACAGAAGCATTCTTTGAAACTTCTTTATGATGTGTGCATTCAACTCACAGAGTTGAACTTTCCTTTTCATGGAGCAGTTTGGAAAGAGTCTTTTTGCAGCATCTGCAATAGGATACTTGGAGCTCTTTCAGGCCTTTGTTAGAAGCGGGAATATCTTCCCATAAAAACTGGACAGAAGCATTCTCACAAACTGCTTTGTGATGTGTGTGTTCAACTCACAGAGGTGAACCTTTCCTTTGCTAGAGCAGTTATGAAACACTCTTTTTGTAGAATCTGCAAGTGTTCATTTGGAGCGATTTGAGGCCTATGGTGGAAAAAGAAATATCTTCATATATAAACAAGGCAGAAGCATTCTCAGAAAGCTCTTTATGATGTGTGCATTCAACTCAGAGAGATAAGCCTTCCTTTTGATAGAGCAGTATTGCAACTGTGTTTTTGCAGAATCTGCAAGTGGATATTTGGAGCCCTTTCAGGCCTTCGTTGGAAACGGGAATATCTTCCCATAAAAACAAAACAGAAGCGTTCTGTGAAACTCCTTTGTGAAGTATGAATTCAACTCACAGAGTTGAACACTTCTTTTGAAAGAGCAGCTTTGAAGCACTCTTTTTGTAGAATCTGCAAGTGTTCGTTTGGAGCGCTTTGAGGCCTATGGTGGAAAAGGAAATATCTTCACATATAAACCAGGCAGAAGCATTCTCAGAAAACTCTTTATGATGTGTGCATTCAACTCGGAGAGATAAGCCTTCCTTTTCATAGAGCAGTTTTGAAACTGTGTTTTGGCAGAATCTGCAAGTGGATACTTGGAGCCCTTTCAGGCCTTCGTTGCAAACGAGAATATCTTCCGATAAAAACGAAACAGAAACCTTCTGTGAAACTGCTTTGTGAAGTATGAATCCACCTCACAGAGTTGAACACTTCTTTTGAAAGAGCAGCTTTGAAACACTCTTTTTGTAGAATCTACATGTGTTCATTTGGAGCGCTTTGAGGCCTATGGTGGAAAAGGAAATATCGTCACATAATACCTAGACAGAAGCATTCTTTGAAACTTCTTTATGATGTGTGCATTCAACTCACAGAGTTGAACTTTCCTTTTCATGGAGCAGTTTGGAAAGAGTCTTTTTGCAGCATCTGCAATAGGATACTTGGAGCTCTTTCAGGCCTTTGTTAGAAGCGGGACTATCTTCCCATAAAAACTGGACAGAAGCATTCTCACAAACTGCTTTGTGATGTGTGTGTTCAACTCACAGAGGTGAACCTTTCCTTTGCTAGAGCAGTTATGGAACACTCTTTTTGTAGAATCTGCAAGTGTTCATTTGGAGCGATTTGAGGCCTATGGTGGAAAAAGAAATATCTTCATATATAAACAAGGCAGAAGCATTCTCAGAAAGCTCTTTATGATGTGTGCATTCAACTCAGAGAGATAAGCCTTCCTTTTGATAGAGCAGTTTTGCAACTGTGTTTTTGCAGAATCTGCAAGTGGATATTTGGAGCCCTTTCAGGCCTTCGTTGGAAACGGGAATATCTTCCCATAAAAACTAAACAGAAGCGTTCTGTGAAACTCCTTTGTGAAGTATGAATCCAACTCACAGAGTTGAACACTTCTTTTGAAAGAGCAGCTTTGAAACACTCTTTTTGTAGAATCTGCAAGTGTTCGTTTGGAGCGCTTTGAGGCCTATGGTGGAAAAGGAAATATCTTCACATATAAACCAGGCAGAAGCATTCTCAGAAACCTCTTTATGATGTGTGCATTCAACTCGGAGAGATAAGCCTTCCTTTTGATAGAGCAGTTTTGAAACTGTGTTTTGGCAGAATCTGCAAGTGGATACTTGGAGCCCTTTCAGGCCTTCGTTGCAAACGGGAATATCTTCCGATAAAAACGAAACAGAAACCTTCTGTGAAACTGCTTTGTGAAGTATGAATCCAACTCACAGAGTTGAACACTTCTTTTGAAAGAGCAGCTTTGAAACACTCTTTTTGTAGAATCTACATGTGTTCATTTGGAGCGCTTTGAGGCCTATGGTGGAAAAGGAAATATCGTCACATAATACCTAGACAGAAGCATTCTTTGAAACTTCTTTATGATGTGTGCATTCAACTCACAGAGTTGAACTTTCCTTTTCATGGAGCAGTTTGGAAAGAGTCTTTTTGCAGCATCTGCAATAGGATACTTGGAGCTCTTTCAGGCCTTTGTTAGAAGCGGGAATATCTTCCCATAAAAACTGGACAGAAGCATTCTCACAAACTGCTTTGTGATGTGTGTGTTCAACTCACAGAGGTGAACCTTTCCTTTGCTAGAGCAGTTATGAAACACTCTTTTTGTAGAATCTGCAAGTGTTCATTTGGAGCGATTTGAGGCCTATGGTGGAAAAAGAAATATCTTCATATATAAACAAGGCAGAAGCATTCTCAGAAAGCTCTTTATGATGTGTGCATTCAACTCAGAGAGATAAGCCTTCCTTTTGATAGAGCAGTATTGCAACTGTGTTTTTGCAGAATCTGCAAGTGGATATTTGGAGCCCTTTCAGGCCTTCGTTGGAAACGGGAATATCTTCCCATAAAAACTAAACAGAAGCGTTCTGTGAAACTCCTTTGTGAAGTATGAATTCAACTCACAGAGTTGAACACTTCTTTTGAAAGAGCAGCTTTGAAGCACTCTTTTTGTAGAATCTGCAAGTGTTCGTTTGGAGCGCTTTGAGGCGTATGGTGGAAAAGGAAATATCTTCACATATAAACCAGGCAGAAGCATTCTCAGAAACCTCTTTATGATGTGTGCATTCAACTCGGAGAGATAAGCCTTCCTTTTTCATAGAGCAGTTTTGAAACTGTGTTTTGGCAGAATCTGCAAGTGGATACTTGGAGCCCTTTCAGGCCTTCGTTGCAAACGGGAATATCTTCCGATAAAAACGAAACAGAAACCTTCTGTGAAACTGCTTTGTGAAGTATGAATCCAACTCACAGAGTTGAACACTTCTTTTGAAAGAGCAGCTTTGAAACACTCTTTTTGTAGAATCTACATGTGTTCATTTGGAGCGCTTTGAGGCCTATGGTGGAAAAGGAAATATCGTCACATAATACCTAGACAGAAGCATTCTTTGAAACTTCTTTATGATGTGTGCATTCAACTCACAGAGTTGAACTTTCCTTTTCATGGGGCAGTTTGGAAAGAGTCTTTTTGCAGCATCTGCAATAGGATACTTGGAGCTCTTTCAGGCCTTTGTTAGAAGCGGGAATATCTTCCCATAAAAACTGGACAGAAGCATTCTCACAAACTGCTTTGTGATGTGTGTGTTCAACTCACAGAGGTGAACCTTTCCTTTGCTAGAGCAGTTATGAAACACTCTTTTTGTAGAATCTGCAAGTGTTCATTTGGAGCGATTTGAGGCCTATGGTGGAAAAAGAAATATCTTCATATATAAACAAGGCAGAAGCATTCTCAGAAAGCTCTTTATGATGTGTGCATTCAACTCAGAGAGATAAGCCTTCCTTTTGATAGAGCAGTTTTGCAACTGTGTTTTTGCAGAATCTGCAAGTGGATATTTGGAGCCCTTTCAGGCCTTCGTTGGAAACGGGAATATCTTCCATTAAAAACTAAACAGAAGAGTTCTGTGAAACTGCTTTGTGTAGTATGAATCCAACTTACAGAGTTGAACACTTCCTTTCAAAGAGCAGTTTTGAAACACTCTTTTTGTAGAATCTGCAAGTGTTCGTTTGGAGCGCTTTGAGGCCTATGGTGGAAAAGGAAATATCTTCACATATAATCCAGGCAGAAGCATTCTCAGAAACCTGTTTATGATGTGTGCATTCAACTCGGAGAGATAAGCCTTCCTTTTGATAGAGCAGTTTTGCAACTGTGTTTTTGCAGAATCTGCAAGTGTATATTTGGAGCCCTTTCAGGCCTTCGTTGGAAACGGGAATATCTTCCCATAAAAACTAAACAGAAGCGTTCTGTGAAACTCCTTTGTGAAGTATGAATCCAACTCACAGAGTTGAACACTTCTTTTGAAAGAGCAGCTTTGAAACACTCTTTTTGTAGAATCTGCAAGTGTTCATTTGGAGCGCTTTGAGGCCTATGGTGGAAAAGGAAATATCTTCACATAAAACCTAGACAGAAGCATTCTTTGAAACTTCTTTATGATGTGTGCATTCAACTCACAGAGTTGAACATTCCTTTTCATGGAGCAGTTTGGAAAGAGTCTTTTTGCAGCATCTGCAAGTGGATATTTGGAGCTCTTTCAGGCCTTTGTTAGAAGCGGGAATATCTTCCCATTAAAACTGGACAGAAGCATTCTCACAAACTGCTTTGTGATGTGTGTGTTCAACTCACAGAGGTGAACATTTCCTTTGCTAGAGCAGTTATGAAACACTCTTTTTGTAGAATCTGCAAGTGTTCATTTGGAGCGCTTTGAGGCCTATGGTGGAAAAAGAAATATCTTCACATAAAACCTAGACAGAAGCATTCTTTGAAACTTCTTTATGATGTGTGCATTCAACTCACAGAGTTGAACCTTCTTTTTCATGGAGCAGTTTGGAAAGAGTCTTTTTGCAGCATCTGCAAGTGGATATTTGGAGCTCTTTCAGGCCTTTGCTAGAAGCGGGAATATCTTCCCATGAAAACTAAACAGAAGAGTTCTGTGAAACTCCTTTGTGAAGTATGAATCCAACTCACAGAGTTGAACACTTCTTTTGAAAGAGCAGCTTTGAAACACTCTTTTTGTAGAATCTGCAAGTGTTCGTTTGGAGCGCTTTGAGGCCTATGGTGGAAAAGGAAATATCTTCACATATAAACCAGGCAGAAGCATTCTCAGAAACCTCTTTATGATGTGTGCATTCAACTCGGAGAGATAAGCCTTCCTTTTGATAGAGCAGTTTTGAAACTGTGTTTTGGCAGAATCTGCAAGTGGATACTTGGAGCCCTTTCAGGCCTTCGTTGCAAACGGGAATATCTTCCGATAAAAACGAAACAGAAACCTTCTGTGAAACTGCTTTGTGAAGTATGAATCCACCTCACAGAGTTGAACACTTCTTTTGAAAGAGCAGCTTTGAAACACTCTTTTTGTAGAATCTACATGTGTTCATTTGGAGCGCTTTGAGGCCTATGGTGGAAAAGGAAATATCGTCACATAATACCTAGACAGAAGGATTCTTTGAAACTTCTTTATGATGTGTGCATTCAACTCACAGAGTTGAACTTTCCTTTTCATGGAGCAGTTTGGAAAGAGTCTTTTTGCAGCATCTGCAAGTGGATATTTGGAGCTCTTTCAGGCCTTTGTTAGAAGCGGGAATATCTTCCCATAAAAACTAAAGAGAAGCGTTCTGTGAAACTGCTTTGTGTAGTATGAATCCAACTCACAGAGTTGAACACTTCCTTTGAAAGAGCAGTTATGAAACACTCTTTTTGTAGAATCTGCAAGTGTTCGTTTGGAGCGCTTTGAGGCCTATGGTGGAAAAGGAAATATCTTCACATATAAACCAGGCAGAAGCATTCTCAGAAACCTCTTTATGATGTGTGCATTCAACTCGGAGAGATAAGCCTTCCTTTTGATAGAGCAGTTTTGCAACTGTGTTTTTGCAGAATCTGCAAGTGTATATTTGGAGCCCTTTCAGGCCTTCGTTGGAAACGGGAATATCTTCCCATAAAAACTAAACAGAAGCGTTCTGTGAAACTCCTTTGTGAAGTATGAATCCAACTCACAGAGTTGAACACTTCTTTTGAAAGAGCAGCTTTGAAACACTCTTTTTGTAGAATCTGCAAGTGTTCATTTGGAGCGCTTTGAGGCCTATGGTGGAAAAGGAAATATCTTCACATAAAACCTAGACAGAAGCATTCTTTGAAACTTCTTTATGATGTGTGCATTCAACTCACAGAGTTGAACATTCCTTTTCATGGAGCAGTTTGGAAAGAGTCTTTTTGCAGCATCTGCAAGTGGATATTTGGAGCTCTTTCAGGCCTTTGTTAGAAGCGGGAATATCTTCCCATTAAAACTGGACAGAAGCATTCTCACAAACTGCTTTGTGATGTGTGTGTTCAACTCACAGAGGTGAACATTTCCTTTGCTAGAGCAGTTATGAAACACTCTTTTTGTAGAATCTGCAAGTGTTCATTTGGAGCGCTTTGAGGCCTATGGTGGAAAAAGAAATATCTTCACATAAAACCTAGACAGAAGCATTCTTTGAAACTTCTTTATGATGTGTGCATTCAACTCACAGAGTTGAACCTTCTTTTTCATGGAGCAGTTTGGAAAGAGTCTTTTTGCAGCATCTGCAAGTGGATATTTGGAGCTCTTTCAGGCCTTTGCTAGAAGCGGGAATATCTTCCCATAAAAACTGGACAGAAGCATTCTCACAAACTGCTTTGTGATGTGTGTGTTCAACTCACAGAGGTGAACCTTTCCTTTGCTAGAGCAGTTATGAAACACTCTTTTTGTAGAATCTGCAAGTGTTCATTTGGAGCGATTTGAGGCCTATGGTGGAAAAAGAAATATCTTCATATATAAACAAGGCAGAAGCATTCTCAGAAAGCTCTTTATGATGTGTGCATTCAACTCAGAGAGATAAGCCTTCCTTTTGATAGAGCAGTTTTGCAACTGTGTTTTTGCAGAATCTGCAAGTGGATATTTGGAGTCCTTTCAGGCCTTCGTTGGAAACGGGAATATCTTCCCATGAAAACTAAACAGAAGAGTTCTGTGAAACTCCTTTGTGAAGTATGAATCCAACTCACAGAGTTGAACACTTCTTTTGAAAGAGCAGCTTTGAAACACTCTTTTTGTAGAATCTGCAAGTGTTCGTTTGGAGCGCTTTGAGGCCTATGGTGGAAAAGGAAATATCTTCACATATAAACCAGGCAGAAGCATTCTCAGAAACCTCTTTATGATGTGTGCATTCAACTCGGAGAGATAAGCCTTCCTTTTGATAGAGCAGTTTTGAAACTGTGTTTTGGCAGAATCTGCAAGTGGATACTTGGAGCCCTTTCAGGCCTTCGTTGCAAAAGGGAATATCTTCCGATAAAAACGAAACAGAAACCTTCTGTGAAACTGCTTTGTGAAGTATGAATCCACCTCACAGAGTTGAACACTTCTTTTGAAAGAGCAGCTTTGAAACACTCTTTTTGTAGAATCTACATGTGTTCATTTGGAGCGCTTTGAGGCCTATGGTGGAAAAGGAAATATCGTCACATAATACCTAGACAGAAGCATTCTTTGAAACTTCTTTATGATGTGTGCATTCAACTCACAGAGTTGAACTTTCCTTTTCATGGAGCAGTTTGGAAAGAGTCTTTTTGCAGCATCTGCAATAGGATACTTGGAGCTCTTTCAGGCCTTTGTTAGAAGCGGGAATATCTTCCCATAAAAACTGGACAGAAGCATTCTCACAAACTGCTTTGTGATGTGTGTGTTCAACTCACAGAGGTGAACCTTTCCTTTGCTAGAGCAGTTATGAAACACTCTTTTTGTAGAATCTGCAAGTGTTCATTTGGAGCGATTTGAGGCCTATGGTGGAAAAAGAAATATCTTCATATATAAACAAGGCAGAAGCATTCTCAGAAAGCTCTTTATGATGTGTGCATTCAACTCAGAGAGATAAGCCTTCCTTTTGATAGAGCAGTTTTGCAACTGTGTTTTTGCAGAATCTGCAAGTGGATATTTGGAGTCCTTTCAGGCCTTCGTTGGAAACGAGAATATCTTCCCATAAAAACTAAACAGAAGAGTTCTGTGAAACTCCTTTGTGAAGTATGAATCCAACTCACAGAGTTGAACACTTCTTTTGAAAGAGCAGCTTTGAAACACTCTTTTTGTAGAATCTGCAAGTGTTCGTTTGGAGCGCTTTGAGGCCTATGGTGGAAAAGGAAATATCTTCACATATAAACCAGTCAGAAGCATTCTCAGAAACCTCTTTATGATGTGTGCATTCAACTCGGAGAGATAAACCTTCCTTTTGATAGAGCAGTTTTGAAACTGTGTTTTGGCAGAATCTGCAAGTGGATACTTGGAGCCCTTTCAGGCCTTCGTTGCAAACGGGAATATCTTCCGATAAAAACGAAACAGAAACCTTCTGTGAAACTGCTTTGTGAAGTATGAATCCACCTCACAGAGTTGAACACTTCTTTTGAAAGAGCAGCTTTGAAACACTCTTTTTGTAGAATCTACATGTGTTCATTTGGAGCGCTTTGAGGCCTATGGTGGAAAAGGAAATATCGTCACATAATACCTAGACAGAAGGATTCTTTGAAACTTCTTTATGATGTGTGCATTCAACTCACAGAGTTGAACTTTCCTTTTCATGGAGCAGTTTGGAAAGAGTCTTTTTGCAGCATCTGCAAGTGGATATTTGGAGCTCTTTCAGGCCTTTGTTAGAAGCGGGAATATCTTCCCATAAAAACTAAAGAGAAGCGTTCTGTGAAACTGCTTTGTGTAGTATGAATCCAACTCACAGAGTTGAACACTTCCTTTGAAAGAGCAGTTATGAAACACTCTTTTTGTAGAATCTGCAAGTGTTCGCTTGGAGCGCTTTGAGGCCTATGGTGGAAAAGGAAATATCTTCACATATAAACCAGGCAGAAGCATTCTCAGAAACCTCTTTATGATGTGTGCATTCAACTCGGAGAGATAAGCCTTCCTTTTGATAGAGCAGTTTTGCAACTGTGTTTTTGCAGAATCTGCAAGTGTATATTTGGAGCCCTTTCAGGCCTTCGTTGGAAACGGGAATATCTTCCCATAAAAACTAAACAGAAGCGTTCTGTGAAACTCCTTTGTGAAGTATGAATCCAACTCACAGAGTTGAACACTTCTTTTGAAAGAGCAGCTTTGAAACACTCTTTTTGTAGAATCTGCAAGTGTTCATTTGGAGCGCTTTGAGGCCTATGGTGGAAAAGGAAATATCTTCACATAAAACCTAGACAGAAGCATTCTTTGAAACTTCTTTATGATGTGTGCATTCAACTCACAGAGTTGAACATTCCTTTTCATGGAGCAGTTTGGAAAGAGTCTTCTTGCAGCATCTGCAAGTGGATATTTGGAGCTCTTTCAGGCCTTTGTTAGAAGCGGGAATATCTTCCCATTAAAACTGGACAGAAGCATTCTCACAAACTGCTTTGTGATGTGTGTGTTCAACTCACAGAGGTGAACCTTTCCTTTGCTAGAGCAGTTATGAAACACTCTTTTTGTAGAATCTGCAAGTGTTCATTTGGAGCGCTTTGAGGCCTATGGTGGAAAAAGAAATATCTTCACATAAAACCTAGACAGAAGCATTCTTTGAAACTTCTTTATGATGTGTGCATTCAACTCACAGAGTTGAACCTTCTTTTTCATGGAGCAGTTTGGAAAGAGTCTTTTTGCAGCATCTGCAAGTGGATATTTGGAGCTCTTTCAGGCCTTTGTTAGAAGCGGGAATATCTTCCCATAAAAACTAAACCGAAGCATTCTCACAAACTGCTTTGTGATGTGTGTGTTCAACTCACAGAGGTGAACCTTTCCTTTGCTAGAGCAGTTATGAAACACTCTTTTTGTAGAATCTGCAAGTGTTCATTTGGAGCGCTTTGAGGCCTATGGTGGAAAAAGAAATATCTTCACATAAAACCTAGACAGAAGCATTCTTTGAAACTTCTTTATGATGTGTGCATTCAACTCACAGAGTTGAACCTTCTTTTTCATGGAGCAGTTTGGAAAGAGTCTTTTTGCAGCATCTGCAAGTGGATATTTGGAGCTCTTTCAGGCCTTTGCTAGAAGCGGGAATATCTTCCCATAAAAACTGGACAGAAGCATTCTCACAAACTGCTTTGTGATGTGTGTGTTCAACTCACAGAGGTGAACCTTTCCTTTGCTAGAGCAGTTATGAAACACTCTTTTTGTAGAATCTGCAAGTGTTCATTTGGAGCGATTTGAGGCCTATGGTGGAAAAAGAAATATCTTCATATATAAACAAGGCAGAAGCATTCTCAGAAAGCTCTTTATGATGTGTGCATTCAACTCAGAGAGATAAGCCTTCCTTTTGATAGAGCAGTTTTGCAACTGTGTTTTTGCAGAATCTGCAAGTGGATATTTGGAGTCCTTTCAGGCCTTCGTTGGAAACGGGAATATCTTCCCATGAAAACTAAACAGAAGAGTTCTGTGAAACTCCTTTGTGAAGTATGAATCCAACTCACAGAGTTGAACACTTCTTTTGAAAGAGCAGCTTTGAAACACTCTTTTTGTAGAATCTGCAAGTGTTCGTTTGGAGCGCTTTGAGGCCTATGGTGGAAAAGGAAATATCTTCACATATAAACCAGGCAGAAGCATTCTCAGAAACCTCTTTATGATGTGTGCATTCAACTCGGAGAGATAAGCCTTCCTTTTGATAGAGCAGTTTTGAAACTGTGTTTTGGCAGAATCTGCAAGTGGATACTTGGAGCCCTTTCAGGCCTTCGTTGCAAAAGGGAATATCTTCCGATAAAAACGAAACAGAAACCTTCTGTGAAACTGCTTTGTGAAGTATGAATCCACCTCACAGAGTTGAACACTTCTTTTGAAAGAGCAGCTTTGAAACACTCTTTTTGTAGAATCTACATGTGTTCATTTGGAGCGCTTTGAGGCCTATGGTGGAAAAGGAAATATCGTCACATAATACCTAGACAGACGCATTCTTTGAAACTTCTTTATGATGTGTGCATTCAACTCACAGAGTTGAACTTTCCTTTTCATGGAGCAGTTTGGAAAGAGTCTTTTTGCAGCATCTGCAATAGGATACTTGGAGCTCTTTCAGGCCTTTGTTAGAAGCGGGAATATCTTCCCATAAAAACTGGACAGAAGCATTCTCACAAACTGCTTTGTGATGTGTGTGTTCAACTCACAGAGGTGAACCTTTCCTTTGCTAGAGCAGTTATGAAACACTCTTTTTGTAGAATCTGCAAGTGTTCATTTGGAGCGATTTGAGGCCTATGGTGGAAAAAGAAATATCTTCATATATAAACAAGGCAGAAGCATTCTCAGAAAGCTCTTTATGATGTGTGCATTCAACTCAGAGAGATAAGCCTTCCTTTTGATAGAGCAGTTTTGCAACTGTGTTTTTGCAGAATCTGCAAGTGGATATTTGGAGTCCTTTCAGGCCTTCGTTGGAAACGAGAATATCTTCCCATAAAAACTAAACAGAAGAGTTCTGTGAAACTCCTTTGTGAAGTATGAATCCAACTCACAGAGTTGAACACTTCTTTTGAAAGAGCAGCTTTGAAACACTCTTTTTGTAGAATCTGCAAGTGTTCGTTTGGAGCGCTTTGAGGCCTATGGTGGAAAAGGAAATATCTTCACATATAAACCAGTCAGAAGCATTCTCAGAAACCTCTTTATGATGTGTGCATTCAACTCGGAGAGATAAACCTTCCTTTTGATAGAGCAGTTTTGAAACTGTGTTTTGGCAGAATCTGCAAGTGGATACTTGGAGCCCTTTCAGGCCTTCGTTGCAAACGGGAATATCTTCCGATAAAAACGAAACAGAAACCTTCTGTGAAACTGCTTTGTGAAGTATGAATCCACCTCACAGAGTTGAACACTTCTTTTGAAAGAGCAGCTTTGAAACACTCTTTTTGTAGAATCTACATGTGTTCATTTGGAGCGCTTTGAGGCCTATGGTGGAAAAGGAAATATCGTCACATAATACCTAGACAGAAGGATTCTTTGAAACTTCTTTATGATGTGTGCATTCAACTCACAGAGTTGAACTTTCCTTTTCATGGAGCAGTTTGGAAAGAGTCTTTTTGCAGCATCTGCAAGTGGATATTTGGAGCTCTTTCAGGCCTTTGTTAGAAGCGGGAATATCTTCCCATAAAAACTAAAGAGAAGCGTTCTGTGAAACTGCTTTGTGTAGTATGAATCCAACTCACAGAGTTGAACACTTCCTTTGAAAGAGCAGTTATGAAACACTCTTTTTGTAGAATCTGCAAGTGTTCGTTTGGAGCGCTTTGAGGCCTATGGTGGAAAAGGAAATATCTTCACATATAAACCAGGCAGAAGCATTCTCAGAAACCTCTTTATGATGTGTGCATTCAACTCGGAGAGATAAGCCTTCCTTTTGATAGAGCAGTTTTGCAACTGTGTTTTTGCAGAATCTGCAAGTGTATATTTGGAGCCCTTTCAGGCCTTCGTTGGAAACGGGAATATCTTCCCATAAAAACTAAACAGAAGCGTTCTGTGAAACTCCTTTGTGAAGTATGAATCCAACTCACAGAGTTGAACACTTCTTTTGAAAGAGCAGCTTTGAAACACTCTTTTTGTAGAATCTGCAAGTGTTCATTTGGAGCGCTTTGAGGCCTATGGTGGAAAAGGAAATATCTTCACATAAAACCTAGACAGAAGCATTCTTTGAAACTTCTTTATGATGTGTGCATTCAACTCACAGAGTTGAACATTCCTTTTCATGGAGCAGTTTGGAAAGAGTCTTCTTGCAGCATCTGCAAGTGGATATTTGGAGCTCTTTCAGGCCTTTGTTAGAAGCGGGAATATCTTCCCATTAAAACTGGACAGAAGCATTCTCACAAACTGCTTTGTGATGTGTGTGTTCAACTCACAGAGGTGAACCTTTCCTTTGCTAGAGCAGTTATGAAACACTCTTTTTGTAGAATCTGCAAGTGTTCATTTGGAGCGCTTTGAGGCCTATGGTGGAAAAAGAAATATCTTCACATAAAACCTAGACAGAAGCATTCTTTGAAACTTCTTTATGATGTGTGCATTCAACTCACAGAGTTGAACCTTCTTTTTCATGGAGCAGTTTGGAAAGAGTCTTTTTGCAGCATCTGCAAGTGGATATTTGGAGCTCTTTCAGGCCTTTGTTAGAAGCGGGAATATCTTCCCATAAAAACTAAACCGAAGCATTCTCACAAACTGCTTTGTGATGTGTGTGTTCAACTCACAGAGGTGAACCTTTCCTTTGCTAGAGCAGTTATGAAACACTCTTTTTGTAGAATCTGCAAGTGTTCATTTGGAGCGCTTTGAGGCCTATGGTGGAAAAAGAAATATCTTCATATATAAACAAGGCAGAAGCATTCTCAGAAACCCCTTTATGATGTGTGCATTCAACTCAGAGAGATAAGCCTTCCTTTTGATAGAGCAGTTTTGAACCTGTGTTTTTGCAGAATCTGCAAGTGGATATTTGGAGCCCTTTCAGGCCTTCGTTGGAAACGGGAATATCTTCCCATAAAAACTAAACAGAAGAGTTCTGTGAAACTGCTTTGTGTAGTATGAATCCAACTCACAGAGTTGAACACTTCCTTTGAAAGAGCAGTTTTGAAACACTCTTTTTGTAGAATCTGCAAGTGTTCGTTTGGAGCGCTTTGAGGCCTATGGTGGAAAAGGAAATATCTTCACATATAAACCAGGCAGAAGCATTCTCAGAAACCTCTTTATGATGTGTGCATTCAACTCGGAGAGATAAGCCTTCCTTTTGATAGAGCAGTTTTGAAAGTGTGTTTTGGCAGAATCTGCAAGTGGATACTTAGAGCCCTTTCAGGCCTTCGTTGCAAACGGGAATATCTTCGCATAAAAACGAAACAGAAACGTTCTGTGAAACTCCTTTGTGAAGTATGAATCCAACTCACAGAGTTGAACACTTCTTTTGAAAGAGCAGCTTTGAAACACTCTTTTTGTAGAATCTGCAAGTGTTCATTTGGAGCGCTTTGAGGCCTATGGTGGAAAAGGAAATATCGTCACATAATACCTAGACAGAAGCATTCTTTGAAACTTCTTTATGATGTGTGCATTCAACTCACAGAGTTGAACTTTCCTTTTCATGGAGCAGTTTGGAAAGAGTCTTTTTGCAGCATCTGCAATAGGATACTTGGAGCTCTTTCAGGCCTTTGTTAGAAGCGGGAATATCTTCCCATAAAAACTGGACAGAAGCATTCTCACAAACTGCTTTGTGATGTGTGTGTTCAACTCACAGAGGTGAACCTTTCCTTTGCTAGAGCAGTTATGAAACACTCTTTTTGTAGAATCTGCAAGTGTTCATTTGGAGCGATTTGAGGCCTATGGTGGAAAAAGAAATATCTTCATATATAAACAAGGCAGAAGCATTCTCAGAAAGCTCTTTATGATGTGTGCATTCAACTCAGAGAGATAAGCCTTCCTTTTGATAGAGCAGTATTGCAACTGTGTTTTTGCAGAATCTGCAAGTGGATATTTGGAGCCCTTTCAGGCCTTCGTTGGAAACGGGAATATCTTCCCATAAAAACTAAACAGAAGCGTTCTGTGAAACTCCTTTGTGAAGTATGAATTCAACTCACAGAGTTGAACACTTCTTTTGAAAGAGCAGCTTTGAAGCACTCTTTTTGTAGAATCTGCAAGTGTTCGTTTGGAGCGCTTTGAGGCCTATGGTGGAAAAGGAAATATCTTCACATATAAACCAGGCAGAAGCATTCTCAGAAAACTATTTATGATGTGTGCATTCAACTCGGAGAGATAAGCCTTCCTTTTCATAGAGCAGTTTTGAAACTGTGTTTTGGCAGAATCTGCAAGTGGATACTTGGAGCCCTTTCAGGCCTTCGTTGCAAACGGGAATATCTTCCGATAAAAACGAAACAGAAACCTTCTGTGAAACTGCTTTGTGAAGTATGAATCCAACTCACAGAGTTGAACACTTCTTTTGAAAGAGCAGCTTTGAAACACTCTTTTTGTAGAATCTACATGTGTTCATTTGGAGCGCTTTGAGGCCTATGGTGGAAAAGGAAATATCGTCACATAATACCTAGACAGAAGCATTCTTTGAAACTTCTTTATGATGTGTGCATTCAACTCACAGAGTTGAACTTTCCTTTTCATGGGGCAGTTTGGAAAGAGTCTTTTTGCAGCATCTGCAATAGGATACTTGGAGCTCTTTCAGGCCTTTGTTAGAAGCGGGAATATCTTCCCATAAAAACTGGACAGAAGCATTCTCACAAACTGCTTTGTGATGTGTGTGTTCAACTCACAGAGGTGAACCTTTCCTTTGCTAGAGCAGTTATGAAACACTCTTTTTGTAGAATCTGCAAGTGTTCATTTGGAGCGATTTGAGGCCTATGGTGGAAAAAGAAATATCTTCATATATAAACAAGGCAGAAGCATTCTCAGAAAGCTCTTTATGATGTGTGCATTCAACTCAGAGAGATAAGCCTTCCTTTTGATAGAGCAGTTTTGCAACTGTGTTTTTGCAGAATCTGCAAGTGGATATTTGGAGCCCTTTCAGGCCTTCGTTGGAAACGGGAATATCTTCCATTAAAAACTAAACAGAAGAGTTCTGTGAAACTGCTTTGTGTAGTATGAATCCAACTTACAGAGTTGAACACTTCCTTTCAAAGAGCAGTTTTGAAACACTCTTTTTGTAGAATCTGCAAGTGTTCGTTTGGAGCGCTTTGAGGCCTATGGTGGAAAAGGAAATATCTTCACATATAAACCAGGCAGAAGCATTCTCAGAAACCTGTTTATGATGTGTGCATTCAACTCGGAGAGATAAGCCTTCCTTTTGATAGAGCAGTTTTGCAACTGTGTTTTTGCAGAATCTGCAAGTGTATATTTGGAGCCCTTTCAGGCCTTCGTTGGAAACGGGAATATCTTCCCATAAAAACTAAACAGAAGCGTTCTGTGAAACTCCTTTGTGAAGTATGAATCCAACTCACAGAGTTGAACACTTCTTTTGAAAGAGCAGCTTTGAAACACTCTTTTTGTAGAATCTGCAAGTGTTCATTTGGAGCGCTTTGAGGCCTATGGTGGAAAAGGAAATATCTTCACATAAAACCTAGACAGAAGCATTCTTTGAAACTTCTTTATGATGTGTGCATTCAACTCACAGAGTTGAACATTCCTTTTCATGGAGCAGTTTGGAAAGAGTCTTTTTGCAGCATCTGCAAGTGGATATTTGGAGCTCTTTCAGGCCTTTGTTAGAAGCGGGAATATCTTCCCATTAAAACTGGACAGAAGCATTCTCACAAACTGCTTTGTGATGTGTGTGTTCAACTCACAGAGGTGAACATTTCCTTTGCTAGAGCAGTTATGAAACACTCTTTTTGTAGAATCTGCAAGTGTTCATTTGGAGCGCTTTGAGGCCTATGGTGGAAAAAGAAATATCTTCACATAAAACCTAGACAGAAGCATTCTTTGAAACTTCTTTATGATGTGTGCATTCAACTCACAGAGTTGAACCTTCTTTTTCATGGAGCAGTTTGGAAAGAGTCTTTTTGCAGCATCTGCAAGTGGATATTTGGAGCTCTTTCAGGCCTTTGCTAGAAGCGGGAATATCTTCCCATAAAAACTGGACAGAAGCATTCTCACAAACTGCTTTGTGATGTGTGTGTTCAACTCACAGAGGTGAACCTTTCCTTTGCTAGACCAGTTATGAAACACTCTTTTTGTAGAATCTGCAAGTGTTCATTTGGAGCGATTTGAGGCCTATGGTGGAAAAAGAAATATCTTCATATATAAACAAGGCAGAAGCATTCTCAGAAAGCTCTTTATGATGTGTGCATTCAACTCAGAGAGATAAGCCTTCCTTTTGATAGAGCAGTTTTGAAACTGTATTTTTGCAGAATCTGCAAGTGGATATTTGGAGCCCTTTCAGGCCTTCGTTGGAAACGGGAATATCTTCCCATAAAAACTAAACAGAAGAGTTCTGTGAAACTGCTTTGTGTAGTATGAATCCAACTCACAGAGTTGAACACTTCCTTTGAAAGAGCAGTTTTGAAACACTCTTTTTGTAGAATCTGCAAGTGTTCGTTTGGAGCGCTTTGAGGCCTATGGTGGAAAAGGAAATATCTTCACATATAAACCAGGCAGAAGCATTCTCAGAAACCTCTTTATGATGTGTGCATTCAACTCGGAGAGATAAGCCTTCCTTTTGATAGAGCAGTTTTGAAACTGTGTTTTGGCAGAATCTGCAAGTGGATACTTGGAGCCCTTTCAGGCCTTCGTTGCAAACGGGAATATCTTCCGATAAAAACGAAACAGAAACCTTCTGTGAAACTGCTTTGTGAAGTATGAATCCAACTCACAGAGTTGAACACTTCTTTTGAAAGAGCAGCTTTGAAACACTCTTTTTGTAGAATCTACATGTGTTCATTTGGAGCGCTTTGAGGCCTATGGTGGAAAAGGAAATATCGTCACATAATACCTAGACAGAAGCATTCTTTGAAACTTCTTTATGATGTGTGCATTCAACTTCCAGAGTTGAACTTTCCTTTTCATGGAGCAGTTTGGAAAGAGTCTTTTTGCAGCATCTGCAATAGGATACTTGGAGCTCTTTCAGGCCTTTGTTAGAAGCGGGAATATCTTCCCATAAAAACTGGACAGAAGCATTCTCACAAACTGCTTTGTGATGTGTGTGTTCAACTCACAGAGGTGAACCTTTCCTTTGCTAGAGCAGTTATGAAACACTCTTTTTGTAGAATCTGCAAGTGTTCATTTGGAGCGATTTGAGGCCTATGGTGGAAAAAGAAATATCTTCATATATAAACAAGGCAGAAGCATTCTCAGAAAGCTCTTTATGATGTGTGCATTCAACTCAGAGAGATAAGCCTTCCTTTTGATAGAGCAGTTTTGCAACTGTGTTTTTGCAGAATCTGCAAGTGGATATTTGGAGTCCTTTCAGGCCTTCGTTGGAAACGGGAATATCTTCCCATGAAAACTAAACAGAAGAGTTCTGTGAAACTCCTTTGTGAAGTATGAATCCAACTCACAGAGTTGAACACTTCTTTTGAAAGAGCAGCTTTGAAACACTCTTTTTGTAGAATCTGCAAGTGTTCGTTTGGAGCGCTTTGAGGCCTATGGTGGAAAAGGAAATATCTTCACATATAAACCAGGCAGAAGCATTCTCAGAAACCTCTTTATGATGTGTGCATTCAACTCGGAGAGATAAGCCTTCCTTTTGATAGAGCAGTTTTGAAACTGTGTTTTGGCAGAATCTGCAAGTGGATACTTGGAGCCCTTTCAGGCCTTCGTTGCAAAAGGGAATATCTTCCGATAAAAACGAAACAGAAACCTTCTGTGAAACTGCTTTGTGAAGTATGAATCCACCTCACAGAGTTGAACACTTCTTTTGAAAGAGCAGCTTTGAAACACTCTTTTTGTAGAATCTACATGTGTTCATTTGGAGCGCTTTGAGGCCTATGGTGGAAAAGGAAATATCGTCACATAATACCTAGACAGAAGCATTCTTTGAAACTTCTTTATGATGTGTGCATTCAACTCACAGAGTTGAACTTTCCTTTTCATGGAGCAGTTTGGAAAGAGTCTTTTTGCAGCATCTGCAATAGGATACTTGGAGCTCTTTCAGGCCTTTGTTAGAAGCGGGACTATCTTCCCATAAAAACTGGACAGAAGCATTCTCACAAACTGCTTTGTGATGTGTGTGTTCAACTCACAGAGGTGAACCTTTCCTTTGCTAGAGCAGTTATGAAACACTCTTTTTGTAGAATCTGCAAGTGTTCATTTGGAGCGATTTGAGGCCTATGGTGGAAAAAGAAATATCTTCATATATAAACAAGGCAGAAGCATTCTCAGAAAGCTCTTTATGATGTGTGCATTCAACTCAGAGAGATAAGCCTTCCTTTTGATAGAGCAGTTTTGCAACTGTGTTTTTGCAGAATCTGCAAGTGGATATTTGGAGTCCTTTCAGGCCTTCGTTGGAAACGAGAATATCTTCCCATAAAAACTAAACAGAAGAGTTCTGTGAAACTCCTTTGTGAAGTATGAATCCAACTCACAGAGTTGAACACTTCTTTTGAAAGAGCAGCTTTGAAACACTCTTTATGTAGAATCTGCAAGTGTTCGTTTGGAGCGCTTTGAGGCCTATGGTGGAAAAGGAAATATCTTCACATATAAACCAGGCAGAAGCATTCTCAGAAACCTCTTTATGATGTGTGCATTCAACTCGGAGAGATAAACCTTCCTTTTGATAGAGCAGTTTTGAAACTGTGTTTTGGCAGAATCTGCAAGTGGATACTTGGAGCCCTTTCAGGCCTTCGTTGCAAACGGGAATATCTTCCGATAAAAACGAAACAGAAACCTTCTGTGAAACTGCTTTGTGAAGTATGAATCCACCTCACAGAGTTGAACACTTCTTTTGAAAGAGCAGCTTTGAAACACTCTTTTTGTAGAATCTACATGTGTTCATTTGGAGCGCTTTGAGGCCTATGGTGGAAAAGGAAATATCGTCACATAATACCTAGACAGAAGGATTCTTTGAAACTTCTTTATGATGTGTGCATTCAACTCACAGAGTTGAACTTTCCTTTTCATGGAGCAGTTTGGAAAGAGTCTTTTTGCAGCATCTGCAAGTGGATATTTGGAGCTCTTTCAGGCCTTTGTTAGAAGCGGGAATATCTTCCCATAAAAACTAAAGAGAAGCGTTCTGTGAAACTGCTTTGTGTAGTATGAATCCAACTCACAGAGTTGAACACTTCCTTTGAAAGAGCAGTTATGAAACACTCTTTTTGTAGAATCTGCAAGTGTTCGTTTGGAGCGCTTTGAGGCCTATGGTGGAAAAGGAAATATCTTCACATATAAACCAGGCAGAAGCATTCTCAGAAACCTCTTTATGATGTGTGCATTCAACTCGGAGAGATAAGCCTTCCTTTTGATAGAGCAGTTTTGCAACTGTGTTTTTGCAGAATCTGCAAGTGTATATTTGGAGCCCTTTCAGGCCTTCGTTGGAAACGGGAATATCTTCCCATAAAAACTAAACAGAAGCGTTCTGTGAAACTCCTTTGTGAAGTATGAATCCAACTCACAGAGTTGAACACTTCTTTTGAAAGAGCAGCTTTGAAACACTCTTTTTGTAGAATCTGCAAGTGTTCATTTGGAGCGCTTTGAGGCCTATAGTGGAAAAGGAAATATCTTCACATAAAACCTAGACAGAAGCATTCTTTGAAACTTCTTTATGATGTGTGCATTCAACTCACAGAGTTGAACATTCCTTTTCATGGAGCAGTTTGGAAAGAGTCTTCTTGCAGCATCTGCAAGTGGATATTTGGAGCTCTTTCAGGCCTTTGTTAGAAGCGGGAATATCTTCCCATTAAAACAGGACAGAAGCATTCTCACAAACTGCTTTGTGATGTGTGTGTTCAACTCACAGAGGTGAACCTTTCCTTTGCTAGAGCAGTTATGAAACACTCTTTTTGTAGAATCTGCAAGTGTTCATTTGGAGCGCTTTGAGGCCTATGGTGGAAAAAGAAATATCTTCACATAAAACCTAGACAGAAGCATTCTTTGAAACTTCTTTATGATGTGTGCATTCAACTCACAGAGTTGAACCTTCTTTTTCATGGAGCAGTTTGGAAAGAGTCTTTTTGCAGCATCTGCAAGTGGATATTTGGAGCTCTTTCAGGCCTTTGTTAGAAGCGGGAATATCTTCCCATAAAAACTAAACCGAAGCATTCTCACAAACTGCTTTGCGATGTGTGTGTTCAACTCACAGAGGTGAACATTTCCTTTGCTAGAGCAGTTATGAAACACTCTTTTTGTAGAATCTGCAAGTGTTCATTTGGAGCGCTTTGAGGCCTATGGTGGAAAAAGAAATATCTTCATATATAAACAAGGCAGAAGCATTCTCAGAAACCCCTTTATGATGTGTGCATTCAACTCAGAGAGATAAGCCTTCCTTTTGATAGAGCAGTTTTGAACCTGTGTTTTTGCAGAATCTGCAAGTGGATATTTGGAGCCCTTTCGGGCCTTCGTTGGAAACGGGAATATCTTCCCATAAAAACTAAACAGAAGAGTTCTGTGAAACTGCTTTGTGTAGTATGAATCCAACTCACAGAGTTGAACACTTCCTTTGAAAGAGCAGTTTTGAAACACTCTTTTTGTAGAATCTGCAAGTGTTCGTTTGGAGCGCTTTGAGGCCTATGGTGGAAAAGGAAATATCTTCACATATAAACCAGGCAGAAGCATTCTCAGAAACCTCTTTATGATGTGTGCATTCAACTCGGAGAGATAAGCCTTCCTTTTGATAGAGCAGTTTTGAAAGTGTGTTTTGGCAGAATCTGCAAGTGGATACTTAGAGCCCTTTCAGGCCTTCGTTGCAAACGGGAATATCTTCGCATAAAAACGAAACAGAAACGTTCTGTGAAACTCCTTTGTGAAGTATGAATCCAACTCACAGAGTTGAACACTTCTTTTGAAAGAGCAGCTTTGAAACACTCTTTTTGTAGAATCTGCAAGTGTTCATTTGGAGCGCTTTGAGGCCTATGGTGGAAAAGGAAATATCGTCACATAATACCTAGACAGAAGCATTCTTTGAAACTTCTTTATGATGTGTGCATTCAACTCACAGAGTTGAACTTTCCTTTTCATGGAGCAGTTTGGAAAGAGTCTTTTTGCAGCATCTGCAATAGGATACTTGGAGCTCTTTCAGGCCTTTGTTAGAAGCGGGAATATCTTCCCATAAAAACTGGACAGAAGCATTCTGACAAACTGCTTTGTGATGTGTGTGTTCAACTCACAGAGGTGAACCTTTCCTTTGCTAGAGCAGTTATGAAACACTCTTTTTGTAGAATCTGCAAGTGTTCATTTGGAGCGATTTGAGGCCTATGGTGGAAAAGGAATATCTTCATATATAAACAAGGCAGAAGCATTCTCAGAAAGCTCTTTATGATGTGTGCATTCAACTCAGAGAGATAAGCCTTCCTTTTGATAGAGCAGTATTGCAACTGTGTTTTTGCAGAATCTGCAAGTGGATATTTGGAGCCCTTTCAGGCCTTCGTTGGAAACGGGAATATCTTCCCATAAAAACTAAACAGAAGCGTTCTGTGAAACTCCTTTGTGAAGTATGAATTCAACTCACAGAGTTGAACACTTCTTTTGAAAGAGCAGCTTTGAAGCACTCTTTTTGTAGAATCTGCAAGTGTTCGTTTGGAGCGCTTTGAGGCCTATGGTGGAAAAGGAAATATCTTCACATATAAACCAGGCAGAAGCATTCTCAGAAAACTATTTATGATGTGTGCATTCAACTCGGAGAGATAAGCCTTCCTTTTCATAGAGCAGTTTTGAAACTGTGTTTTGGCAGAATCTGCAAGTGGATACTTGGAGCCCTTTCAGGCCTTCGTTGCAAACGGGAATATCTTCCGATAAAAACGAAACAGAAACCTTCTGTGAAACTGCTTTGTGAAGTATGAATCCAACTCACAGAGTTGAACACTTCTTTTGAAAGAGCAGCTTTGAAACACTCTTTTTGTAGAATCTACATGTGTTCATTTGGAGCGCTTTGAGGCCTATGGTGGAAAAGGAAATATCGTCACATAATACCTAGACAGAAGCATTCTTTGAAACTTCTTTATGATGTGTGCATTCAACTCACAGAGTTGAACTTTCCTTTTCATGGAGCAGTTTGGAAAGAGTCTTTTTGCAGCATCTGCAAGTGGATATTTGGAGCTCTTTCAGGCCTTTGTTAGAAGCGGGAATATCTTCCCATAAAAACTAAACCGAAGCATTCTCACAAACTGCTTTGTGATGTGTGTGTTCAACTCACAGAGGTGAACCTTTCCTTTGCTAGAGCAGTTATGAAACACTCTTTTTGTAGAATCTGCAAGTGTTCATTTGGAGCGCTTTGAGGCCTATGGTGGAAAAAGAAATATCTTCACATAAAACCTAGACAGAAGCATTCTTTGAAACTTCTTTATGATGTGTGCATTCAACTCACAGAGTTGAACCTTCTTTTTCATGGAGCAGTTTGGAAAGAGTCTTTTTGCAGCATCTGCAAGTGGATATTTGGAGCTCTTTCAGGCCTTTGCTAGAAGCGGGAATATCTTCCCATAAAAACTGGACAGAAGCATTCTCACAAACTGCTTTGTGATGTGTGTGTTCAACTCACAGAGGTGAACCTTTCCTTTGCTAGAGCAGTTATGAAACACTCTTTTTGTAGAATCTGCAAGTGTTCATTTGGAGCGATTTGAGGCCTATGGTGGAAAAAGAAATATCTTCATATATAAACAAGGCAGAAGCATTCTCAGAAAGCTCTTTATGATGTGTGCATTCAACTCAGAGAGATAAGCCTTCCTTTTGATAGAGCAGTTTTGCAACTGTGTTTTTGCAGAATCTGCAAGTGGATATTTGGAGTCCTTTCAGGCCTTCGTTGGAAACGGGAATATCTTCCCATGAAAACTAAACAGAAGAGTTCTGTGAAACTCCTTTGTGAAGTATGAATCCAACTCACAGAGTTGAACACTTCTTTTGAAAGAGCAGCTTTGAAACACTCTTTTTGTAGAATCTGCAAGTGTTCGTTTGGAGCGCTTTGAGGCCTATGGTGGAAAAGGAAATATCTTCACATATAAACCAGGCAGAAGCATTCTCAGAAACCTCTTTATGATGTGTGCATTCAACTCGGAGAGATAAGCCTTCCTTTTGATAGAGCAGTTTTGAAACTGTGTTTTGGCAGAATCTGCAAGTGGATACTTGGAGCCCTTTCAGGCCTTCGTTGCAAAAGGGAATATCTTCCGATAAAAACGAAACAGAAACCTTCTGTGAAACTGCTTTGTGAAGTATGAATCCACCTCACAGAGTTGAACACTTCTTTTGAAAGAGCAGCTTTGAAACACTCTTTTTGTAGAATCTACATGTGTTCATTTGGAGCGCTTTGAGGCCTATGGTGGAAAAGGAAATATCGTCACATAATACCTAGACAGAAGCATTCTTTGAAACTTCTTTATGATGTGTGCATTCAACTCACAGAGTTGAACTTTCCTTTTCATGGAGCAGTTTGGAAAGAGTCTTTTTGCAGCATCTGCAATAGGATACTTGGAGCTCTTTCAGGCCTTTGTTAGAAGCGGGACTATCTTCCCATAAAAACTGGACAGAAGCATTCTCACAAACTGCTTTGTGATGTGTGTGTTCAACTCACAGAGGTGAACCTTTCCTTTGCTAGAGCAGTTATGAAACACTCTTTTTGTAGAATCTGCAAGTGTTCATTTGGAGCGATTTGAGGCCTATGGTGGAAAAAGAAATATCTTCATATATAAACAAGGCAGAAGCATTCTCAGAAAGCTCTTTATGATGTGTGCATTCAACTCAGAGAGATAAGCCTTCCTTTTGATAGAGCAGTTTTGCAACTGTGTTTTTGCAGAATCTGCAAGTGGATATTTGGAGTCCTTTCAGGCCTTCGTTGGAAACGAGAATATCTTCCCATAAAAACTAAACAGAAGAGTTCTGTGAAACTCCTTTGTGAAGTATGAATCCAACTCACAGAGTTGAACACTTCTTTTGAAAGAGCAGCTTTGAAACACTCTTTTTGTAGAATCTGCAAGTGTTCGTTTGGAGCGCTTTGAGGCCTATGGTGGAAAAGGAAATATCTTCACATATAAACCAGGCAGAAGCATTCTCAGAAACCTCTTTATGATGTGTGCATTCAACTCGGAGAGATAAGCCTTCCTTTTGATAGAGCAGTTTTGAAAGTGTGTTTTGGCAGAATCTGCAAGTGGATACTTAGAGCCCTTTCAGGCCTTCGTTGCAAACGGGAATATCTTCGCATAAAAACGAAACAGAAACGTTCTGTGAAACTCCTTTGTGAAGTATGAATCCAACTCACAGAGTTGAACACTTCTTTTGAAAGAGCAGCTTTGAAACACTCTTTTTGTAGAATCTGCAAGTGTTCATTTGGAGCGCTTTGAGGCCTATGGTGGAAAAGGAAATATCGTCACATAATACCTAGACAGAAGCATTCTTTGAAACTTCTTTATGATGTGTGCATTCAACTCACAGAGTTGAACTTTCCTTTTCATGGAGCAGTTTGGAAAGAGTCTTTTTGCAGCATCTGCAATAGGATACTTGGAGCTCTTTCAGGCCTTTGTTAGAAGCGGGAATATCTTCCCATAAAAACTGGACAGAAGCATTCTCACAAACTGCTTTGTGATGTGTGTGTTCAACTCACAGAGGTGAACCTTTCCTTTGCTAGAGCAGTTATGAAACACTCTTTTTGTAGAATCTGCAAGTGTTCATTTGGAGCGATTTGAGGCCTATGGTGGAAAAGGAATATCTTCATATATAAACAAGGCAGAAGCATTCTCAGAAAGCTCTTTATGATGTGTGCATTCAACTCAGAGAGATAAGCCTTCCTTTTGATAGAGCAGTATTGCAACTGTGTTTTTGCAGAATCTGCAAGTGGATATTTGGAGCCCTTTCAGGCCTTCGTTGGAAACGGGAATATCTTCCCATAAAAACTAAACAGAAGCGTTCTGTGAAACTCCTTTGTGAAGTATGAATTCAACTCACAGAGTTGAACACTTCTTTTGAAAGAGCAGCTTTGAAGCACTCTTTTTGTAGAATCTGCAAGTGTTCGTTTGGAGCGCTTTGAGGCCTATGGTGGAAAAGGAAATATCTTCACATATAAACCAGGCAGAAGCATTCTCAGAAAACTATTTATGATGTGTGCATTCAACTCGGAGAGATAAGCCTTCCTTTTCATAGAGCAGTTTTGAAACTGTGTTTTGGCAGAATCTGCAAGTGGATACTTGGAGCCCTTTCAGGCCTTCGTTGCAAACGGGAATATCTTCCGATAAAAACGAAACAGAAACCTTCTGTGAAACTGCTTTGTGAAGTATGAATCCAACTCACAGAGTTGAACACTTCTTTTGAAAGAGCAGCTTTGAAACACTCTTTTTGTAGAATCTACATGTGTTCATTTGGAGCGCTTTGAGGCCTATGGTGGAAAAGGAAATATCGTCACATAATACCTAGACAGAAGCATTCTTTGAAACTTCTTTATGATGTGTGCATTCAACTCACAGAGTTGAACTTTCCTTTTCATGGAGCAGTTTGGAAAGAGTCTTTTTGCAGCATCTGCAAGTGGATATTTGGAGCTCTTTCAGGCCTTTGTTAGAAGCGGGAATATCTTCCCATAAAAACTAAACCGAAGCATTCTCACAAACTGCTTTGTGATGTGTGTGTTCAACTCACAGAGGTGAACCTTTCCTTTGCTAGAGCAGTTATGAAACACTCTTTTTGTAGAATCTGCAAGTGTTCATTTGGAGCGCTTTGAGGCCTATGGTGGAAAAAGAAATATCTTCACATAAAACCTAGACAGAAGCATTCTTTGAAACTTCTTTATGATGTGTGCATTCAACTCACAGAGTTGAACCTTCTTTTTCATGGAGCAGTTTGGAAAGAGTCTTTTTGCAGCATCTGCAAGTGGATATTTGGAGCTCTTTCAGGCCTTTGCTAGAAGCGGGAATATCTTCCCATAAAAACTGGACAGAAGCATTCTCACAAACTGCTTTGTGATGTGTGTGTTCAACTCACAGAGGTGAACCTTTCCTTTGCTAGAGCAGTTATGAAACACTCTTTTTGTAGAATCTGCAAGTGTTCATTTGGAGCGATTTGAGGCCTATGGTGGAAAAAGAAATATCTTCATATATAAACAAGGCAGAAGCATTCTCAGAAAGCTCTTTATGATGTGTGCATTCAACTCAGAGAGATAAGCCTTCCTTTTGATAGAGCAGTTTTGCAACTGTGTTTTTGCAGAATCTGCAAGTGGATATTTGGAGTCCTTTCAGGCCTTCGTTGGAAACGGGAATATCTTCCCATGAAAACTAAACAGAAGAGTTCTGTGAAACTCCTTTGTGAAGTATGAATCCAACTCACAGAGTTGAACACTTCTTTTGAAAGAGCAGCTTTGAAACACTCTTTTTGTAGAATCTGCAAGTGTTCGTTTGGAGCGCTTTGAGGCCTATGGTGGAAAAGGAAATATCTTCACATATAAACCAGGCAGAAGCATTCTCAGAAACCTCTTTATGATGTGTGCATTCAACTCGGAGAGATAAGCCTTCCTTTTGATAGAGCAGTTTTGAAACTGTGTTTTGGCAGAATCTGCAAGTGGATACTTGGAGCCCTTTCAGGCCTTCGTTGCAAAAGGGAATATCTTCCGATAAAAACGAAACAGAAACCTTCTGTGAAACTGCTTTGTGAAGTATGAATCCACCTCACAGAGTTGAACACTTCTTTTGAAAGAGCAGCTTTGAAACACTCTTTTTGTAGAATCTACATGTGTTCATTTGGAGCGCTTTGAGGCCTATGGTGGAAAAGGAAATATCGTCACATAATACCTAGACAGAAGCATTCTTTGAAACTTCTTTATGATGTGTGCATTCAACTCACAGAGTTGAACTTTCCTTTTCATGGAGCAGTTTGGAAAGAGTCTTTTTGCAGCATCTGCAATAGGATACTTGGAGCTCTTTCAGGCCTTTGTTAGAAGCGGGACTATCTTCCCATAAAAACTGGACAGAAGCATTCTCACAAACTGCTTTGTGATGTGTGTGTTCAACTCACAGAGGTGAACCTTTCCTTTGCTAGAGCAGTTATGAAACACTCTTTTTGTAGAATCTGCAAGTGTTCATTTGGAGCGATTTGAGGCCTATGGTGGAAAAAGAAATATCTTCATATATAAACAAGGCAGAAGCATTCTCAGAAAGCTCTTTATGATGTGTGCATTCAACTCAGAGAGATAAGCCTTCCTTTTGATAGAGCAGTTTTGCAACTGTGTTTTTGCAGAATCTGCAAGTGGATATTTGGAGTCCTTTCAGGCCTTCGTTGGAAACGAGAATATCTTCCCATAAAAACTAAACAGAAGAGTTCTGTGAAACTCCTTTGTGAAGTATGAATCCAACTCACAGAGTTGAACACTTCTTTTGAAAGAGCAGCTTTGAAACACTCTTTTTGTAGAATCTGCAAGTGTTCGTTTGGAGCGCTTTGAGGCCTATGGTGGAAAAGGAAATATCTTCACATATAAACCAGGCAGAAGCATTCTCAGAAACCTCTTTATGATGTGTGCATTCAACTCGGAGAGATAAACCTTCCTTTTGATAGAGCAGTTTTGAAACTGTGTTTTGGCAGAATCTGCAAGTGGATACTTGGAGCCCTTTCAGGCCTTCGTTGCAAACGGGAATATCTTCCGATAAAAACGAAACAGAAAACTTCTGTGAAACTGCTTTGTGAAGTATGAATCCACCTCACAGAGTTGAACACTTCTTTTGAAAGAGCAGCTTTGAAACACTCTTTTTGTAGAATCTACATGTGTTCATTTGGAGCGCTTTGAGGCCTATGGTGGAAAAGGAAATATCGTCACATAATACCTAGACAGAAGGATTCTTTGAAACTTCTTTATGATGTGTGCATTCAACTCACAGAGTTGAACTTTCCTTTTCATGGAGCAGTTTGGAAAGAGTCTTTTTGCAGCATCTGCAAGTGGATATTTGGAGCTCTTTCAGGCCTTTGTTAGAAGCGGGAATATCTTCCCATAAAAACTAAAGAGAAGCGTTCTGTGAAACTGCTTTGTGTAGTATGAATCCAACTCACAGAGTTGAACACTTCCTTTGAAAGAGCAGTTATGAAACACTCTTTTTGTAGAATCTGCAAGTGTTCGTTTGGAGCGCTTTGAGGCCTATGGTGGAAAAGGAAATATCTTCACATATAAACCAGGCAGAAGCATTCTCAGAAACCTCTTTATGATGTGTGCATTCAACTCGGAGAGATAAGCCTTCCTTTTGATAGAGCAGTTTTGCAACTGTGTTTTTGCAGAATCTGCAAGTGTATATTTGGAGCCCTTTCAGGCCTTCGTTGGAAACGGGAATATCTTCCCATAAAAACTAAACAGAAGCGTTCTGTGAAACTCCTTTGTGAAGTATGAATCCAACTCACAGAGTTGAACACTTCTTTTGAAAGAGCAGCTTTGAAACACTCTTTTTGTAGAATCTGCAAGTGTTCATTTGGAGCGCTTTGAGGCCTATGGTGGAAAAGGAAATATCTTCACATAAAACCTAGACAGAAGCATTCTTTGAAACTTCTTTATGATGTGTGCATTCAACTCACAGAGTTGAACATTCCTTTTCATGGAGCAGTTTGGAAAGAGTCTTCTTGCAGCATCTGCAAGTGGATATTTGGAGCTCTTTCAGGCCTTTGTTAGAAGCGGGAATATCTTCCCATTAAAACAGGACAGAAGCATTCTCACAAACTGCTTTGTGATGTGTGTGTTCAACTCACAGAGGTGAACCTTTCCTTTGCTAGAGCAGTTATGAAACACTCTTTTTGTAGAATCTGCAAGTGTTCATTTGGAGCGCTTTGAGGCCTATGGTGGAAAAAGAAATATCTTCACATAAAACCTAGACAGAAGCATTCTTTGAAACTTCTTTATGATGTGTGCATTCAACTCACAGAGTTGAACCTTCTTTTTCATGGAGCAGTTTGGAAAGAGTCTTTTTGCAGCATCTGCAAGTGGATATTTGGAGCTCTTTCAGGCCTTTGTTAGAAGCGGGAATATCTTCCCATAAAAACTAAACCGAAGCATTCTCACAAACTGCTTTGTGATGTGTGTGTTCAACTCACAGAGGTGAACCTTTCCTTTGCTAGAGCAGTTATGAAACACTCTTTTTGTAGAATCTGCAAGTGTTCATTTGGAGCGCTTTGAGGCCTATGGTGGAAAAAGAAATATCTTCATATATAAACAAGGCAGAAGCATTCTCAGAAACCCCTTTATGATGTGTGCATTCAACTCAGAGAGATAAGCCTTCCTTTTGATAGAGCAGTTTTGAACCTGTGTTTTTGCAGAATCTGCAAGTGGATATTTGGAGCCCTTTCAGGCCTTCGTTGGAAACGGGAATATCTTCCCATAAAAACTAAACAGAAGAGTTCTGTGAAACTGCTTTGTGTAGTATGAATCCAACTCACAGAGTTGAACACTTCCTTTGAAAGAGCAGTTTTGAAACACTCTTTTTGTAGAATCTGCAAGTGTTCGTTTGGAGCGCTTTGAGGCCTATGGTGGAAAAGGAAATATCTTCACATATAAACCAGGCAGAAGCATTCTCAGAAACCTCTTTATGATGTGTGCATTCAACTCGGAGAGATAAGCCTTCCTTTTGATAGAGCAGTTTTGAAAGTGTGTTTTGGCAGAATCTGCAAGTGGATACTTAGAGCCCTTTCAGGCCTTCGTTGCAAACGGGAATATCTTCGCATAAAAACGAAACAGAAACGTTCTGTGAAACTCCTTTGTGAAGTATGAATCCAACTCACAGAGTTGAACACTTCTTTTGAAAGAGCAGCTTTGAAACACTCTTTTTGTAGAATCTGCAAGTGTTCATTTGGAGCGCTTTGAGGCCTATGGTGGAAAAGGAAATATCGTCACATAATACCTAGACAGAAGCATTCTTTGAAACTTCTTTATGATGTGTGCATTCAACTCACAGAGTTGAACTTTCCTTTTCATGGAGCAGTTTGGAAAGAGTCTTTTTGCAGCATCTGCAATAGGATACTTGGAGCTCTTTCAGGTCTTTGTTAGAAGCGGGAATATCTTCCCATAAAAACTGGACAGAAGCATTCTGACAAACTGCTTTGTGATGTGTGTGTTCAACTCACAGAGGTGAACCTTTCCTTTGCTAGAGCAGTTATGAAACACTCTTTTTGTAGAATCTGCAAGTGTTCATTTGGAGCGATTTGAGGCCTATGGTGGAAAAGGAATATCTTCATATATAAACAAGGCAGAAGCATTCTCAGAAAGCTCTTTATGATGTGTGCATTCAACTCAGAGAGATAAGCCTTCCTTTTGATAGAGCAGTATTGCAACTGTGTTTTTGCAGAATCTGCAAGTGGATATTTGGAGCCCTTTCAGGCCTTCGTTGGAAACGGGAATATCTTCCCATAAAAACTAAACAGAAGCGTTCTGTGAAACTCCTTTGTGAAGTATGAATTCAACTCACAGAGTTGAACACTTCTTTTGAAAGAGCAGCTTTGAAGCACTCTTTTTGTAGAATCTGCAAGTGTTCGTTTGGAGCGCTTTGAGGCCTATGGTGGAAAAGGAAATATCTTCACATATAAACCAGGCAGAAGCATTCTCAGAAAACTATTTATGATGTGTGCATTCAACTCGGAGATATAAGCCTTCCTTTTCATAGAGCAGTTTTGAAACTGTGTTTTGGCAGAATCTGCAAGTGGATACTTGGAGCCCTTTCAGGCCTTCGTTGCAAACGGGAATATCTTCCGATAAAAACGAAACAGAAACCTTCTGTGAAACTGCTTTGTGAAGTATGAATCCAACTCACAGAGTTGAACACTTCTTTTGAAAGAGCAGCTTTGAAACACTCTTTTTGTAGAATCTACATGTGTTCATTTGGAGCGCTTTGAGGCCTATGGTGGAAAAGGAAATATCGTCACATAATACCTAGACAGAAGCATTCTTTGAAACTTCTTTATGATGTGTGCATTCAACTCACAGAGTTGAACTTTCCTTTTCATGGGGCAGTTTGGAAAGAGTCTTTTTGCAGCATCTGCAATAGGATACTTGGAGCTCTTTCAGGCCTTTGTTAGAAGCGGGAATATCTTCCCATAAAAACTGGACAGAAGCATTCTCACAAACTGCTTTGTGATGTGTGTGTTCAACTCACAGAGGTGAACCTTTCCTTTGCTAGAGCAGTTATGAAACACTCTTTTTGTAGAATCTGCAAGTGTTCATTTGGAGCGATTTGAGGCCTATGGTGGAAAAAGAAATATCTTCATATATAAACAAGGCAGAAGCATTCTCAGAAAGCTCTTTATGATGTGTGCATTCAACTCAGAGAGATAAGCCTTCCTTTTGATAGAGCAGTTTTGCAACTGTGTTTTTGCAGAATCTGCAAGTGAATATTTGGAGCCCTTTCAGGCCTTCGTTGGAAACGGGAATATCTTCCATTAAAAACTAAACAGAAGAGTTCTGTGAAACTGCTTTGTGTAGTATGAATCCAACTTACAGAGTTGAACACTTCCTTTCAAAGAGCAGTTTTGAAACACTCTTTTTGTAGAATCTGCAAGTGTTCGTTTGGAGCGCTTTGAGGCCTATGGTGGAAAAGGAAATATCTTCACATATAATCCAGGCAGAAGCATTCTCAGAAACCTGTTTATGATGTGTGCATTCAACTCGGAGAGATAAGCCTTCCTTTTGATAGAGCAGTTTTACAACTGTGTTTTTGCAGAATCTGCAAGTGTATATTTGGAGCCCTTTCAGGCCTTCGTTGGAAACGGGAATATCTTCCCATAAAAACTAAACAGAAGCGTTCTGTGAAACTCCTTTGTGAAGTATGAATCCAACTCACAGAGTTGAACACTTCTTTTGAAAGAGCAGCTTTGAAACACTCTTTTTGTAGAATCTGCAAGTGTTCATTTGGAGCGCTTTGAGGCCTATGGTGGAAAAGGAAATATCTTCACATAAAACCTAGACAGAAGCATTCTTTGAAACTTCTTTATGATGTGTGCATTCAACTCACAGAGTTGAACATTCCTTTTCATGGAGCAGTTTGGAAAGAGTCTTTTTGCAGCATCTGCAAGTGGATATTTGGAGCTCTTTCAGGCCTTTGTTAGAAGCGGGAATATCTTCCCATTAAAACTGGACAGAAGCATTCTCACAAACTGCTTTGTGATGTGTGTGTTCAACTCACAGAGGTGAACATTTCCTTTGCTAGAGCAGTTATGAAACACTCTTTTTGTAGAATCTGCAAGTGTTCATTTGGAGCGCTTTGAGGCCTATGGTGGAAAAAGAAATATCTTCACATAAAACCTAGACAGAAGCATTCTTTGAAACTTCTTTATGATGTGTGCATTCAACTCACAGAGTTGAACCTTCTTTTTCATGGAGCAGTTTGGAAAGAGTCTTTTTGCAGCATCTGCAAGTGGATATTTGGAGCTCTTTCAGGCCTTTGCTAGAAGCGGGAATATCTTCCCATAAAAACTGGACAGAAGCATTCTCACAAACTGCTTTGTGATGTGTGTGTTCAACTCACAGAGGTGAACCTTTCCTTTGCTAGACCAGTTATGAAACACTCTTTTTGTAGAATCTGCAAGTGTTCATTTGGAGCGATTTGAGGCCTATGGTGGAAAAAGAAATATCTTCATATATAAACAAGGCAGAAGCATTCTCAGAAAGCTCTTTATGATGTGTGCATTCAACTCAGAGAGATAAGCCTTCCTTTTGATAGAGCAGTTTTGAAACTGTATTTTTGCAGAATCTGCAAGTGGATATTTGGAGCCCTTTCAGGCCTTCGTTGGAAACGGGAATATCTTCCCATAAAAACTAAACAGAAGAGTTCTGTGAAACTGCTTTGTGTAGTATGAATCCAACTCACAGAGTTGAACACTTCCTTTGAAAGAGCAGTTTTGAAACACTCTTTTTGTAGAATCTGCAAGTGTTCGTTTGGAGCGCTTTGAGGCCTATGGTGGAAAAGGAAATATCTTCACATATAAACCAGGCAGAAGCATTCTCAGAAACCTCTTTATGATGTGTGCATTCAACTCGGAGAGATAAGCCTTCCTTTTGATAGAGCAGTTTTGAAACTGTGTTTTGGCAGAATCTGCAAGTGGATACTTGGAGCCCTTTCAGGCCTTCGTTGCAAACGGGAATATCTTCCGATAAAAACGAAACAGAAACCTTCTGTGAAACTGCTTTGTGAAGTATGAATCCAACTCACAGAGTTGAACACTTCTTTTGAAAGAGCAGCTTTGAAACACTCTTTTTGTAGAATCTACATGTGTTCATTTGGAGCGCTTTGAGGCCTATGGTGGAAAAGGAAATATCGTCACATAATACCTAGACAGAAGCATTCTTTGAAACTTCTTTATGATGTGTGCATTCAACTTCCAGAGTTGAACTTTCCTTTTCATGGAGCAGTTTGGAAAGAGTCTTTTTGCAGCATCTGCAATAGGATACTTGGAGCTCTTTCAGGCCTTTGTTAGAAGCGGGAATATCTTCCCATAAAAACTGGACAGAAGCATTCTCACAAACTGCTTTGTGATGTGTGTGTTCAACTCACAGAGGTGAACCTTTCCTTTGCTAGAGCAGTTATGAAACACTCTTTTTGTAGAATCTGCAAGTGTTCATTTGGAGCGATTTGAGGCCTATGGTGGAAAAAGAAATATCTTCATATATAAACAAGGCAGAAGCATTCTCAGAAAGCTCTTTATGATGTGTGCATTCAACTCAGAGAGATAAGCCTTCCTTTTGATAGAGCAGTTTTGCAACTGTGTTTTTGCAGAATCTGCAAGTGGATATTTGGAGTCCTTTCAGGCCTTCGTTGGAAACGGGAATATCTTCCCATGAAAACTAAACAGAAGAGTTCTGTGAAACTCCTTTGTGAAGTATGAATCCAACTCACAGAGTTGAACACTTCTTTTGAAAGAGCAGCTTTGAAACACTCTTTTTGTAGAATCTGCAAGTGTTCGTTTGGAGCGCTTTGAGGCCTATGGTGGAAAAGGAAATATCTTCACATATAAACCAGGCAGAAGCATTCTCAGAAACCTCTTTATGATGTGTGCATTCAACTCGGAGAGATAAGCCTTCCTTTTGATAGAGCAGTTTTGAAACTGTGTTTTGGTAGAATCTGCAAGTGGATACTTGGAGCCCTTTCAGGCCTTCGTAGCAAAAGGGAATATCTTCCGATAAAAACGAAACAGAAACCTTCTGTGAAACTGCTTTGTGAAGTATGAATCCACCTCACAGAGTTGAACACTTCTTTTGAAAGAGCAGCTTTGAAACACTCTTTTTGTAGAATCTACATGTGTTCATTTGGAGCGCTTTGAGGCCTATGGTGGAAAAGGAAATATCGTCACATAATACCTAGACAGAAGCATTCTTTGAAACTTCTTTATGATGTGTGCATTCAACTCACAGAGTTAAACTTTCCTTTTCATGGAGCAGTTTGGAAAGAGTCTTTTTGCAGCATCTGCAATAGGATACTTGGAGCTCTTTCAGGCCTTTGTTAGAAGCGGGAATATCTTCCCATAAAAACTGGACAGAAGCATTCTCACAAACTGCTTTGTGATGTGTGTGTTCAACTCACAGAGGTGAACCTTTCCTTTGCTAGAGCAGTTATGAAACACTCTTTTTGTAGAATCTGCAAGTGTTCATTTGGAGCGATTTGAGGCCTATGGTGGAAAAAGAAATATCTTCATATATAAACAAGGCAGAAGCATTCTCAGAAAGCTCTTTATGATGTGTGCATTCAACTCAGAGAGATAAGCCTTCCTTTTGATAGAGCAGTTTTGCAACTGTGTTTTTGCAGAATCTGCAAGTGGATATTTGGAGTCCTTTCAGGCCTTCGTTGGAAACGAGAATATCTTCCCATAAAAACTAAACAGAAGAGTTCTGTGAAACTGCTTTGTGTAGTATGAATCCAACTCACAGAGTTGAACACTTCCTTTGAAAGAGCAGTTTTGAAACACTCTTTTTGTAGAATCTGCAAGTGTTCGTTTGGAGCGCTTTGAGGCCTATGGTGGAAAAGGAAATATCTTCACATATAAACCAGGCAGAAGCATTCTCAGAAACCTCTTTATGATGTGTGCATTCAACTCGGAGAGATAAGCCTTCCTTTTGATAGAGCAGTTTTGAAAGTGTGTTTTGGCAGAATCTGCAAGTGGATACTTAGAGCCCTTTCAGGCCTTCGTTGCAAACGGTAATATCTTCGCATAAAAACGAAACAGAAACGTTCTGTGAAACTGCTTTGTGAAGTATGAATCCAACTCACACAGTTGAACACTTCTTTTGAAAGAGCAGCTTTGAAACACTCTTTTTGTAGAATCTGCAAGTGTTCATTTGGAGCGCTTTGAGGCCTATGGTGGAAAAGGAAATATCTTCACATAAAACCTAGACAGAAGCATTCTTTGAAACTTCTTTATGATGTGTGCATTCAACTCACAGAGTTGAACATTCCTTTTCATGGAGCAGTTTGGAAAGAGTCTTTTTGCAGCATCTGCAAGTGGATATTTGGAGCTCTTTCAGGCCTTTGTTAGAAGCGGGAATATCTTCCCATTAAAACTGGACAGAAGCATTCTCACAAACTGCTTTGTGATGTGTGTGTTCAACTCACAGAGGTGAACATTTCCTTTGCTAGAGCAGTTATGAAACACTCTTTTTGTAGAATCTGCAAGTGTTCATTTGGAGCGCTTTGAGGCCTATGGTGGAAAAAGAAACATCTTCACATAAAACCTAGACAGAAGCATTCTTTGAAACTTCTTTATGATGTGTGCATTCAACTCACAGAGTTGAACCTTCTTTTTCATGGAGCAGTTTGGAAAGAGTCTTTTTGCAGCATCTGCAAGTGGATATTTGGAGCTCTTTCAGGCCTTTGCTAGAAGCGGGAATATCTTCCCATAAAAACTGGACAGAAGCATTCTCACAAACTGCTTTGTGATGTGTGTGTTCAACTCACAGAGGTGAACCTTTCCTTTGCTAGACCAGTTATGAAACACTCTTTTTGTAGAATCTGCAAGTGTTCATTTGGAGCGATTTGAGGCCTATGGTGGAAAAAGAAATATCTTCATATATAAACAAGGCAGAAGCATTCTCAGAAAGCTCTTTATGATGTGTGCATTCAACTCAGAGAGATAAGCCTTCCTTTTGATAGAGCAGTTTTGAAACTGTATTTTTGCAGAATCTGCAAGTGGATATTTGGAGCCCTTTCAGGCCTTCGTTGGAAACGGGAATATCTTCCCATAAAAACTAAACAGAAGAGTTCTGTGAAACTGCTTTGTGTAGTATGAATCCAACTCACAGAGTTGAACACTTCCTTTGAAAGAGCAGTTTTGAAACACTCTTTTTGTAGAATCTGCAAGTGTTCGTTTGGAGCGCTTTGAGGCCTATGGTGGAAAAGGAAATATCTTCACATATAAACCAGGCAGAAGCATTCTCAGAAACCTCTTTATGATGTGTGCATTCAACTCGGAGAGATAAGCCTTCCTTTTGATAGAGCAGTTTTGAAACTGTGTTTTGGCAGAATCTGCAAGTGGATACTTGGAGCCCTTTCAGGCCTTCGTTGCAAACGGGAATATCTTCCGATAAAAACGAAACAGAAACCTTCTGTGAAACTGCTTTGTGAAGTATGAATCCAACTCACAGAGTTGAACACTTCTTTTGAAAGAGCAGCTTTGAAACACTCTTTTTGTAGAATCTACATGTGTTCATTTGGAGCGCTTTGAGGCCTATGGTGGAAAAGGAAATATCGTCACATAATACCTAGACAGAAGCATTCTTTGAAACTTCTTTATGATGTGTGCATTCAACTTCCAGAGTTGAACTTTCCTTTTCATGGAGCAGTTTGGAAAGAGTCTTTTTGCAGCATCTGCAATAGGATACTTGGAGCTCTTTCAGGCCTTTGTTAGAAGCGGGAATATCTTCCCATAAAAACTGGACAGAAGCATTCTCACAAACTGCTTTGTGATGTGTGTGTTCAACTCACAGAGGTGAACCTTTCCTTTGCTAGAGCAGTTATGAAACACTCTTTTTGTAGAATCTGCAAGTGTTCATTTGGAGCGATTTGAGGCCTATGGTGGAAAAAGAAATATCTTCATATATAAACAAGGCAGAAGCATTCTCAGAAAGCTCTTTATGATGTGTGCATTCAACTCAGAGAGATAAGCCTTCCTTTTGATAGAGCAGTTTTGCAACTGTGTTTTTGCAGAATCTGCAAGTGGATATTTGGAGTCCTTTCAGGCCTTCGTTGGAAACGGGAATATCTTCCCATGAAAACTAAACAGAAGAGTTCTGTGAAACTCCTTTGTGAAGTATGAATCCAACTCACAGAGTTGAACACTTCTTTTGAAAGAGCAGCTTTGAAACACTCTTTTTGTAGAATCTGCAAGTGTTCGTTTGGAGCGCTTTGAGGCCTATGGTGGAAAAGGAAATATCTTCACATATAAACCAGGCAGAAGCATTCTCAGAAACCTCTTTATGATGTGTGCATTCAACTCGGAGAGATAAGCCTTCCTTTTGATAGAGCAGTTTTGAAACTGTGTTTTGGTAGAATCTGCAAGTGGATACTTGGAGCCCTTTCAGGCCTTCGTAGCAAAAGGGAATATCTTCCGATAAAAACGAAACAGAAACCTTCTGTGAAACTGCTTTGTGAAGTATGAATCCACCTCACAGAGTTGAACACTTCTTTTGAAAGAGCAGCTTTGAAACACTCTTTTTGTAGAATCTACATGTGTTCATTTGGAGCGCTTTGAGGCCTATGGTGGAAAAGGAAATATCGTCACATAATACCTAGACAGAAGCATTCTTTGAAACTTCTTTATGATGTGTGCATTCAACTCACAGAGTTAAACTTTCCTTTTCATGGAGCAGTTTGGAAAGAGTCTTTTTGCAGCATCTGCAATAGGATACTTGGAGCTCTTTCAGGCCTTTGTTAGAAGCGGGAATATCTTCCCATAAAAACTGGACAGAAGCATTCTCACAAACTGCTTTGTGATGTGTGTGTTCAACTCACAGAGGTGAACCTTTCCTTTGCTAGAGCAGTTATGAAACACTCTTTTTGTAGAATCTGCAAGTGTTCATTTGGAGCGATTTGAGGCCTATGGTGGAAAAAGAAATATCTTCATATATAAACAAGGCAGAAGCATTCTCAGAAAGCTCTTTATGATGTGTGCATTCAACTCAGAGAGATAAGCCTTCCTTTTGATAGAGCAGTTTTGCAACTGTGTTTTTGCAGAATCTGCAAGTGGATATTTGGAGTCCTTTCAGGCCTTCGTTGGAAACGAGAATATCTTCCCATAAAAACTAAACAGAAGAGTTCTGTGAAACTGCTTTGTGTAGTATGAATCCAACTCACAGAGTTGAACACTTCCTTTGAGAGAAGATTTGAAACACTCTTTTTGTAGAATCTGCAAGTGTTCGTTTGGAGCGCTTTGAGGCCTATGGTGGAAAAGGAAATATCTTCACATATAAACCAGGCAGAAGCATTCTCAGAAACCTCTTTATGATGTGTGCATTCAACTCGGAGAGATAAGCCTTCCTTTTGATAGAGCAGTTTTGAAAGTGTGTTTTGGCAGAATCTGCAAGTGGATACTTAGAGCCCTTTCAGGCCTTCGTTGCAAACGGTAATATCTTCGCATAAAAACGAAACAGAAACGTTCTGTGAAACTGCTTTGTGAAGTATGAATCCAACTCACAGAGTTGAACACTTCTTTTGAAAGAGCAGCTTTGAAACACTCTTTTTGTAGAATCTGCAAGTGTTCATTTGGAGCGCTTTGAGGCCTATGGTGGAAAAGGAAATATCTTCACATAAAACCTAGACAGAAGCATTCTTTGAAACTTCTTTATGATGTGTGCATTCAACTCACAGAGTTGAACATTCCTTTTCATGGAGCAGTTTGGAAAGAGTCTTTTTGCAGCATCTGCAAGTGGATATTTGGAGCTCTTTCAGGCCTTTGTTAGAAGCGGGAATATCTTCCCATTAAAACTGGACAGAAGCATTCTCACAAACTGCTTTGTGATGTGTGTGTTCAACTCACAGAGGTGAACATTTCCTTTGCTAGAGCAGTTATGAAACACTCTTTTTGTAGAATCTGCAAGTGTTCATTTGAAGCGCTTTGAGGCCTATGGTGGAAAAAGAAACATCTTCACATAAAACCTAGACAGAAGCATTCTTTGAAACTTCTTTATGATGTGTGCATTCAACTCACAGAGTTGAACCTTCTTTTTCATGGAGCAGTTTGGAAAGAGTCTTTTTGCAGCATCTGCAAGTGGATATTTGGAGCTCTTTCAGGCCTTTGCTAGAAGCGGGAATATCTTCCCATAAAAACTGGACAGAAGCATTCTCACAAACTGCTTTGTGATGTGTGTGTTCAACTCACAGAGGTGAACCTTTCCTTTGCTAGAGCAGTTATGAAACACTCTTTTTGTAGAATCTGCAAGTGTTCATTTGGAGCGATTTGAGGCCTATGGTGGAAAAAGAAATATCTTCATATATAAACAAGGCAGAAGCATTCTCAGAAAGCTCTTTATGATGTGTGCATTCAACTCAGAGAGATAAGCCTTCCTTTTGATAGAGCAGTTTTGAAACTGTATTTTTGCAGAATCTGCAAGTGGATATTTGGAGCCCTTTCAGGCCTTCGTTGGAAATGGGAATATCTTCCCATAAAAACTAAACAGAAGAGTTCTGTGAAACTGCTTTGTGTAGTATGAATCCAACTCACAGAGTTGAACACTTCCTTTGAAAGAGCAGTTTTGAAACACTCTTTTTGTAGAATCTGCAAGTGTTCGTTTGGAGCGCTTTGAGGCCTATGGTGGAAAAGGAAATATCTTCACATATAAACCAGGCAGAAGCATTCTCAGAAACCTCTTTATGATGTGTGCATTCAACTCGGAGAGATAAGCCTTCCTTTTGATAGAGCAGTTTTGAAACTGTGTTTTGGCAGAATCTGCAAGTGGATACTTGGAGCCCTTTCAGGCCTTCGTTGCAAACGGGAATATCTTCCGATAAAAACGAAACAGAAACCTTCTGTGAAACTGCTTTGTGAAGTATGAATCCACCTCACAGAGTTGAACACTTCTTTTGAAAGAGCAGCTTTGAAACACTCTTTTTGTAGAATCTACATGTGTTCATTTGGAGCGCTTTGAGGCCTATGGTGGAAAAGGAAATATCGTCACATAATACCTAGACAGAAGCATTCTTTGAAACTTCTTTATGATGTGTGCATTCAACTCACAGAGTTGAACTTTCCTTTTCATGGAGCAGTTTGGAAAGAGTCTTTTTGCAGCATCTGCAATAGGATACTTGGAGCTCTTTCAGGCCTTTGTTAGAAGCGGGACTATCTTCCCATAAAAACTGGACAGAAGCATTCTCACAAACTGCTTTGTGATGTGTGTGTTCAACTCACAGAGTTGAACCTTTCCTTTGCTAGAGCAGTTATGAAACACTCTTTTTGTAGAATCTGCAAGTGTTCATTTGGAGCGATTTGAGGCCTATGTTGGAAAAAGAAATATCTTCATATATAAACAAGGCAGAAGCATACTCAGAAAGCTCTTTATGATGTGTGCATTCAACTCAGAGAGATAAGCCTTCCTTTTGATAGAGCAGTTTTGCAACTGTGTTTTTGCAGAATCTGCAAGTGGATATTTGGAGCCCTTTCAGGCCTTCGTTGGAAACGGGAATATCTTCCATTAAAAACTAAACAGAAGAGTTCTGTGAAACTGCTTTGTGTAGTATGAATCCAACTTACAGAGTTGAACACTTCCTTTCAAAGAGCAGTTTTGAAACACTCTTTTTGTAGAATCTGCAAGTGTTCGTTTGGAGCGCTTTGAGGCCTATGGTGGAAAAGGAAATATCTTCACATATAATCCAGGCAGAAGCATTCTCAGAAACCTCTTTATGATGTGTGCATTCAACTCGGAGAGATAAGCCTTCCTTTTCATAGAGCAGTTTTGAAACTGTGTTTTGGCAGAATCTGCAAGTGGATACTTGGAGCCCTTTCAGGCCTTCGTTGCAAACGGGAATATCTTCCGATAAAAACGAAACAGAAACCTTCTGTGAAACTGCTTTGTGAAGTATGAATCCACCTCACAGAGTTGAACACTTCTTTTGAAAGAGCAGCTTTGAAACACTCTTTTTGTAGAATCTACATGTGTTCAGTTGGAGCGCTTTGAGGCCTATGGTGGAAAAGGAAATATCGTCACATAATACCTAGACAGAAGCATTCTTTGAAACTTCTTTATGATGTGTGCATTCAACTCACAGAGTTGAACTTTCCTTTTCATGGAGCAGTTTGGAAAGAGTCTTTTTGCAGCATCTGCAATAGGATACTTGGAGCTCTTTCAGGCCTTTGTTAGAAGCGGGACTATCTTCCCATAAAAACTGGACAGAAGCATTCTCACAAACTGCTTTGTGATGTGTGTGTTCAACTCACAGAGGTGAACCTTTCCTTTGCTAGAGCAGTTATGAAACACTCTTTTTGTAGAATCTGCAAGTGTTCATTTGGAGCGATTTGAGGCCTATGGTGGAAAAAGAAATATCTTCATATATAAACAAGGCAGAAGCATTCTCAGAAAGCTCTTTATGATGTGTGCATTCAACTCAGAGAGATAAGCCTTCCTTTTGATAGAGCAGTTTTGCAACTGTGTTTTTGCAGAATCTGCAAGTGGATATTTGGAGCCCTTTCAGGCCTTCGTTGGAAACGGGAATATCTTCCCATAAAAACTAAACAGAAGCGTTCTGTGAAACTCCTTTGTGAAGTATGAATCCAACTCACAGAGTTGAACACTTCTTTTGAAAGAGCAGCTTTGAAACACTCTTTTTGTAGAATCTGCAAGTGTTCGTTTGGAGCGCTTTGAGGCCTATGGTGGAAAAGGAAATATCTTCACATATAAACCAGGCAGAAGCATTCTCAGAAACCTCTTTATGATGTGTGCATTCAACTCGGAGAGATAAGCCTTCCTTTTGATAGAGCAGTTTTGAAACTGTGTTTTGGCAGAATCTGCAAGTGGATACTTGGAGCCCTTTCAGGCCTTCGTTGCAAACGGGAATATCTTCCGATAAAAACGAAACAGAAACCTTCTGTGAAACTGCTTTGTGAAGTATGAATCCAACTCACAGAGTTGAACACTTCTTTTGAAAGAGCAGCTTTGAAACACTCTTTTTGTAGAATCTACATGTGTTCATTTGGAGCGCTTTGAGGCCTATGGTGGAAAAGGAAATATCGTCACATAATACCTAGACAGAAGCATTCTTTGAAACTTCTTTATGATGTGTGCATTCAACTCACAGAGTTGAACTTTCCTTTTCATGGAGCAGTTTGGAAAGAGTCTTTTTGCAGCATCTGCAATAGGATACTTGGAGCTCTTTCAGGCCTTTGTTAGAAGCGGGAATATCTTCCCATAAAAACTGGACAGAAGCATTCTCACAAACTGCTTTGTGATGTGTGTGTTCAACTCACAGAGGTGAACCTTTCCTTTGCTAGAGCAGTTATGAAACACTCTTTTTGTAGAATCTGCAAGTGTTCATTTGGAGCGATTTGAGGCCTATGGTGGAAAAAGAAATATCTTCATATATTAACAAGGCAGAAGCATTCTCAGAAAGCTCTTTATGATGTGTTCATTCAACTCAGAGAGATAAGCCTTCCTTTTGATAGAGCAGTATTGCAACTGTGTTTTTGCAGAATCTGCAAGTGGATATTTGAAGCCCTTTCAGGCCTTCGTTGGAAACGGGAATATCTTCCCATAAAAACAAAACAGAAGCGTTCTGTGAAACTCCTTTGTGAAGTATGAATTCAACTCACAGAGTTGAACACTTCTTTTGAAAGAGCAGCTTTGAAGCACTCTTTTTGTAGAATCTGCAAGTGTTCGTTTGGAGCGCTTTGAGGCCTATGGTGGAAAAGGAAATATCTTCACATATAAACCAGGCAGAAGCATTCTCAGAAAACTCTTTATGATGTGTGCATTCAACTCGGAGAGATAAGCCTTCCTTTTCATAGAGCAGTTTTGAAACTGTGTTTTGGCAGAATCTGCAAGTGGATACTTGGAGCCCTTTCAGGCCTTCGTTGCAAACGGGAATATCTTCCGATAAAAACGAAACAGAAACCTTCTGTGAAACTGCTTTGTGAAGTATGAATCCAACTCACAGAGTTGAACACTTCTTTTGAAAGAGCAGCTTTGAAACACTCTTTTTGTAGAATCTACATGTGTTCATTTGGAGCGCTTTGAGGCCTATGGTGGAAAAGGAAATATCGTCACATAATACCTAGACAGAAGCATTCTTTGAAACTTCTTTATGATGTGTGCATTCAACTCACAGAGTTGAACTTTCCTTTTCATGGGGTAGTTTGGAAAGAGTCTTTTTGCAGCATCTGCAATAGGATACTTGGAGCTCTTTCAGGCCTTTGTTAGAAGCGGGAATATCTTCCCATAAAAACTGGACAGAAGCATTCTCACAAACTGCTTTGTGATGTGTGTGTTCAACTCACAGAGGTGAACCTTTCCTTTGCTAGAGCAGTTATGAAACACTCTTTTTGTAGAATCTGCAAGTGTTCATTTGGAGCGATTTGAGGCCTATGGTGGAAAAAGAAATATCTTCATATATAAACAAGGCAGAAGCATTCTCAGAAAGCTCTTTATGATGTGTGCATTCAACTCAGAGAGATAAGCCTTCCTTTTGATAGAGCAGTTTTGCAACTGTGTTTTTGCAGAATCTGCAAGTGGATATTTGGAGCCCTTTCAGGCTTTCGTTGGAAACGGGAATATCTTCCATTAAAAACTAAACAGAAGAGTTCTGTGAAACTGCTTTGTGTAGTATGAATCCAACTTACAGAGTTGAACACTTCCTTTCAAAGAGCAGTTTTGAAACACTCTTTTTGTAGAATCTGCAAGTGTTCGTTTGGAGCGCTTTGAGGCCTATGGTGGAAAAGGAAATATCTTCACATATAATCCAGGCAGAAGCATTCTCAGAAACCTCTTTATGATGTGTGCATTCAACTCGGAGAGATAAGCCTTCCTTTTGATAGAGCAGTTTTGCAACTGTGTTTTTGCAGAATCTGCAAGTGTATATTTGGAGCCCTTTCAGGCCTTCGTTGGAAACGGGAATATCTTCCCATAAAAACTAAACAGAAGCGTTCTGTGAAACTCCTTTGTGAAGTATGAATCCAACTCACAGAGTTGAACACTTCTTTTGAAAGAGCAGCTTTGAAACACTCTTTTTGTAGAATCTGCAAGTGTTCATTTGGAGCGCTTTGAGGCCTATGGTGGAAAAGGAAATATCTTCACATAAAACCTAGACAGAAGCATTCTTTGAAACTTCTTTATGATGTGTGCATTCAACTCACAGAGTTGAACATTCCTTTTCATGGAGCAGTTTGGAAAGAGTCTTTTTGCAGCATCTGCAAGTGGATATTTGGAGCTCTTTCAGGCCTTTGTTAGAAGCGGGAATATCTTCCCATTAAAACTGGACAGAAGCATTCTCACAAACTGCTTTGTGATGTGTGTGTTCAACTCACAGAGGTGAACATTTCCTTTGCTAGAGCAGTTATGAAACACTCTTTTTGTAGAATCTGCAAGTGTTCATTTGGAGCGCTTTGAGGCCTATGGTGGAAAAAGAAATATCTTCACATAAAACCTAGACAGAAGCATTCTTTGAAACTTCTTTATGATGTGTGCATTCAACTCACAGAGTTGAACCTTCTTTTTCATGGAGCAGTTTGGAAAGAGTCTTTTTGCAGCATCTGCAAGTGGATATTTGGAGCTCTTTCAGGCCTTTGCTAGAAGCGGGAATATCTTCCCATAAAAACTGGACAGAAGCATTCTCACAAACTGCTTTGTGATGTGTGTGTTCAACTCACAGAGGTGAACCTTTCCTTTGCTAGAGCAGTTATGAAACACTCTTTTTGTAGAATCTGCAAGTGTTCATTTGGAGCGATTTGAGGCCTATGGTGGAAAAAGAAATATCTTCATATATAAACAAGGCAGAAGCATTCTCAGAAAGCTCTTTATGATGTGTGCATTCAACTCAGAGAGATAAGCCTTCCTTTTGATAGAGCAGTATTGCAACTGTGTTTTTGCAGAATCTGCAAGTGGATATTTGGAGCCCTTTCAGGCCTTCGTTGGAAACGGGAATATCTTCCCATAAAAACAAAACAGAAGCGTTCTGTGAAACTCCTTTGTGAAGTATGAATTCAACTCACAGAGTTGAACACTTCTTTTGAAAGAGCAGCTTTGAAGCACTCTTTTTGTAGAATCTGCAAGTGTTCGTTTGGAGCGCTTTGAGGCCTATGGTGGAAAAGGAAATATCTTCACATATAAACCAGGCAGAAGCATTCTCAGAAAACTCTTTATGATGTGTGCATTCAACTCGGAGAGATAAGCCTTCCTTTTCATAGAGCAGTTTTGAAACTGTGTTTTGGCAGAATCTGCAAGTGGATACTTGGAGCCCTTTCAGGCCTTCGTTGCAAACGAGAATATCTTCCGATAAAAACGAAACAGAAACCTTCTGTGAAACTGCTTTGTGAAGTATGAATCCACCTCACAGAGTTGAACACTTCTTTTGAAAGAGCAGCTTTGAAACACTCTTTTTGTAGAATCTACATGTGTTCATTTGGAGCGCTTTGAGGCCTATGGTGGAAAAGGAAATATCGTCACATAATACCTAGACAGAAGCATTCTTTGAAACTTCTTTATGATGTGTGCATTCAACTCACAGAGTTGAACTTTCCTTTTCATGGAGCAGTTTGGAAAGAGTCTTTTTGCAGCATCTGCAATAGGATACTTGGAGCTCTTTCAGGCCTTTGTTAGAAGCGGGACTATCTTCCCATAAAAACTGGACAGAAGCATTCTCACAAACTGCTTTGTGATGTGTGTGTTCAACTCACAGAGGTGAACCTTTCCTTTGCTAGAGCAGTTATGAAACACTCTTTTTGTAGAATCTGCAAGTGTTCATTTGGAGCGATTTGAGGCCTATGGTGGAAAAGGAAATATCTTCATATATAAACAAGGCAGAAGCATTCTCAGAAAGCTCTTTATGATGTGTGCATTCAACTCAGAGAGATAAGCCTTCCTTTTGATAGAGCAGTTTTGCAACTGTGTTTTTGCAGAATCTGCAAGTGGATATTTGGAGCCCTTTCAGGCCTTCGTTGGAAACGGGAATATCTTCCCATAAAAACTAAACAGAAGCGTTCTGTGAAACTCCTTTGTGAAGTATGAATCCAACTCACAGAGTTGAACACTTCTTTTGAAAGAGCAGCTTTGAAACACTCTTTTTGTAGAATCTGCAAGTGTTCGTTTGGAGCGCTTTGAGGCCTATGGTGGAAAAGGAAATATCTTCACATATAAACCAGGCAGAAGCATTCTCAGAAACCTCTTTATGATGTGTGCATTCAACTCGGAGAGATAAGCCTTCCTTTTGATAGAGCAGTTTTGCAACTGTGTTTTTGCAGAATCTGCAAGTGGATATTTGGAGCCCTTTCAGGCCTTCGTTGGAAACGGGAATATCTTCCCATAAAAACTAAACAGAAGCGTTCTGTGAAACTCCTTTGTGAAGTATGAATCCAACTCACAGAGTTGAACACTTCTTTTGAAAGAGCAGCTTTGAAACACTCTTTTTGTAGAATCTGCAAGTGTTCGTTTGGAGCGCTTTGAGGCCTATGGTGGAAAAGGAAATATCTTCACATATAAACCAGGCAGAAGCATTCTCAGAAACCTCTTTATGATGTGTGCATTCAACTCGGAGAGATAAGCCTTCCTTTTGATAGAGCAGTTTTGAAACTGTGTTTTGGCAGAATCTGCAAGTGGATACTTGGAGCCCTTTCAGGCCTTCGTTGCAAACGGGAATATCTTCCGATAAAAACGAAACAGAAACCTTCTGTGAAACTGCTTTGTGAAGTATGAATCCAACTCACAGAGTTGAACACTTCTTTTGAAAGAGCAGCTTTGAAACACTCTTTTTGTAGAATCTACATGTGTTCATTTGGAGCGCTTTGAGGCCTATGGTGGAAAAGGAAATATCGTCACATAATACCTAGACAGAAGCATTCTTTGAAACTTCTTTATGATGTGTGCATTCAACTCACAGAGTTGAACTTTCCTTTTCATGGAGCAGTTTGGAAAGAGTCTTTTTGCAGCATCTGCAATAGGATACTTGGAGCTCTTTCAGGCCTTTGTTAGAAGCGGGAATATCTTCCCATAAAAACTGGACAGAAGCATTCTCACAAACTGCTTTGTGATGTGTGTGTTCAACTCACAGAGGTGAACCTTTCCTTTGCTAGAGCAGTTATGAAACACTCTTTTTGTAGAATCTGCAAGTGTTCATTTGGAGCGATTTGAGGCCTATGGTGGAAAAAGAAATATCTTCATATATTAACAAGGCAGAAGCATTCTCAGAAAGCTCTTTATGATGTGTTCATTCAACTCAGAGAGATAAGCCTTCCTTTTGATAGAGCAGTATTGCAACTGTGTTTTTGCAGAATCTGCAAGTGGATATTTGAAGCCCTTTCAGGCCTTCGTTGGAAACGGGAATATCTTCCCATAAAAACAAAACAGAAGCGTTCTGTGAAACTCCTTTGTGAAGTATGAATTCAACTCACAGAGTTGAACACTTCTTTTGAAAGAGCAGCTTTGAAGCACTCTTTTTGTAGAATCTGCAAGTGTTCGTTTGGAGCGCTTTGAGGCCTATGGTGGAAAAGGAAATATCTTCACATATAAACCAGGCAGAAGCATTCTCAGAAAACTCTTTATGATGTGTGCATTCAACTCGGAGAGATAAGCCTTCCTTTTCATAGAGCAGTTTTGAAACTGTGTTTTGGCAGAATCTGCAAGTGGATACTTGGAGCCCTTTCAGGCCTTCGTTGCAAACGGGAATATCTTCCGATAAAAACGAAACAGAAACCTTCTGTGAAACTGCTTTGTGAAGTATGAATCCAACTCACAGAGTTGAACACTTCTTTTGAAAGAGCAGCTTTGAAACACTCTTTTTGTAGAATCTACATGTGTTCATTTGGAGCGCTTTGAGGCCTATGGTGGAAAAGGAAATATCGTCACATAATACCTAGACAGAAGCATTCTTTGAAACTTCTTTATGATGTGTGCATTCAACTCACAGAGTTGAACTTTCCTTTTCATGGGGTAGTTTGGAAAGAGTCTTTTTGCAGCATCTGCAATAGGATACTTGGAGCTCTTTCAGGCCTTTGTTAGAAGCGGGAATATCTTCCCATAAAAACTGGACAGAAGCATTCTCACAAACTGCTTTGTGATGTGTGTGTTCAACTCACAGAGGTGAACCTTTCCTTTGCTAGAGCAGTTATGAAACACTCTTTTTGTAGAATCTGCAAGTGTTCATTTGGAGCGATTTGAGGCCTATGGTGGAAAAAGAAATATCTTCATATATAAACAAGGCAGAAGCATTCTCAGAAAGCTCTTTATGATGTGTGCATTCAACTCAGAGAGATAAGCCTTCCTTTTGATAGAGCAGTTTTGCAACTGTGTTTTTGCAGAATCTGCAAGTGGATATTTGGAGCCCTTTCAGGCTTTCGTTGGAAACGGGAATATCTTCCATTAAAAACTAAACAGAAGAGTTCTGTGAAACTGCTTTGTGTAGTATGAATCCAACTTACAGAGTTGAACACTTCCTTTCAAAGAGCAGTTTTGAAACACTCTTTTTGTAGAATCTGCAAGTGTTCGTTTGGAGCGCTTTGAGGCCTATGGTGGAAAAGGAAATATCTTCACATATAATCCAGGCAGAAGCATTCTCAGAAACCTCTTTATGATGTGTGCATTCAACTCGGAGAGATAAGCCTTCCTTTTGATAGAGCAGTTTTGCAACTGTGTTTTTGCAGAATCTGCAAGTGTATATTTGGAGCCCTTTCAGGCCTTCGTTGGAAACGGGAATATCTTCCCATAAAAACTAAACAGAAGCGTTCTGTGAAACTCCTTTGTGAAGTATGAATCCAACTCACAGAGTTGAACACTTCTTTTGAAAGAGCAGCTTTGAAACACTCTTTTTGTAGAATCTGCAAGTGTTCATTTGGAGCGCTTTGAGGCCTATGGTGGAAAAGGAAATATCTTCACATAAAACCTAGACAGAAGCATTCTTTGAAACTTCTTTATGATGTGTGCATTCAACTCACAGAGTTGAACATTCCTTTTCATGGAGCAGTTTGGAAAGAGTCTTTTTGCAGCATCTGCAAGTGGATATTTGGAGCTCTTTCAGGCCTTTGTTAGAAGCGGGAATATCTTCCCATTAAAACTGGACAGAAGCATTCTCACAAACTGCTTTGTGATGTGTGTGTTCAACTCACAGAGGTGAACCTTTCCTTTGCTAGAGCAGTTATGAAACACTCTTTTTGTAGAATCTGCAAGTGTTCATTTGGAGCGATTTGAGGCCTATGGTGGAAAAAGAAATATCTTCATATATAAACAAGGCAGAAGCATTCTCAGAAAGCTCTTTATGATGTGTGCATTCAACTCAGAGAGATAAGCCTTCCTTTTGATAGAGCAGTATTGCAACTGTGTTTTTGCAGAATCTGCAAGTGGATATTTGGAGCCCTTTCAGGCCTTCGTTGGAAACGGGAATATCTTCCCATAAAAACAAAACAGAAGCGTTCTGTGAAACTCCTTTGTGAAGTATGAATTCAACTCACAGAGTTGAACACTTCTTTTGAAAGAGCAGCTTTGAAGCACTCTTTTTGTAGAATCTGCAAGTGTTCGTTTGGAGCGCTTTGAGGCCTATGGTGGAAAAGGAAATATCTTCACATATAAACCAGGCAGAAGCATTCTCAGAAAACTCTTTATGATGTGTGCATTCAACTCGGAGAGATAAGCCTTCCTTTTCATAGAGCAGTTTTGAAACTGTGTTTTGGCAGAATCTGCAAGTGGATACTTGGAGCCCTTTCAGGCCTTCGTTGCAAACGAGAATATCTTCCGATAAAAACGAAACAGAAACCTTCTGTGAAACTGCTTTGTGAAGTATGAATCCACCTCACAGAGTTGAACACTTCTTTTGAAAGAGCAGCTTTGAAACACTCTTTTTGTAGAATCTACATGTGTTCATTTGGAGCGCTTTGAGGCCTATGGTGGAAAAGGAAATATCGTCACATAATACCTAGACAGAAGCATTCTTTGAAACTTCTTTATGATGTGTGCATTCAACTCACAGAGTTGAACTTTCCTTTTCATGGAGCAGTTTGGAAAGAGTCTTTTTGCAGCATCTGCAATAGGATACTTGGAGCTCTTTCAGGCCTTTGTTAGAAGCGGGACTATCTTCCCATAAAAACTGGACAGAAGCATTCTCACAAACTGCTTTGTGATGTGTGTGTTCAACTCACAGAGGTGAACCTTTCCTTTGCTAGAGCAGTTATGAAACACTCTTTTTGTAGAATCTGCAAGTGTTCATTTGGAGCGATTTGAGGCCTATGGTGGAAAAGGAAATATCTTCATATATAAACAAGGCAGAAGCATTCTCAGAAAGCTCTTTATGATGTGTGCATTCAACTCAGAGAGATAAGCCTTCCTTTTGATAGAGCAGTTTTGCAACTGTGTTTTTGCAGAATCTGCAAGTGGATATTTGGAGCCCTTTCAGGCCTTCGTTGGAAACGGGAATATCTTCCCATAAAAACTAAACAGAAGCGTTCTGTGAAACTCCTTTGTGAAGTATGAATCCAACTCACAGAGTTGAACACTTCTTTTGAAAGAGCAGCTTTGAAACACTCTTTTTGTAGAATCTGCAAGTGTTCGTTTGGAGCGCTTTGAGGCCTATGGTGGAAAAGGAAATATCTTCACATATAAACCAGGCAGAAGCATTCTCAGAAACCTCTTTATGATGTGTGCATTCAACTCGGAGAGATAAGCCTTCCTTTTGATAGAGCAGTTTTGAAACTGTGTTTTGGCAGAATCTGCAAGTGGATACTTGGAGCCCTTTCAGGCCTTCGTTGCAAACGGGAATATCTTCCGATAAAAACGAAACAGAAACCTTCTGTGAAACTGCTTTGTGAAGTATGAATCCAACTCACAGAGTTGAACACTTCTTTTGAAAGAGCAGCTTTGAAACACTCTTTTTGTAGAATCTACATGTGTTCATTTGGAGCGCTTTGAGGCCTATGGTGGAAAAGGAAATATCGTCACATAATACCTAGACAGAAGCATTCTTTGAAACTTCTTTATGATGTGTGCATTCAACTCACAGAGTTGAACTTTCCTTTTCATGGAGCAGTTTGGAAAGAGTCTTTTTGCAGCATCTGCAATAGGATACTTGGAGCTCTTTCAGGCCTTTGTTAGAAGCGGGAATATCTTCCCATAAAAACTGGACAGAAGCATTCTCACAAACTGCTTTGTGATGTGTGTGTTCAACTCACAGAGGTGAACCTTTCCTTTGCTAGAGCAGTTATGAAACACTCTTTTTGTAGAATCTGCAAGTGTTCATTTGGAGCGATTTGAGGCCTATGGTGGAAAAAGAAATATCTTCATATATAAACAAGGCAGAAGCATTCTCAGAAAGCTCTTTATGATGTGTGCATTCAACTCAGAGAGATAAGCCTTCCTTTTGATAGAGCAGTATTGCAACTGTGTTTTTGCAGAATCTGCAAGTGGATATTTGGAGCCCTTTCAGGCCTTCGTTGGAAACGGGAATATCTTCCCATAAAAACTAAACAGAAGCGTTCTGTGAAACTCCTTTGTGAAGTATGAATTCAACTCACAGAGTTGAACACTTCTTTTGAAAGAGCAGCTTTGAAGCACTCTTTTTGTAGAATCTGCAAGTGTTCGTTTGGAGCGCTTTGAGGCCTATGGTGGAAAAGGAAATATCTTCACATATAAACCAGGCAGAAGCATTCTCAGAAAACTATTTATGATGTGTGCATTCAACTCGGAGAGATAAGCCTTCCTTTTCATAGAGCAGTTTTGAAACTGTGTTTTGGCAGAATCTGCAAGTGGATACTTGGAGCCCTTTCAGGCCTTCGTTGCAAACGGGAATATCTTCCGATAAAAACGAAACAGAAACCTTCTGTGAAACTGCTTTGTGAAGTATGAATCCAACTCACAGAGTTGAACACTTCTTTTGAAAGAGCAGCTTTGAAACACTCTTTTTGTAGAATCTACATGTGTTCATTTGGAGCGCTTTGAGGCCTATGGTGGAAAAGGAAATATCGTCACATAATACCTAGACAGAAGCATTCTTTGAAACTTCTTTATGATGTGTGCATTCAACTCACAGAGTTGAACTTTCCTTTTCATGGGGCAGTTTGGAAAGAGTCTTTTTGCAGCATCTGCAATAGGATACTTGGAGCTCTTTCAGGCCTTTGTTAGAAGCGGGAATATCTTCCCATAAAAACTGGACAGAAGCATTCTCACAAACTGCTTTGTGATGTGTGTGTTCAACTCACAGAGGTGAACCTTTCCTTTGCTAGAGCAGTTATGAAACACTCTTTTTGTAGAATCTGCAAGTGTTCATTTGGAGCGATTTGAGGCCTATGGTGGAAAAAGAAATATCTTCATATATAAACAAGGCAGAAGCATTCTCAGAAAGCTCTTTATGATGTGTGCATTCAACTCAGAGAGATAAGCCTTCCTTTTGATAGAGCAGTTTTGCAACTGTGTTTTTGCAGAATCTGCAAGTGGATATTTGGAGCCCTTTCAGGCCTTCGTTGGAAACGGGAATATCTTCCATTAAAAACTAAACAGAAGAGTTCTGTGAAACTGCTTTGTGTAGTATGAATCCAACTTACAGAGTTGAACACTTCCTTTCAAAGAGCAGTTTTGAAACACTCTTTTTGTAGAATCTGCAAGTGTTCGTTTGGAGCGCTTTGAGGCCTATGGTGGAAAAGGAAATATCTTCACATATAATCCAGGCAGAAGCATTCTCAGAAACCTGTTTATGATGTGTGCATTCAACTCGGAGAGATAAGCCTTCCTTTTGATAGAGCAGTTTTGCAACTGTGTTTTTGCAGAATCTGCAAGTGTATATTTGGAGCCCTTTCAGGCCTTCGTTGGAAACGGGAATATCTTCCCATAAAAACTAAACAGAAGCGTTCTGTGAAACTCCTTTGTGAAGTATGAATCCAACTCACAGAGTTGAACACTTCTTTTGAAAGAGCAGCTTTGAAACACTCTTTTTGTAGAATCTGCAAGTGTTCATTTGGAGCGCTTTGAGGCCTATGGTGGAAAAGGAAATATCTTCACATAAAACCTAGACAGAAGCATTCTTTGAAACTTCTTTATGATGTGTGCATTCAACTCACAGAGTTGAACATTCCTTTTCATGGAGCAGTTTGGAAAGAGTCTTTTTGCAGCATCTGCAAGTGGATATTTGGAGCTCTTTCAGGCCTTTGTTAGAAGCGGGAATATCTTCCCATTAAAACTGGACAGAAGCATTCTCACAAACTGCTTTGTGATGTGTGTGTTCAACTCACAGAGGTGAACATTTCCTTTGCTAGAGCAGTTATGAAACACTCTTTTTGTAGAATCTGCAAGTGTTCATTTGGAGCGCTTTGAGGCCTATGGTGGAAAAAGAAATATCTTCACATAAAACCTAGACAGAAGCATTCTTTGAAACTTCTTTATGATGTGTGCATTCAACTCACAGAGTTGAACCTTCTTTTTCATGGAGCAGTTTGGAAAGAGTCTTTTTGCAGCATCTGCAAGTGGATATTTGGAGCTCTTTCAGGCCTTTGCTAGAAGCGGGAATATCTTCCCATAAAAACTGGACAGAAGCATTCTCACAAACTGCTTTGTGATGTGTGTGTTCAACTCACAGAGGTGAACCTTTCCTTTGCTAGAGCAGTTATGAAACACTCTTTTTGTAGAATCTGCAAGTGTTCATTTGGAGCGATTTGAGGCCTATGGTGGAAAAAGAAATATCTTCATATATAAACAAGGCAGAAGCATTCTCAGAAAGCTCTTTATGATGTGTGCATTCAACTCAGAGAGATAAGCCTTCCTTTTGATAGAGCAGTATTGCAACTGTGTTTTTGCAGAATCTGCAAGTGGATATTTGGAGCCCTTTCAGGCCTTCGTTGGAAACGGGAATATCTTCCCATAAAAACAAAACAGAAGAGTTCTGTGAAACTCCTTTGTGAAGTATGAATTCAACTCACAGAGTTGAACACTTCTTTTGAAAGAGCAGCTTTGAAGCACTCTTTTTGTAGAATCTGCAAGTGTTCGTTTGGAGCGCTTTGAGGCCTATGGTGGAAAAGGAAATATCTTCACATATAAACCAGGCAGAAGCATTCTCAGAAAACTCTTTATGATGTGTGCATTCAACTCGGAGAGATAAGCCTTCCTTTTCATAGAGCAGTTTTGAAACTGTGTTTTGGCAGAATCTGCAAGTGGATACTTGGAGCCCTTTCAGGCCTTCGTTGCAAACGAGAATATCTTCCGATAAAAACGAAACAGAAACCTTCTGTGAAACTGCTTTGTGAAGTATGAATCCACCTCACAGAGTTGAACACTTCTTTTGAAAGAGCAGCTTTGAAACACTCTTTTTGTAGAATCTACATGTGTTCATTTGGAGCGCTTTGAGGCCTATGGTGGAAAAGGAAATATCGTCACATAATACCTAGACAGAAGCATTCTTTGAAACTTCTTTATGATGTGTGCATTCAACTCACAGAGTTGAACTTTCCTTTTCATGGAGCAGTTTGGAAAGAGTCTTTTTGCAGCATCTGCAATAGGATACTTGGAGCTCTTTCAGGCCTTTGTTAGAAGCGGGACTATCTTCCCATAAAAACTGGACAGAAGCATTCTCACAAACTGCTTTGTGATGTGTGTGTTCAACTCACAGAGGTGAACCTTTCCTTTGCTAGAGCAGTTATGAAACACTCTTTTTGTAGAATCTGCAAGTGTTCATTTGGAGCGATTTGAGGCCTATGGTGGAAAAGGAAATATCTTCATATATAAACAAGGCAGAAGCATTCTCAGAAAGCTCTTTATGATGTGTGCATTCAACTCAGAGAGATAAGCCTTCCTTTTGATAGAGCAGTTTTGCAACTGTGTTTTTGCAGAATCTGCAAGTGGATATTTGGAGCCCTTTCAGGCCTTCGTTGGAAACGGGAATATCTTCCCATAAAAACTAAACAGAAGCGTTCTGTGAAACTCCTTTGTGAAGTATGAATCCAACTCACAGAGTTGAACACTTCTTTTGAAAGAGCAGCTTTGAAACACTCTTTTTGTAGAATCTGCAAGTGTTCGTTTGGAGCGCTTTGAGGCCTATGGTGGAAAAGGAAATATCTTCACATATAAACCAGGCAGAAGCATTCTCAGAAACCTCTTTATGATGTGTGCATTCAACTCGGAGAGATAAGCCTTCCTTTTGATAGAGCAGTTTTGAAACTGTGTTTTGGCAGAATCTGCAAGTGGATACTAGGAGCCCTTTCAGGCCTTCGTTGCAAACGGGAATATCTTCCGATAAAAACGAAACAGAAACCTTCTGTGAAACTGCTTTGTGAAGTATGAATCCAACTCACAGAGTTGAACACTTCTTTTGAAAGAGCAGCTTTGAAACACTCTTTTTGTAGAATCTACATGTGTTCATTTGGAGCGCTTTGAGGCCTATGGTGGAAAAGGAAATATCGTCACATAATACCTAGACAGAAGCATTCTTTGAAACTTCTTTATGATGTGTGCATTCAACTCACAGAGTTGAACTTTCCTTTTCATGGAGCAGTTTGGAAAGAGTCTTTTTGCAGCATCTGCAATAGGATACTTGGAGCTCTTTCAGGCCTTTGTTAGAAGCGGGAATATCTTCCCATAAAAACTGGACAGAAGCATTCTCACAAACTGCTTTGTGATGTGTGTGTTCAACTCACAGAGGTGAACCTTTCCTTTGCTAGAGCAGTTATGAAACACTCTTTTTGTAGAATCTGCAAGTGTTCATTTGGAGCGATTTGAGGCCTATGGTGGAAAAAGAAATATCTTCATATATAAACAAGGCAGAAGCATTCTCAGAAAGCTCTTTATGATGTGTGCATTCAACTCAGAGAGATAAGCCTTCCTTTTGATAGAGCAGTATTGCAACTGTGTTTTTGCAGAATCTGCAAGTGGATATTTGGAGCCCTTTCAGGCCTTCGTTGGAAACGGGAATATCTTCCCATAAAAACTAAACAGAAGCGTTCTGTGAAACTCCTTTGTGAAGTATGAATTCAACTCACAGAGTTGAACACTTCTTTTGAAAGAGCAGCTTTGAAGCACTCTTTTTGTAGAATCTGCAAGTGTTCGTTTGGAGCGCTTTGAGGCCTATGGTGGAAAAGGAAATATCTTCACATATAATCCAGGCAGAAGCATTCTCAGAAACCTGTTTATGATGTGTGCATTCAACTCGGAGAGATAAGCCTTCCTTTTGATAGAGCAGTTTTGCAACTGTGTTTTTGCAGAATCTGCAAGTGTATATTTGGAGCCCTTTCAGGCCTTCGTTGGAAACGGGAATATCTTCCCATAAAAACTAAACAGAAGCGTTCTGTGAAACTCCTTTGTGAAGTATGAATCCAACTCACAGAGTTGAACACTTCTTTTGAAAGAGCAGCTTTGAAACACTCTTTTTGTAGAATCTGCAAGTGTTCATTTGGAGCGCTTTGAGGCCTATGGTGGAAAAGGAAATATCTTCACATAAAACCTAGACAGAAGCATTCTTTGAAACTTCTTTATGATGTGTGCATTCAACTCACAGAGTTGAACATTCCTTTTCATGGAGCAGTTTGGAAAGAGTCTTTTTGCAGCATCTGCAAGTGGATATTTGGAGCTCTTTCAGGCCTTTGTTAGAAGCGGGAATATCTTCCCATTAAAACTGGACAGAAGCATTCTCACAAACTGCTTTGTGATGTGTGTGTTCAACTCACAGAGGTGAACATTTCCTTTGCTAGAGCAGTTATGAAACACTCTTTTTGTAGAATCTGCAAGTGTTCATTTGGAGCGCTTTGAGGCCTATGGTGGAAAAAGAAATATCTTCACATAAAACCTAGACAGAAGCATTCTTTGAAACTTCTTTATGATGTGTGCATTCAACTCACAGAGTTGAACCTTCTTTTTCATGGAGCAGTTTGGAAAGAGTCTTTTTGCAGCATCTGCAAGTGGATATTTGGAGCTCTTTCAGGCCTTTGCTAGAAGCGGGAATATCTTCCCATAAAAACTGGACAGAAGCATTCTCACAAACTGCTTTGTGATGTGTGTGTTCAACTCACAGAGGTGAACCTTTCCTTTGCTAGAGCAGTTATGAAACACTCTTTTTGTAGAATCTGCAAGTGTTCATTTGGAGCGATTTGAGGCCTATGGTGGAAAAAGAAATATCTTCATATATAAACAAGGCAGAAGCATTCTCAGAAAGCTCTTTATGATGTGTGCATTCAACTCAGAGAGATAAGCCTTCCTTTTGATAGAGCAGTTTTGCAACTGTGTTTTTGCAGAATCTGCAAGTGGATATTTGGAGTCCTTTCAGGCCTTCGTTGGAAACGGGAATATCTTCCCATGAAAACTAAACAGAAGAGTTCTGTGAAACTCCTTTGTGAAGTATGAATCCAACTCACAGAGTTGAACACTTCTTTTGAAAGAGCAGCTTTGAAACACTCTTTTTGTAGAATCTGCAAGTGTTCGTTTGGAGCGCTTTGAGGCCTATGGTGGAAAAGGAAATATCTTCACATATAAACCAGGCAGAAGCATTCTCAGAAACCTCTTTATGATGTGTGCATTCAACTCGGAGAGATAAGCCTTCCTTTTGATAGAGCAGTTTTGAAACTGTGTTTTGGCAGAATCTGCAAGTGGATACTTGGAGCCCTTTCAGGCCTTCGTTGCAAAAGGGAATATCTTCCGATAAAAACGAAACAGAAACCTTCTGTGAAACTGCTTTGTGAAGTATGAATCCACCTCACAGAGTTGAACACTTCTTTTGAAAGAGCAGCTTTGAAACACTCTTTTTGTAGAATCTACATGTGTTCATTTGGAGCGCTTTGAGGCCTATGGTGGAAAAGGAAATATCGTCACATAATACCTAGACAGAAGCATTCTTTGAAACTTCTTTATGATGTGTGCATTCAACTCACAGAGTTGAACTTTCCTTTTCATGGAGCAGTTTGGAAAGAGTCTTTTTGCAGCATCTGCAATAGGATACTTGGAGCTCTTTCAGGCCTTTGTTAGAAGCGGGAATATCTTCCCATAAAAACTGGACAGAAGCATTCTCACAAACTGCTTTGTGATGTGTGTGTTCAACTCACAGAGGTGAACCTTTCCTTTGCTAGAGCAGTTATGAAACACTCTTTTTGTAGAATCTGCAAGTGTTCATTTGGAGCGATTTGAGGCCTATGGTGGAAAAAGAAATATCTTCATATATAAACAAGGCAGAAGCATTCTCAGAAAGCTCTTTATGATGTGTGCATTCAACTCAGAGAGATAAGCCTTCCTTTTGATAGAGCAGTTTTGCAACTGTGTTTTTGCAGAATCTGCAAGTGGATATTTGGAGTCCTTTCAGGCCTTCGTTGGAAACGAGAATATCTTCCCATAAAAACTAAACAGAAGAGTTCTGTGAAACTCCTTTGTGAAGTATGAATCCAACTCACAGAGTTGAACACTTCTTTTGAAAGAGCAGCTTTGAAACACTCTTTTTGTAGAATCTGCAAGTGTTCGTTTGGAGCGCTTTGAGGCCTATGGTGGAAAAGGAAATATCTTCACATATAAACCAGGCAGAAGCATTCTCAGAAACCTCTTTATGATGTGTGCATTCAACTCGGAGAGATAAACCTTCCTTTTGATAGAGCAGTTTTGAAACTGTGTTTTGGCAGAATCTGCAAGTGGATACTTGGAGCCCTTTCAGGCCTTCGTTGCAAACGGGAATATCTTCCGATAAAAACGAAACAGAAACCTTCTGTGAAACTGCTTTGTGAAGTATGAATCCACCTCACAGAGTTGAACACTTCTTTTGAAAGAGCAGCTTTGAAACACTCTTTTTGTAGAATCTACATGTGTTCATTTGGAGCGCTTTGAGGCCTATGGTGGAAAAGGAAATATCGTCACATAATACCTAGACAGAAGGATTCTTTGAAACTTCTTTATGATGTGTGCATTCAACTCACAGAGTTGAACTTTCCTTTTCATGGAGCAGTTTGGAAAGAGTCTTTTTGCAGCATCTGCAAGTGGATATTTGGAGCTCTTTCAGGCCTTTGTTAGAAGCGGGAATATCTTCCCATAAAAACTAAAGAGAAGCGTTCTGTGAAACTGCTTTGTGTAGTATGAATCCAACTCACAGAGTTGAACACTTCCTTTGAAAGAGCAGTTATGAAACACTCTTTTTGTAGAATCTGCAAGTGTTCGTTTGGAGCGCTTTGAGGCCTATGGTGGAAAAGGAAATATCTTCACATATAAACCAGGCAGAAGCATTCTCAGAAACCTCTTTATGATGTGTGCATTCAACTCGGAGAGATAAGCCTTCCTTTTGATAGAGCAGTTTTGCAACTGTGTTTTTGCAGAATCTGCAAGTGTATATTTGGAGCCCTTTCAGGCCTTCGTTGGAAACGGGAATATCTTCCCATAAAAACTAAACAGAAGCGTTCTGTGAAACTCCTTTGTGAAGTATGAATCCAACTCACAGAGTTGAACACTTCTTTTGAAAGAGCAGCTTTGAAACACTCTTTTTGTAGAATCTGCAAGTGTTCATTTGGAGCGCTTTGAGGCCTATGGTGGAAAAGGAAATATCTTCACATAAAACCTAGACAGAAGCATTCTTTGAAACTTCTTTATGATGTGTGCATTCAACTCACAGAGTTGAACATTCCTTTTCATGGAGCAGTTTGGAAAGAGTCTTCTTGCAGCATCTGCAAGTGGATATTTGGAGCTCTTTCAGGCCTTTGTTAGAAGCGGGAATATCTTCCCATTAAAACTGGACAGAAGCATTCTCACAAACTGCTTTGTGATGTGTGTGTTCAACTCACAGAGGTGAACCTTTCCTTTGCTAGAGCAGTTATGAAACACTCTTTTTGTAGAATCTGCAAGTGTTCATTTGGAGCGCTTTGAGGCCTATGGTGGAAAACGAAATATCTTCACATAAAACCTAGACAGAAGCATTCTTTGAAACTTCTTTATGATGTGTGCATTCAACTCACAGAGTTGAACCTTCTTTTTCATGGAGCAGTTTGGAAAGAGTCTTTTTGCAGCATCTGCAAGTGGATATTTGGAGCTCTTTCAGGCCTTTGTTAGAAGCGGGAATATCTTCCCATAAAAACTAAACCGAAGCATTCTCACAAACTGCTTTGTGATGTGTGTGTTCAACTCACAGAGGTGAACCTTTCCTTTGCTAGAGCAGTTATGAAACACTCTTTTTGTAGAATCTGCAAGTGTTCATTTGGAGCGCTTTGAGGCCTATGGTGGAAAAAGAAATATCTTCATATATAAACAAGGCAGAAGCATTCTCAGAAACCCCTTTATGATGTGTGCATTCAACTCAGAGAGATAAGCCTTCCTTTTGATAGAGCAGTTTTGAACCTGTGTTTTTGCAGAATCTGCAAGTGGATATTTGGAGCCCTTTCAGGCCTTCGTTGGAAACGGGAATATCTTCCCATAAAAACTAAACAGAAGAGTTCTGTGAAACTGCTTTGTGTAGTATGAATCCAACTCACAGAGTTGAACACTTCCTTTGAAAGAGCAGTTTTGAAACACTCTTTTTGTACAATCTGCAAGTGTTCGTTTGGAGCGCCTTGAGGCCTATGGTGGAAAAGGAAATATCTTCACATATAAACCAGGCAGAAGCATTCTCAGAAACCTCTTTATGATGTGTGCATTCAACTCGGAGAGATAAGCCTTCCTTTTGATAGAGCAGTTTTGAAAGTGTGTTTTGGCAGAATCTGCAAGTGGATACTTAGAGCCCTTTCAGGCCTTCGTTGCAAACGGGAATATCTTCGCATAAAAACGAAACAGAAACGTTCTGTGAAACTCCTTTGTGAAGTATTAATCCAACTCACAGAGTTGAACACTTCTTTTGAAAGAGCAGCTTTGAAACACTCTTTTTGTAGAATCTGCAAGTGTTCATTTGGAGCGCTTTGAGGCCTATGGTGGAAAAGGAAATATCGTCACATAATACCTAGACAGAAGCATTCTTTGAAACTTCTTTATGATGTGTGCATTCAACTCACAGAGTTGAACTTTCCTTTTCATGGAGCAGTTTGGAAAGAGTCTTTTTGCAGCATCTGCAATAGGATACTTGGAGCTCTTTCAGGCCTTTGTTAGAAGCGGGAATATCTTCCCATAAAAACTGGACAGAAGCATTCTCACAAACTGCTTTGTGATGTGTGTGTTCAACTCACAGAGGTGAACCTTTCCTTTGCTAGAGCAGTTATGAAACACTCTTTTTGTAGAATCTGCAAGTGTTCATTTGGAGCGATTTGAGGCCTATGGTGGAAAAAGAAATATCTTCATATATAAACAAGGCAGAAGCATTCTCAGAAAGCTCTTTATGATGTGTGCATTCAACTCAGAGAGATAAGCCTTCCTTTTGATAGAGCAGTTTTGCAACTGTGTTTTTGCAGAATCTGCAAGTGGATATTTGGAGCCCTTTCAGGCCTTCGTTGGAAACGGGAATATCTTCCATTAAAAACTAAACAGAAGAGTTCTGTGAAACTGCTTTGTGTAGTAGGAATCCAACTTACAGAGTTGAACACTTCCTTTCAAAGAGCAGTTTTGAAACACTCTTTTTGTAGAATCTGCAAGTGTTCGTTTGGAGCGCTTTGAGGCCTATGGTGGAAAAGGAAATATCTTCACATATAATCCAGGCAGAAGCATTCTCAGAAACCTGTTTATGATGTGTGCATTCAACTCGGAGAGATAAGCCTTCCTTTTGATAGAGCAGTTTTGCAACTGTGTTTTTGCAGAATCTGCAAGTGTATATTTGGAGCCCTTTCAGGCCTTCGTTGGAAACGGGAATATCTTCCCATAAAAACTAAACAGAAGCGTTCTGTGAAACTCCTTTGTGAAGTATGAATCCAACTCACAGAGTTGAACACTTCTTTTGAAAGAGCAGCTTTGAAACACTCTTTTTGTAGAATCTGCAAGTGTTCATTTGGAGCGCTTTGAGGCCTATGGTGGAAAAGGAAATATCTTCACATAAAACCTAGACAGAAGCATTCTTTGAAACTTCTTTATGATGTGTGCATTCAACTCACAGAGTTGAACATTCCTTTTCATGGAGCAGTTTGGAAAGAGTCTTTTTGCAGCATCTGCAAGTGGATATTTGGAGCTCTTTCAGGCCTTTGTTAGAAGCGGGAATATCTTCCCATTAAAACTGGACAGAAGCATTCTCACAAACTGCTTTGTGATGTGTGTGTTCAACTCACAGAGGTGAACATTTCCTTTGCTAGAGCAGTTATGAAACACTCTTTTTGTAGAATCTGCAAGTGTTCATTTGGAGCGCTTTGAGGCCTATGGTGGAAAAAGAAATATCTTCACATAAAACCTAGACAGAAGCATTCTTTGAAACTTCTTTATGATGTGTGCATTCAACTCACAGAGTTGAACCTTCTTTTTCATGGAGCAGTTTGGAAAGAGTCTTTTTGCAGCATCTGCAAGTGGATATTTGGAGCTCTTTCAGGCCTTTGCTAGAAGCGGGAATATCTTCCCATAAAAACTGGACAGAAGCATTCTCACAAACTGCTTTGTGATGTGTGTGTTCAACTCACAGAGGTGAACCTTTCCTTTGCTAGACCAGTTATGAAACACTCTTTTTGTAGAATCTGCAAGTGTTCATTTGGAGCGATTTGAGGCCTATGGTGGAAAAAGAAATATCTTCATATATAAACAAGGCAGAAGCATTCTCAGAAAGCTCTTTATGATGTGTGCATTCAACTCAGAGAGATAAGCCTTCCTTTGGATAGAGCAGTTTTGAAACTGTATTTTTGCAGAATCTGCAAGTGGATATTTGGAGCCCTTTCAGGCCTTCGTTGGAAACGGGAATATCTTCCCATAAAAACTAAACAGAAGAGTTCTGTGAAACTGCTTTGTGTAGTATGAATCCAACTCACAGAGTTGAACACTTCCTTTGAAAGAGCAGTTTTGAAACACTCTTTTTGTAGAATCTGCAAGTGTTCGTTTGGAGCGCTTTGAGGCCTATGGTGGAAAAGGAAATATCTTCACATATAAACCAGGCAGAAGCATTCTCAGAAACCTCTTTATGATGTGTGCATTCAACTCGGAGAGATAAGCCTTCCTTTTGATAGAGCAGTTTTGAAACTGTGTTTTGGCAGAATCTGCAAGTGGATACTTGGAGCCCTTTCAGGCCTTCGTTGCAAACGGGAATATCTTCCGATAAAAACGAAACAGAAACCTTCTGTGAAACTGCTTTGTGAAGTATGAATCCAACTCACAGAGTTGAACACTTCTTTTGAAAGAGCAGCTTTGAAACACTCTTTTTGTAGAATCTACATGTGTTCATTTGGAGCGCTTTGAGGCCTATGGTGGAAAAGGAAATATCGTCACATAATACCTAGACAGAAGCATTCTTTGAAACTTCTTTATGATGTGTGCATTCAACTTCCAGAGTTGAAATTTCCTTTTCATGGAGCAGTTTGGAAAGAGTCTTTTTGCAGCATCTGCAATAGGATACTTGGAGCTCTTTCAGGCCTTTGTTAGAAGCGGGAATATCTTCCCATAAAAACTGGACAGAAGCATTCTCACAAACTGCTTTGTGATGTGTGTGTTCAACTCACAGAGGTGAACCTTTCCTTTGCTAGAGCAGTTATGAAACACTCTTTTTGTAGAATCTGCAAGTGTTCATTTGGAGCGATTTGAGGCCTATGGTGGAAAAAGAAATATCTTCATATATAAACAAGGCAGAAGCATTCTCAGAAAGCTCTTTATGATGTGTGCATTCAACTCAGAGAGATAAGCCTTCCTTTTGATAGAGCAGTTTTGCAACTGTGTTTTTGCAGAATCTGCAAGTGGATATTTGGAGTCCTTTCAGGCCTTCGTTGGAAACGGGAATATCTTCCCATGAAAACTAAACAGAAGAGTTCTGTGAAACTCCTTTGTGAAGTATGAATCCAACTCACAGAGTTGAACACTTCTTTTGAAAGAGCAGCTTTGAAACACTCTTTTTGTAGAATCTGCAAGTGTTCGTTTGGAGCGCTTTGAGGCCTATGGTGGAAAAGGAAATATCTTCACATATAAACCAGGCAGAAGCATTCTCAGAAACCTCTTTATGATGTGTGCATTCAACTCGGAGAGATAAGCCTTCCTTTTGATAGAGCAGTTTTGAAACTGTGTTTTGGCAGAATCTGCAAGTGGATACTTGGAGCCCTTTCAGGCCTTCGTTGCAAAAGGGAATATCTTCCGATAAAAACGAAACAGAAACCTTCTGTGAAACTGCTTTGTGAAGTATGAATCCACCTCACAGAGTTGAACACTTCTTTTGAAAGAGCATTTTTGAAACACTCTTTTTGTAGAATCTACATGTGTTCATTTGGAGCGCTTTGAGGCCTATGGTGGAAAAGGAAATATCGTCACATAATACCTAGACAGAAGCATTCTTTGAAACTTCTTTATGATGTGTGCATTCAACTCACAGAGTTGAACTTTCCTTTTCATGGAGCAGTTTGGAAAGAGTCTTTTTGCAGCATCTGCAATAGGATACTTGGAGCTCTTTCAGGCCTTTGTTAGAAGCGGGAATATCTTCCCATAAAAACTGGACAGAAGCATTCTCACAAACTGCTTTGTGATGTGTGTGTTCAACTCACAGAGGTGAACCTTTCCTTTGCTAGAGCAGTTATGAAACACTCTTTTTGTAGAATCTGCAAGTGTTCATTTGGAGCGATTTGAGGCCTATGGTGGAAAAAGAAATATCTTCATATATAAACAAGGCAGAAGCATTCTCAGAAAGCTCTTTATGATGTGTGCATTCAACTCAGAGAGATAAGCCTTCCTTTTGATAGAGCAGTTTTGCAACTGTGTTTTTGCAGAATCTGCAAGTGGATATTTGGAGTCCTTTCAGGCCTTCGTTGGAAACGAGAATATCTTCCCATAAAAACTAAACAGAAGAGTTCTGTGAAACTCCTTTGTGAAGTATGAATCCAACTCACAGAGTTGAACACTTCTTTTGAAAGAGCAGCTTTGAAACACTCTTTTTGTAGAATCTGCAAGTGTTCGTTTGGAGCGCTTTGAGGCCTATGGTGGAAAAGGAAATATCTTCACATATAAACCAGTCAGAAGCATTCTCAGAAACCTCTTTATGATGTGTGCATTCAACTCGGAGAGATAAACCTTCCTTTTGATAGAGCAGTTTTGAAACTGTGTTTTGGCAGAATCTGCAAGTGGATACTTGGAGCCCTTTCAGGCCTTCGTTGCAAACGGGAATATCTTCCGATAAAAACGAAACAGAAACCTTCTGTGAAACTGCTTTGTGAAGTATGAATCCACCTCACAGAGTTGAACACTTCTTTTGAAAGAGCAGCTTTGAAACACTCTTTTTGTAGAATCTACATGTGTTCATTTGGAGCGCTTTGAGGCCTATGGTGGAAAAGGAAATATCGTCACATAATACCTAGACAGAAGGATTCTTTGAAACTTCTTTATGATGTGTGCATTCAACTCACAGAGTTGAACTTTCCTTTTCATGGAGCAGTTTGGAAAGAGTCTTTTTGCAGCATCTGCAAGTGGATATTTGGAGCTCTTTCAGGCCTTTGTTAGAAGCGGGAATATCTTCCCATAAAAACTAAAGAGAAGCGTTCTGTGAAACTGCTTTGTGTAGTATGAATCCAACTCACAGAGTTGAACACTTCCTTTGAAAGAGCAGTTATGAAACACTCTTTTTGTAGAATCTGCAAGTGTTCGTTTGGAGCGCTTTGAGGCCTATGGTGGAAAAGGAAATATCTTCACATATAAACCAGGCAGAAGCATTCTCAGAAACCTCTTTATGATGTGTGCATTCAACTCGGAGAGATAAGCCTTCCTTTTGATAGAGCAGTTTTGCAACTGTGTTTTTGCAGAATCTGCAAGTGTATATTTGGAGCCCTTTCAGGCCTTCGTTGGAAACGGGAATATCTTCCCATAAAAACTAAACAGAAGCGTTCTGTGAAACTCCTTTGTGAAGTATGAATCCAACTCACAGAGTTGAACACTTCTTTTGAAAGAGCAGCTTTGAAACACTCTTTTTGTAGAATCTGCAAGTGTTCATTTGGAGCGCTTTGAGGCCTATGGTGGAAAAGGAAATATCTTCACATAAAACCTAGACAGAAGCATTCTTTGAAACTTCTTTATGATGTGTGCATTCAACTCACAGAGTTGAACATTCCTTTTCATGGAGCAGTTTGGAAAGAGTCTTCTTGCAGCATCTGCAAGTGGATATTTGGAGCTCTTTCAGGCCTTTGTTAGAAGCGGGAATATCTTCCCATTAAAACTGGACAGAAGCATTCTCACAAACTGCTTTGTGATGTGTGTGTTCAACTCACAGAGGTGAACCTTTCCTTTGCTAGAGCAGTTATGAAACACTCTTTTTGTAGAATCTGCAAGTGTTCATTTGGAGCGCTTTGAGGCCTATGGTGGAAAAAGAAATATCTTCACATAAAACCTAGACAGAAGCATTCTTTGAAACTTCTTTATGATGTGTGCATTCAACTCACAGAGTTGAACCTTCTTTTTCATGGAGCAGTTTGGAAAGAGTCTTTTTGCAGCATCTGCAAGTGGATATTTGGAGCTCTTTCAGGCCTTTGTTAGAAGCGGGAATATCTTCCCATAAAAACTAAACCGAAGCATTCTCACAAACTGCTTTGTGATGTGTGTGTTCAACTCACAGAGGTGAACCTTTCCTTTGCTAGAGCAGTTATGAAACACTCTTTTTGTAGAATCTGCAAGTGTTCATTTGGAGCGCTTTGAGGCCTATGGTGGAAAAAGAAATATCTTCATATATAAACAAGGCAGAAGCATTCTCAGAAACCCCTTTATGATGTGTGCATTCAACTCAGAGAGATAAGCCTTCCTTTTGATAGAGCAGTTTTGAACCTGTGTTTTTGCAGAATCTGCAAGTGGATATTTGGAGCCCTTTCAGGCCTTCGTTGGAAACGGGAATATCTTCCCATAAAAACTAAACAGAAGAGTTCTGTGAAACTGCTTTGTGTAGTATGAATCCAACTCACAGAGTTGAACACTTCCTTTGAAAGAGCAGTTTTGAAACACTCTTTTTGTAGAATCTGCAAGTGTTCGTTTGGAGCGCTTTGAGGCCTATGGTGGAAAAGGAAATATCTTCACATATAAACCAGGCAGAAGCATTCTCAGAAACCTCTTTATGATGTGTGCATTCAACTCGGAGAGATAAGCCTTCCTTTTGATAGAGCAGTTTTGAAAGTGTGTTTTGGCAGAATCTGCAAGTGGATACTTAGAGCCCTTTCAGGCCTTCGTTGCAAACGGGAATATCTTCGCATAAAAACGAAACAGAAACGTTCTGTGAAACTCCTTTGTGAAGTATGAATCCAACTCACAGAGTTGAACACTTCTTTTGAAAGAGCAGCTTTGAAACACTCTTTTTGTAGAATCTGCAAGTGTTCATTTGGAGCGCTTTGAGGCCTATGGTGGAAAAGGAAATATCGTCACATAATACCTAGACAGAAGCATTCTTTGAAACTTCTTTATGATGTGTGCATTCAACTCACAGAGTTGAACTTTCCTTTTCATGGAGCAGTTTGGAAAGAGTCTTTTTGCAGCATCTGCAATAGGATACTTGGAGCTCTTTCAGGCCTTTGTTAGAAGCGGGAATATCTTCCCATAAAAACTGGACAGAAGCATTCTCACAAACTGCTTTGTGATGTGTGTGTTCAACTCACAGAGGTGAACCTTTCCTTTGCTAGAGCAGTTATGAAACACTCTTTTTGTAGAATCTGCAAGTGTTCATTTGGAGCGATTTGAGGCCTATGGTGGAAAAAGAAATATCTTCATATATAAACAAGGCAGAAGCATTCTCAGAAAGCTCTTTATGATGTGTGCATTCAACTCAGAGAGATAAGCCTTCCTTTTGATAGAGCAGTATTGCAACTGTGTTTTTGCAGAATCTGCAAGTGGATATTTGGAGCCCTTTCAGGCCTTCGTTGGAAACGGGAATATCTTCCCATAAAAACTAAACAGAAGCGTTCTGTGAAACTCCTTTGTGAAGTATGAATTCAACTCACAGAGTTGAACACTTCTTTTGAAAGAGCAGCTTTGAAGCACTCTTTTTGTAGAATCTGCAAGTGTTCGTTTGGAGCGCTTTGAGGCCTATGGTGGAAAAGGAAATATCTTCACATATAAACCAGGCAGAAGCATTCTCAGAAAACTATTTATGATGTGTGCATTCAACTCGGAGAGATAAGCCTTCCTTTTCATAGAACAGTTTTGAAACTGTGTTTTGGCAGAATCTGCAAGTGGATACTTGGAGCCCTTTCAGGCCTTCGTTGCAAACGGGAATATCTTCCGATAAAAACGAAACAGAAACCTTCTGTGAAACTGCTTTGTGAAGTATGAATCCAACTCACAGAGTTGAACACTTCTTTTGAAAGAGCAGCTTTGAAACACTCTTTTTGTAGAATCTACATGTGTTCATTTGGAGCGCTTTGAGGCCTATGGTGGAAAAGGAAATATCGTCACATAATACCTAGACAGAAGCATTCTTTGAAACTTCTTTATGATGTGTGCATTCAACTCACAGAGTTGAACTTTCCTTTTCATGGGGCAGTTTGGAAAGAGTCTTTTTGCAGCATCTGCAATAGGATAATTGGAGCTCTTTCAGGCCTTTGTTAGAAGCGGGAATATCTTCCCATAAAAACTGGACAGAAGCATTCTCACAAACTGCTTTGTGATGTGTGTGTTCAACTCACAGAGGTGAACCTTTCCTTTGCTAGAGCAGTTATGAAACACTCTTTTTGTAGAATCTGCAAGTGTTCATTTGGAGCGATTTGAGGCCTATGGTGGAAAAAGAAATATCTTCATATATAAACAAGGCAGAAGCATTCTCAGAAAGCTCTTTATGATGTGTGCATTCAACTCAGAGAGATAAGCCTTCCTTTTGATAGAGCAGTTTTGCAACTGTGTTTTTGCAGAATCTGCAAGTGGATATTTGGAGCCCTTTCAGGCCTTCGTTGGAAACGGGAATATCTTCCATTAAAAACTAAACAGAAGAGTTCTGTGAAACTGCTTTGTGTAGTATGAATCCAACTTACAGAGTTGAACACTTCCTTTCAAAGAGCAGTTTTGAAACACTCTTTTTGTAGAATCTGCAAGTGTTCGTTTGGAGCGCTTTGAGGCCTATGGTGGAAAAGGAAATATCTTCACATATAATCCAGGCAGAAGCATTCTCAGAAACCTGTTTATGATGTGTGCATTCAACTCGGAGAGATAAGCCTTCCTTTTGATAGAGCAGTTTTGCAACTGTGTTTTTGCAGAATCTGCAAGTGTATATTTGGAGCCCTTTCAGGCCTTCGTTGGAAACGGGAATATCTTCCCATAAAAACTAAACAGAAGCGTTCTGTGAAACTCCTTTGTGAAGTATGAATCCAACTCACAGAGTTGAACACTTCTTTTGAAAGAGCAGCTTTGAAACACTCTTTTTGTAGAATCTGCAAGTGTTCATTTGGAGCGCTTTGAGGCCTATGGTGGAAAAGGAAATATCTTCACATAAAACCTAGACAGAAGCATTCTTTGAAACTTCTTTATGATGTGTGCATTCAACTCACAGAGTTGAACATTCCTTTTCATGGAGCAGTTTGGAAAGAGTCTTTTTGCAGCATCTGCAAGTGGATATTTGGAGCTCTTTCAGGCCTTTGTTAGAAGCGGGAATATCTTCCCATTAAAACTGGACAGAAGCATTCTCACAAACTGCTTTGTGATGTGTGTGTTCAACTCACAGAGGTGAACATTTCCTTTGCTAGAGCAGTTATGAAACACTCTTTTTGTAGAATCTGCAAGTGTTCATTTGGAGCGCTTTGAGGCCTATGGTGGAAAAAGAAATATCTTCACATAAAACCTAGACAGAAGCATTCTTTGAAACTTCTTTATGATGTGTGCATTCAACTCACAGAGTTGAACCTTCTTTTTCATGGAGCAGTTTGGAAAGAGTCTTTTTGCAGCATCTGCAAGTGGATATTTGGAGCTCTTTCAGGCCTTTGCTAGAAGCGGGAATATCTTCCCATAAAAACTGGACAGAAGCATTCTCACAAACTGCTTTGTGATGTGTGTGTTCAACTCACAGAGGTGAACCTTTCCTTTGCTAGACCAGTTATGAAACACTCTTTTTGTAGAATCTGCAAGTGTTCATTTGGAGCGATTTGAGGCCTATGGTGGAAAAAGAAATATCTTCATATATAAACAAGGCAGAAGCATTCTCAGAAAGCTCTTTATGATGTGTGCATTCAACTCAGAGAGATAAGCCTTCCTTTTGATAGAGCAGTTTTGAAACTGTATTTTTGCAGAATCTGCAAGTGGATATTTGGAGCCCTTTCAGGCCTTCGTTGGAAACGGGAATATCTTCCCATAAAAACTAAACAGAAGAGTTCTGTGAAACTGCTTTGTGTAGTATGAATCCAACTCACAGAGTTGAACACTTCCTTTGAAAGAGCAGTTTTGAAACACTCTTTTTGTAGAATCTGCAAGTGTTCGTTTGGAGCGCTTTGAGGCCTATGGTGGAAAAGGAAATATCTTCACATATAAACCAGGCAGAAGCATTCTCAGAAACCTCTTTATGATGTGTGCATTCAACTCGGAGAGATAAGCCTTCCTTTTGATAGAGCAGTTTTGAAACTGTGTTTTGGCAGAATCTGCAAGTGGATACTTGGAGCCCTTTCAGGCCTTCGTTGCAAACGGGAATATCTTCCGATAAAAACGAAACAGAAACGTTCTGTGAAACTGCTTTGTGAAGTATGAATCCAACTCACAGAGTTGAACACTTCTTTTGAAAGAGCAGCTTTGAAACACTCTTTTTGTAGAATCTACATGTGTTCATTTGGAGCGCTTTGAGGCCTATGGTGGAAAAGGAAATATCGTCACATAATACCTAGACAGAAGCATTCTTTGAAACTTCTTTATGATGTGTGCATTCAACTTCCAGAGTTGAAATTTCCTTTTCATGGAGCAGTTTGGAAAGAGTCTTTTTGCAGCATCTGCAATAGGATACTTGGAGCTCTTTCAGGCCTTTGTTAGAAGCGGGAATATCTTCCCATAAAAACTGGACAGAAGCATTCTCACAAACTGCTTTGTGATGTGTGTGTTCAACTCACAGAGGTGAACCTTTCCTTTGCTAGAGCAGTTATGAAACACTCTTTTTGTAGAATCTGCAAGTGTTCATTTGGAGCGATTTGAGGCCTATGGTGGAAAAAGAAATATCTTCATATATAAACAAGGCAGAAGCATTCTCAGAAAGCTCTTTATGATGTGTGCATTCAACTCAGAGAGATAAGCCTTCCTTTTGATAGAGCAGTTTTGCAACTGTGTTTTTGCAGAATCTGCAAGTGGATATTTGGAGTCCTTTCAGGCCTTCGTTGGAAACGGGAATATCTTCCCATGAAAACTAAACAGAAGAGTTCTGTGAAACTCCTTTGTGAAGTATGAATCCAACTCACAGAGTTGAACACTTCTTTTGAAAGAGCAGCTTTGAAACACTCTTTTTGTAGAATCTGCAAGTGTTCGTTTGGAGCGCTTTGAGGCCTATGGTGGAAAAGGAAATATCTTCACATATAAACCAGGCAGAAGCATTCTCAGAAACCTCTTTATGATGTGTGCATTCAACTCGGAGAGATAAGCCTTCCTTTTGATAGAGCAGTTTTGAAACTGTGTTTTGGCAGAATCTGCAAGTGGATACTTGGAGCCCTTTCAGGCCTTCGTTGCAAAAGGGAATATCTTCCGATAAAAACGAAACAGAAACCTTCTGTGAAACTGCTTTGTGAAGTATGAATCCACCTCACAGAGTTGAACACTTCTTTTGAAAGAGCAGCTTTGAAACACTCTTTTTGTAGAATCTACATGTGTTCATTTGGAGCGCTTTGAGGCCTATGGTGGAAAAGGAAATATCGTCACATAATACCTAGACAGAAGCATTCTTTGAAACTTCTTTATGATGTGTGCATTCAACTCACAGAGTTGAACTTTCCTTTTCATGGAGCAGTTTGGAAAGAGTCTTTTTGCAGCATCTGCAATAGGATACTTGGAGCTCTTTCAGGCCTTTGTTAGAAGCGGGAATATCTTCCCATAAAAACTGGACAGAAGCATTCTCACAAACTGCTTTGTGATGTGTGTGTTCAACTCACAGAGGTGAACCTTTCCTTTGCTAGAGCAGTTATGAAACACTCTTTTTGTAGAATCTGCAAGTGTTCATTTGGAGCGATTTGAGGCCTATGGTGGAAAAAGAAATATCTTCATATATAAACAAGGCAGAAGCATTCTCAGAAAGCTCTTTATGATGTGTGCATTCAACTCAGAGAGATAAGCCTTCCTTTTGATAGAGCAGTTTTGCAACTGTGTTTTTGCAGAATCTGCAAGTGGATATTTGGAGTCCTTTCAGGCCTTCGTTGGAAACGAGAATATCTTCCCATAAAAACTAAACAGAAGAGTTCTGTGAAACTCCTTTGTGAAGTATGAATCCAACTCACAGAGTTGAACACTTCTTTTGAAAGAGCAGCTTTGAAACACTCTTTTTGTAGAATCTGCAAGTGTTCGTTTGGAGCGCTTTGAGGCCTATGGTGGAAAAGGAAATATCTTCACATATAAACCAGTCAGAAGCATTCTCAGAAACCTCTTTATGATGTGTGCATTCAACTCGGAGAGATAAACCTTCCTTTTGATAGAGCAGTTTTGAAACTGTGTTTTGGCAGAATCTGCAAGTGGATACTTGGAGCCCTTTCAGGCCTTCGTTGCAAACGGGAATATCTTCCGATAAAAACGAAACAGAAACCTTCTGTGAAACTGCTTTGTGAAGTATGAATCCACCTCACAGAGTTGAACACTTCTTTTGAAAGAGCAGCTTTGAAACACTCTTTTTGTAGAATCTACATGTGTTCATTTGGAGCGCTTTGAGGCCTATGGTGGAAAAGGAAATATCGTCACATAATACCTAGACAGAAGGATTCTTTGAAACTTCTTTATGATGTGTGCATTCAACTCACAGAGTTGAACTTTCCTTTTCATGGAGCAGTTTGGAAAGAGTCTTTTTGCAGCATCTGCAAGTGGATATTTGGAGCTCTTTCAGGCCTTTGTTAGAAGCGGGAATATCTTCCCATAAAAACTAAAGAGAAGCGTTCTGTGAAACTGCTTTGTGTAGTATGAATCCAACTCACAGAGTTGAACACTTCCTTTGAAAGAGCAGTTATGAAACACTCTTTTTGTAGAATCTGCAAGTGTTCGTTTGGAGCGCTTTGAGGCCTATGGTGGAAAAGGAAATATCTTCACATATAAACCAGGCAGAAGCATTCTCAGAAACCTCTTTATGATGTGTGCATTCAACTCGGAGAGATAAGCCTTCCTTTTGATAGAGCAGTTTTGCAACTGTGTTTTTGCAGAATCTGCAAGTGTATATTTGGAGCCCTTTCAGGCCTTCGTTGGAAACGGGAATATCTTCCCATAAAAACTAAACAGAAGCGTTCTGTGAAACTCCTTTGTGAAGTATGAATCCAACTCACAGAGTTGAACACTTCTTTTGAAAGAGCAGCTTTGAAACACTCTTTTTGTAGAATCTGCAAGTGTTCATTTGGAGCGCTTTGAGGCCTATGGTGGAAAAGGAAATATCTTCACATAAAACCTAGACAGAAGCATTCTTTGAAACTTCTTTATGATGTGTGCATTCAACTCACAGAGTTGAACATTCCTTTTCATGGAGCAGTTTGGAAAGAGTCTTCTTGCAGCATCTGCAAGTGGATATTTGGAGCTCTTTCAGGCCTTTGTTAGAAGCGGGAATATCTTCCCATTAAAACTGGACAGAAGCATTCTCACAAACTGCTTTGTGATGTGTGTGTTCAACTCACAGAGGTGAACCTTTCCTTTGCTAGAGCAGTTATGAAACACTCTTTTTGTAGAATCTGCAAGTGTTCATTTGGAGCGCTTTGAGGCCTATGGTGGAAAAAGAAATATCTTCACATAAAACCTAGACAGAAGCATTCTTTGAAACTTCTTTATGATGTGTGCATTCAACTCACAGAGTTGAACCTTCTTTTTCATGGAGCAGTTTGGAAAGAGTCTTTTTGCAGCATCTGCAAGTGGATATTTGGAGCTCTTTCAGGCCTTTGTTAGAAGCGGGAATATCTTCCCATAAAAACTAAACCGAAGCATTCTCACAAACTGCTTTGTGATGTGTGTGTTCAACTCACAGAGGTGAACCTTTCCTTTGCTAGAGCAGTTATGAAACACTCTTTTTGTAGAATCTGCAAGTGTTCATTTGGAGCGCTTTGAGGCCTATGGTGGAAAAAGAAATATCTTCATATATAAACAAGGCAGAAGCATTCTCAGAAACCCCTTTATGATGTGTGCATTCAACTCAGAGAGATAAGCCTTCCTTTTGATAGAGCAGTTTTGAACCTGTGTTTTTGCAGAATCTGCAAGTGGATATTTGGAGCCCTTTCAGGCCTTCGTTGGAAACGGGAATATCTTCCCATAAAAACTAAACAGAAGAGTTCTGTGAAACTGCTTTGTGTAGTATGAATCCAACTCACAGAGTTGAACACTTCCTTTGAAAGAGCAGTTTTGAAACACTCTTTTTGTAGAATCTGCAAGTGTTCGTTTGGAGCGCTTTGAGGCCTATGGTGGAAAAGGAAATATCTTCACATATAAACCAGGCAGAAGCATTCTCAGAAAACTATTTATGATGTGTGCATTCAACTCGGAGAGATAAGCCTTCCTTTTCATAGAGCAGTTTTGAAACTGTGTTTTGGCAGAATCTGCAAGTGGATACTTGGAGCCCTTTCAGGCCTTCGTTGCAAACGGGAATATCTTCCGATAAAAACGAAACAGAAACCTTCTGTGAAACTGCTTTGTGAAGTATGAATCCAACTCACAGAGTTGAACACTTCTTTTGAAAGAGCAGCTTTGAAACACTCTTTTTGTAGAATCTACATGTGTTCATTTGGAGCGCTTTGAGGCCTATGGTGGAAAAGGAAATATCGTCACATAATACCTAGACAGAAGCATTCTTTGAAACTTCTTTATGATGTGTGCATTCAACTCACAGAGTTGAACTTTCCTTTTCATGGGGCAGTTTGGAAAGAGTCTTTTTGCAGCATCTGCAATAGGATACTTGGAGCTCTTTCAGGCCTTTGTTAGAAGCGGGAATATCTTCCCATAAAAACTGGACAGAAGCATTCTCACAAACTGCTTTGTGATGTGTGTGTTCAACTCACAGAGGTGAACCTTTCCTTTGCTAGAGCAGTTATGAAACACTCTTTTTGTAGAATCTGCAAGTGTTCATTTGGAGCGATTTGAGGCCTATGGTGGAAAAAGAAATATCTTCATATATAAACAAGGCAGAAGCATTCTCAGAAAGCTCTTTATGATGTGTGCATTCAACTCAGAGAGATAAGCCTTCCTTTTGATAGAGCAGTTTTGCAACTGTGTTTTTGCAGAATCTGCAAGTGGATATTTGGAGCCCTTTCAGGCCTTCGTTGGAAACGGGAATATCTTCCATTAAAAACTAAACAGAAGAGTTCTGTGAAACTGCTTTGTGTAGTATGAATCCAACTTACAGAGTTGAACACTTCCTTTCAAAGAGCAGTTTTGAAACACTCTTTTTGTAGAATCTGCAAGTGTTCGTTTGGAGCGCTTTGAGGCCTATGGTGGAAAAGGAAATATCTTCACATATAATCCAGGCAGAAGCATTCTCAGAAACCTGTTTATGATGTGTGCATTCAACTCGGAGAGATAAGCCTTCCTTTTGATAGAGCAGTTTTGCAACTGTGTTTTTGCAGAATCTGCAAGTGTATATTTGGAGCCCTTTCAGGCCTTCGTTGGAAACGGGAATATCTTCCCATAAAAACTAAACAGAAGCGTTCTGTGAAACTCCTTTGTGAAGTATGAATCCAACTCACAGAGTTGAACACTTCTTTCGAAAGAGCAGCTTTGAAACACTCTTTTTGTAGAATCTGCAAGTGTTCATTTGGAGCGCTTTGAGGCCTATGGTGGAAAAGGAAATATCTTCACATAAAACCTAGACAGAAGCATTCTTTGAAACTTCTTTATGATGTGTGCATTCAACTCACAGAGTTGAACATTCCTTTTCATGGAGCAGTTTGGAAAGAGTCTTTTTGCAGCATCTGCAAGTGGATATTTGGAGCTCTTTCAGGCCTTTGTTAGAAGCGGGAATATCTTCCCATTAAAACTGGACAGAAGCATTCTCACAAACTGCTTTGTGATGTGTGTGTTCAACTCACAGAGGTGAACATTTCCTTTGCTAGAGCAGTTATGAAACACTCTTTTTGTAGAATCTGCAAGTGTTCATTTGGAGCGCTTTGAGGCCTATGGTGGAAAAAGAAATATCTTCACATAAAACCTAGACAGAAGCATTCTTTGAAACTTCTTTATGATGTGTGCATTCAACTCACAGAGTTGAACCTTCTTTTTCATGGAGCAGTTTGGAAAGAGTCTTTTTGCAGCATCTGCAAGTGGATATTTGGAGCTCTTTCAGGCCTTTGCTAGAAGCGGGAATATCTTCCCATAAAAACTGGACAGAAGCATTCTCACAAACTGCTTTGTGATGTGTGTGTTCAACTCACAGAGGTGAACCTTTCCTTTGCTAGACCAGTTATGAAACACTCTTTTTGTAGAATCTGCAAGTGTTCATTTGGAGCGATTTGAGGCCTATGGTGGAAAAAGAAATATCTTCATATATAAACAAGGCAGAAGCATTCTCAGAAAGCTCTTTATGATGTGTGCATTCAACTCAGAGAGATAAGCCTTCCTTTTGATAGAGCAGTTTTGAAACTGTATTTTTGCAGAATCTGCAAGTGGATATTTGGAGCCCTTTCAGGCCTTCGTTGGAAACGGGAATATCTTCCCATAAAAACTAAACAGAAGAGTTCTGTGAAACTGCTTTGTGTAGTATGAATCCAACTCACAGAGTTGAACACTTCCTTTGAAAGAGCAGTTTTGAAACACTCTTTTTGTAGAATCTGCAAGTGTTCGTTTGGAGCGCTTTGAGGCCTATGGTGGAAAAGGAAATATCTTCACATATAAACCAGGCAGAAGCATTCTCAGAAACCTCTTTATGATGTGTGCATTCAACTCGGAGAGATAAGCCTTCCTTTTGATAGAGCAGTTTTGAAACTGTGTTTTGGCAGAATCTGCAAGTGGATACTTGGAGCCCTTTCAGGCCTTCGTTGCAAACGGGAATATCTTCCGATAAAAACGAAACAGAAACCTTCTGTGAAACTGCTTTGTGAAGTATGAATCCAACTCACAGAGTTGAACACTTCTTTTGAAAGAGCAGCTTTGAAACACTCTTTTTGTAGAATCTACATGTGTTCATTTGGAGCGCTTTGAGGCCTATGGTGGAAAAGGAAATATCGTCACATAATACCTAGACAGAAGCATTCTTTGAAACTTCTTTATGATGTGTGCATTCAACTTCCAGAGTTGAACTTTCCTTTTCATGGAGCAGTTTGGAAAGAGTCTTTTTGCAGCATCTGCAATAGGATACTTGGAGCTCTTTCAGGCCTTTGTTAGAAGCGGGAATATCTTCCCATAAAAACTGGACAGAAGCATTCTCACAAACTGCTTTGTGATGTGTGTGTTCAACTCACAGAGGTGAACCTTTCCTTTGCTAGAGCAGTTATGAAACACTCTTTTTGTAGAATCTGCAAGTGTTCATTTGGAGCGATTTGAGGCCTATGGTGGAAAAAGAAATATCTTCATATATAAACAAGGCAGAAGCATTCTCAGAAAGCTCTTTATGATGTGTGCATTCAACTCAGAGAGATAAGCCTTCCTTTTGATAGAGCAGTTTTGCAACTGTGTTTTTGCAGAATCTGCAAGTGGATATTTGGAGTCCTTTCAGGCCTTCGTTGGAAACGGGAATATCTTCCCATGAAAACTAAACAGAAGAGTTCTGTGAAACTCCTTTGTGAAGTATGAATCCAACTCACAGAGTTGAACACTTCTTTTGAAAGAGCAGCTTTGAAACACTCTTTTTGTAGAATCTGCAAGTGTTCGTTTGGAGCGCTTTGAGGCCTATGGTGGAAAAGGAAATATCTTCACATATAAACCAGGCAGAAGCATTCTCAGAAACCTCTTTATGATGTGTGCATTCAACTCGGAGAGATAAGCCTTCCTTTTGATAGAGCAGTTTTGCAACTGTGTTTTTGCAGAATCTGCAAGTGTATATTTGGAGCCCTTTCAGGCCTTCGTTGGAAACGGGAATATCTTCCCATAAAAACTAAACAGAAGCGTTCTGTGAAACTCCTTTGTGAAGTATGAATCCAACTCACAGAGTTGAACACTTCTTTTGAAAGAGCAGCTTTGAAACACTCTTTTTGTAGAATCTGCAAGTGTTCATTTGGAGCGCTTTGAGGCCTATGGTGGAAAAGGAAATATCTTCACATAAAACCTAGACAGAAGCATTCTTTGAAACTTCTTTATGATGTGTGCATTCAACTCACAGAGTTGAACATTCCTTTTCATGGAGCAGTTTGGAAAGAGTCTTCTTGCAGCATCTGCAAGTGGATATTTGGAGCTCTTTCAGGCCTTTGTTAGAAGCGGGAATATCTTCCCATTAAAACTGGACAGAAGCATTCTCACAAACTGCTTTGTGATGTGTGTGTTCAACTCACAGAGGTGAACCTTTCCTTTGCTAGAGCAGTTATGAAACACTCTTTTTGTAGAATCTGCAAGTGTTCATTTGGAGCGCTTTGAGGCCTATGGTGGAAAAAGAAATATCTTCACATAAAACCTAGACAGAAGCATTCTTTGAAACTTCTTTATGATGTGTGCATTCAACTCACAGAGTTGAACCTTCTTTTTCATGGAGCAGTTTGGAAAGAGTCTTTTTGCAGCATCTGCAAGTGGATATTTGGAGCTCTTTCAGGCCTTTGTTAGAAGCGGGAATATCTTCCCATAAAAACTAAACCGAAGCATTCTCACAAACTGCTTTGTGATGTGTGTGTTCAACTCACAGAGGTGAACCTTTCCTTTGCTAGAGCAGTTATGAAACACTCTTTTTGTAGAATCTGCAAGTGTTCATTTGGAGCGCTTTGAGGCCTATGGTGGAAAAAGAAATATCTTCATATATAAACAAGGCAGAAGCATTCTCAGAAACCCCTTTATGATGTGTGCATTCAACTCAGAGAGATAAGCCTTCCTTTTGATAGAGCAGTTTTGAACCTGTGTTTTTGCAGAATCTGCAAGTGGATATTTGGAGCCCTTTCAGGCCTTCGTTGGAAACGGGAATATCTTCCCATAAAAACTAAACAGAAGAGTTCTGTGAAACTGCTTTGTGTAGTATGAATCCAACTCACAGAGTTGAACACTTCCTTTGAAAGAGCAGTTTTGAAACACTCTTTTTGTAGAATCTGCAAGTGTTCGTTTGGAGCGCTTTGAGGCCTATGGTGGAAAAGGAAATATCTTCACATATAAACCAGGCAGAAGCATTCTCAGAAACCTCTTTATGATGTGTGCATTCAACTCGGAGAGATAAGCCTTCCTTTTGATAGAGCAGTTTTGAAAGTGTGTTTTGGCAGAATCTGCAAGTGGATACTTAGAGCCCTTTCAGGCCTTCGTTGCAAACGGGAATATCTTCGCATAAAAACGAAACAGAAACGTTCTGTGAAACTCCTTTGTGAAGTATGAATCCAACTCACAGAGTTGAACACTTCTTTTGAAAGAGCAGCTTTGAAACACTCTTTTTGTAGAATCTGCAAGTGTTCATTTGGAGCGCTTTGAGGCCTATGGTGGAAAAGGAAATATCGTCACATAATACCTAGACAGAAGCATTCTTTGAAACTTCTTTATGATGTGTGCATTCAACTCACAGAGTTGAACTTTCCTTTTCATGGAGCAGTTTGGAAAGAGTCTTTTTGCAGCATCTGCAATAGGATACTTGGAGCTCTTTCAGGCCTTTGTTAGAAGCGGGAATATCTTCCCATAAAAACTGGACAGAAGCATTCTCACAAACTGCTTTGTGATGTGTGTGTTCAACTCACAGAGGTGAACCTTTCCTTTGCTAGAGCAGTTATGAAACACTCTTTTTGTAGAATCTGCAAGTGTTCATTTGGAGCGATTTGAGGCCTATGGTGGAAAAAGAAATATCTTCATATATAAACAAGGCAGAAGCATTCTCAGAAAGCTCTTTATGATGTGTGCATTCAACTCAGAGAGATAAGCCTTCCTTTTGATAGAGCAGTTTTGCAACTGTGTTTTTGCAGAATCTGCAAGTGGATATTTGGAGTCCTTTCAGGCCTTCGTTGGAAACGGGAATATCTTCCCATAAAAACTAAACAGAAGCGTTCTGTGAAACTCCTTTGTGAAGTATGAATTCAACTCACAGAGTTGAACACTTCTTTTGAAAGAGCAGCTTTGAAGCACTCTTTTTGTAGAATCTGCAAGTGTTCGTTTGGAGCGCTTTGAGGCCTATGGTGGAAAAGGAAATATCTTCACATATAAACCAGGCAGAAGCATTCTCAGAAAACTATTTATGATGTGTGCATTCAACTCGGAGAGATAAGCCTTCCTTTTCATAGAGCAGTTTTGAAACTGTGTTTTGGCAGAATCTGCAAGTGGATACTTGGAGCCCTTTCAGGCCTTCGTTGCAAACGGGAATATCTTCCGATAAAAACGAAACAGAAACCTTCTGTGAAACTGCTTTGTGAAGTATGAATCCAACTCACAGAGTTGAACACTTCTTTTGAAAGAGCAGCTTTGAAACACTCTTTTTGTAGAATCTACATGTGTTCATTTGGAGCGCTTTGAGGCCTATGGTGGAAAAGGAAATATCGTCACATAATACCTAGACAGAAGCATTCTTTGAAACTTCTTTATGATGTGTGCATTCAACTCACAGAGTTGAACTTTCCTTTTCATGGGGCAGTTTGGAAAGAGTCTTTTTGCAGCATCTGCAATAGGATACTTGGAGCTCTTTCAGGCCTTTGTTAGAAGCGGGAATATCTTCCCATAAAAACTGGACAGAAGCATTCTCACAAACTGCTTTGTGATGTGTGTGTTCAACTCACAGAGGTGAACCTTTCCTTTGCTAGAGCAGTTATGAAACACTCTTTTTGTAGAATCTGCAAGTGTTCATTTGGAGCGATTTGAGGCCTATGGTGGAAAAAGAAATATCTTCATATATAAACAAGGCAGAAGCATTCTCAGAAAGCTCTTTATGATGTGTGCATTCAACTCAGAGAGATAAGCCTTCCTTTTGATAGAGCAGTTTTGCAACTGTGTTTTTGCAGAATCTGCAAGTGGATATTTGGAGCCCTTTCAGGCCTTCGTTGGAAACGGGAATATCTTCCATTAAAAACTAAACAGAAGAGTTCTGTGAAACTGCTTTGTGTAGTATGAATCCAACTTACAGAGTTGAACACTTCCTTTCAAAGAGCAGTTTTGAAACACTCTTTTTGTAGAATCTGCAAGTGTTCGTTTGGAGCGCTTTGAGGCCTATGGTGGAAAAGGAAATATCTTCACATATAATCCAGGCAGAAGCATTCTCAGAAACCTGTTTATGATGTGTGCATTCAACTCGGAGAGATAAGCCTTCCTTTTGATAGAGCAGTTTTGCAACTGTGTTTTTGCAGAATCTGCAAGTGTATATTTGGAGCCCTTTCAGGCCTTCGTTGGAAACGGGAATATCTTCCCATAAAAACTAAACAGAAGCGTTCTGTGAAACTCCTTTGTGAAGTATGAATCCAACTCACAGAGTTGAACACTTCTTTTGAAAGAGCAGCTTTGAAACACTCTTTTTGTAGAATCTGCAAGTGTTCATTTGGAGCGCTTTGAGGCCTATGGTGGAAAAGGAAATATCTTCACATAAAACCTAGACAGAAGCATTCTTTGAAACTTCTTTATGATGTGTGCATTCAACTCACAGAGTTGAACATTCCTTTTCATGGAGCAGTTTGGAAAGAGTCTTTTTGCAGCATCTGCAAGTGGATATTTGGAGCTCTTTCAGGCCTTTGTTAGAAGCGGGAATATCTTCCCATTAAAACTGGACAGAAGCATTCTCACAAACTGCTTTGTGATGTGTGTGTTCAACTCACAGAGGTGAACATTTCCTTTGCTAGAGCAGTTATGAAACACTCTTTTTGTAGAATCTGCAAGTGTTCATTTGGAGCGCTTTGAGGCCTATGGTGGAAAAAGAAATATCTTCACATAAAACCTAGACAGAAGCATTCTTTGAAACTTCTTTATGATGTGTGCATTCAACTCACAGAGTTGAACCTTCTTTTTCATGGAGCAGTTTGGAAAGAGTCTTTTTGCAGCATCTGCAAGTGGATATTTGGAGCTCTTTCAGGCCTTTGCTAGAAGCGGGAATATCTTCCCATAAAAACTGGACAGAAGCATTCTCACAAACTGCTTTGTGATGTGTGTGTTCAACTCACAGAGGTGAACCTTTCCTTTGCTAGACCAGTTATGAAACACTCTTTTTGTAGAATCTGCAAGTGTTCATTTGGAGCGATTTGAGGCCTATGGTGGAAAAAGAAATATCTTCATATATAAACAAGGCAGAAGCATTCTCAGAAAGCTCTTTATGATGTGTGCATTCAACTCAGAGAGATAAGCCTTCCTTTTGATAGAGCAGTTTTGAAACTGTATTTTTGCAGAATCTGCAAGTGGATATTTGGAGCCCTTTCAGGCCTTCGTTGGAAACGGGAATATCTTCCCATAAAAACTAAACAGAAGAGTTCTGTGAAACTGCTTTGTGTAGTATGAATCCAACTCACAGAGTTGAACACTTCCTTTGAAAGAGCAGTTTTGAAACACTCTTTTTGTAGAATCTGCAAGTGTTCGTTTGGAGCGCTTTGAGGCCTATGGTGGAAAAGGAAATATCTTCACATATAAACCAGGCAGAAGCATTCTCAGAAACCTCTTTATGATGTGTGCATTCAACTCGGAGAGATAAGCCTTCCTTTTGATAGAGCAGTTTTGAAACTGTGTTTTGGCAGAATCTGCAAGTGGATACTTGGAGCCCTTTCAGGCCTTCGTTGCAAACGGGAATATCTTCCGATAAAAACGAAACAGAAACCTTCTGTGAAACTGCTTTGTGAAGTATGAATCCAACTCACAGAGTTGAACACTTCTTTTGAAAGAGCAGCTTTGAAACACTCTTTTTGTAGAATCTACATGTGTTCATTTGGAGCGCTTTGAGGCCTATGGTGGAAAAGGAAATATCGTCACATAATACCTAGACAGAAGCATTCTTTGAAACTTCTTTATGATGTGTGCATTCAACTCACAGAGTTGAACTTTCCTTTTCATGGGGCAGTTTGGAAAGAGTCTTTTTGCAGCATCTGCAAT